>NC_079244.1:4553163-4856708 GCF_028009165.1 Akanthomyces muscarius | reverse complement strand
GATCCAGCAACTCATGGCCAAGATTGCCGAGCTCGAGAAGCAGAACCGAAGCCTTCTCTCTCGTACCAATGCCCTCCATGAAACCATGGAACAACATGAGAACCAAATTGCTGCCTCCGGGATGCCTGAAAGGGCCCAGGCAAACAAACCCAAGTTTCCCAAACCCGAACCATTCGATGGTTACAAGGGAGATGTGAGGAACTTCCTCACCCAAGCCCAGGCTTACCTCCGAGTCAATGACAAAACACTCAACACTGCTGAGGACAGAATCCTCTGCATCGGAAACCTCTTGACCGGAAAAGCAATGGAATGGTGGGAGCCTACGCTGCGGGCATACCTAAAGCACGGCGCTGAAGCCGGTGCAGACGTTGTCCACGTCTTTTCGGATTACGAAACCTTTGAGGACCGACTCCTTAGTGCTTTCGGAAACCCCGATGAACATAAGGAAGCTACTCGACAGCTTACTCGTCTCCGACAAACCGGATCCGCCGCTCACTATGCAAGAGAGTTCAAACGGATCGCGGCCAAGCTCAACTGGGGACAGGAAGCTTTGATCGAAATCTTCTACCAAGGCCTCAAAGAAGAAGTTAAAGACGACATCTACCGAGAAGAACGACCCGAGCTGCTCGACACTTTCATCGAGACAGTCATTAAAGCGGACAACCGACTCTATGAACGACGTCAAGAAAAGACGGGTGGACGAAAATTTAACAACTATGCAAGGTTCAACAAACCCAATACAAGCAAAAACCGACGAACCTCCACTGCGTATGGACACCACGCCGGACCAATGGAACTTGACGCCGCACATAAAGAGAAGGGGAAGACTTGCTACAATTGTGGTAAGACCGGACATTTCGCGAACAAATGTCACGCCCCCAAAAAGAAACAATGGAAGCCCGTTGGAGAAGGACGAAAACTCCACGCGGCCAACCGCGAAGATTTGCCTACTCGAAACCTTAGTATGGCAAACAGCGAAGAATACGTCTCTGACACTGAACGATACCTGGAAGCGGACGAACACCGCTCAGTAGACGACACCAGTTCGGACGAAGACTGGGACTTCGGAACCCAGCCGGTACCTGAGGAAGAAGATTGGGAACACGGCACTCAGCCACCAGCATATACAACCAGGCTCGACCTGACCGACGCTTTCACGTGTGTTCCATACCCTCAAGGACCTAGCAACCTCGTCAGTGCACTATCAATGGAAGAAGGGGACCCCGAACCTACAGCCGTCGTGATCCATGGCACGGATATCACAGATCCCGCGATGCTCGTTGAATTACTATACCGACCCATCGGAATGAGTACCGCCTATATCCGACGAAACCCTGTCGTAAGCATATCACACAGGGAACACGCCATGATTTCATGGGCCTCTTGCCCACACCACGGATGCCAGAGACACCTCTGGAAGAAACTTGAATACAGATGGTTCCCCAAGCCACAGCACACGGGCCAAGGACCCTTTTTGGAGACAGACCTCCGACACTGGAAAATTTGGAGAAGAACCTCCAACACGTTGCTTCTCAAGAAGAACGACGACGCAACTTACTATGTTGAGGACGAAAACGCATACACTATCCGAGCCATGACCTCACGTTATGAGGATGGAGGAAACCGTGTAATGACGAGAAACTCGCCTAGTCCGAGTTCGATCAACATAGCCGGCAAGCAAACAGAACGCTGCCCAAGCTCCGAACAATCGGAAGATTACCACCGACAATTACGAAAGAAGGAACGCGAACAAAAGAGGAATTCGGGAAAAGACAGCCGTCGCTGCAAGTAAGACCGACTCTTCGACGGAGATCTGACAGGTCTCTATGTACTGCAGACATCGGCAGTACCGCACACCTTATGATTACCATGAAGATCATGGGAAGAAAGATCCAGGCAATGATCGATAGCGGAGCACAAGGAAACTTTATCTCGCCGAATCTCGTCAACAAATTACGATTGCCTTGGAATATGAAAGACGAGCCCTACCGACTCACGACTGTGGAAGGACATGCAGTAAAATTCGGCCAAGGAGTAGTCGATATGGAAGTAGCGCAACTTCCGATCGATATACAAGGCACGAAACACCATGTTACCTTGGACATCACAGTGATCTCAAAACACGATGTTATACTAGGGATACCCTGGTTGCGAGCGAGCAATCCCCGAGTCAACTGGAGAACAGGCCAACTCCAATGGGATCCACCAGGATGCGATTACGACAATGAGAGCGGCTCACAAGGAGCACCTCAATCGAATCAAGACAGGCCTCTAGGAATATATGTGATCGCCAGAGAGCCCAAAGCTAGTACAACGGAGATTCCCGAGGAATACTCAAAGTACAGCAAGCTGTTCAGCGGAGAGCTAGAAACAGGACTACCGGAGCATTCACGCTGGGACCACGAGATCAAGCTCCAGCCCGGTACTGAACCAACGTTCAACAAGATATATCCCCAGAACCCTGCACAAGACAAAGCTCTTAAGGAGTATCTGGACGAGATGCTACAAAAGGGATACATACGACCATCAGAATCCCCAGCAGGATACCCAATCCTATGGGTACCAAAGAAAAACGGAAAGCTACGACCATGCATCGACTATCGGCAACTTAACAAGATCACAATCAAGAACCGATATCCGTTACCACTCATTGCGGAGATACGAGACAAGCTTGGACAAGCCAAGTGGTTTACCACCCTCGACCTAAAAGGAGCTTACAATCTGATTCGTATGGCTAAAGGTCACGAGTGGAAAACCGCCTTTCGAACCACGAGAGGACATTTCGAGTATCTTGTGATGCCATTCGGCCTCACCAACGCACCCGCAACATTCCAAACCATGATCGACAATGTTTTACGGAAACAGCTCGACAAATTCGTTGTTGTCTATCTTGACGACATCCTCATATTCTCCAACACACTTGAGGAACACAAGAAACATGTACATGAAGTACTACAGACGCTACAAGACAACCAGCTCCTCGTTGAAGTAGCTAAGAGCAAATTCCATCAACACAAAGTCGAGTTCCTAGGATACGAAATTACACCAGGACAAATCAGGATGAGTCCATCCAAAATCGAAGATGTTCGGAACTGGCCCACGCCAACCAACATCAGAGAAGTAAGAGGATTCCTCGGATTCGCAAACTTCTATCGACGCTTCATCCGCGGATTCGGAGAAATCACCATTCCTCTTACCAACCTCACGAAGAAGGATAACGAATTCCAATGGACAGACAAGGAAGCCGACGCCTTCCAGAAACTAAAAGAGAAAATCCTAGATGAGCCAGTTCTACTTACAGCCGACCCCGACAAACCATTCGAAGTTGAAACCGACGCTTCAGACTACGCACTCGGCGGACAACTTGGACAACGAGACAACGAAGACCGACTTCACCCAGTCGCATTCTTCTCAAAGAAACTCCACGGACCAGAATTGAACTACGGCATACACGATAAAGAACTTATGGCTATTATCGAAGCCTTCAAGGAATGGAAGCATTACCTAAAAGGAGCGAATCATAAGATCAAGGTCTACACCGACCACAAGAACCTAACCTCCTTTACGACTACGAAAGATCTGAACAAACGACAGATCAGATGGTACGAAACCCTCACAGACTATGATTTCGAAATCATATATCGCAAAGGATCCGAAAACGGAAGAGCAGACGCGCTCAGCCGAAGAGAGGATTTGAAGACAGAACAGCAAGTGGACAATGCACCCTTGCTACGCCAAACCAAGGACGGGAACCTTGTACTAGGCACCCGAGAAATCAACATGACTTGGCAAGTACAACCAGATGACATCTGGCTGCGAAGAATCAAGTCAAGAATCCAAGGAGACCGTCTAACCGACACTTGGAGATCGACCCCATTTCTCACACGGAAAGAAAATGACTACTTTTACAACGATCGACTATACGTCCCAGCTGTATTACAAAAACAGCTTGTGGAAGAAATACACGCACACCCGCTACATGGACACCAAGGTGTTGCAAAAACAATTAGTCGACTACGAAGATCATATGACTTCCCTGAGAGCAGGAAGATTGTGCAAGAAATTATCAGAAAATGCGACGTTTGCAACAAAGCAAAGTCAGCACGACATGCACCTTACGGCGAACTACAACCGATATCACCACCTGAAAGAGCATGGCAAACTGTTACCATGGACTTCATCGTCAAGCTACCAAAGTCCAAAGAACCCATGACAGGAGTACACTACGACAGTATCCTGGTCATTGTCGATAAACTCACAAAGTATGCCTACTATATTCCTTACATGGAATCTAGCGACACCAAAGACTTGGCGTACATGTTTTTCAAAACAGTTATCGCTCAACACGGATTACCAACAAAACTTATATCGGATCGCGACAAATTGTTCACATCAAACTTCTGGAAATGCCTCATGGAGACAATGAAGATCAAGCAAAGCTTATCTACGGCATTCCACCCACAGTCAGATGGTCAGACTGAGATTCTGAACCAAGTACTGGAACAATACCTACGAAGCTATGTCAACCACCAACAAGATGATTGGGTAGAGTGGCTACCACTCGCACAATGGGCTTACAATAGCTCCGAAATCGACAACATGAAGATGTCACCATTCAAAGCGAATTACGGATTCGACCCTGTGATCGCAACACACGCGACACGGAATGTCAACGCACCAGCAGCTACAGCACATGCAGCAACAATCACGGAAATACAAAAACAACTGCAACAAGAATGGATATTTTTACAAAACCGTATGAAACACTATGCGGACAAAAAGAGATTGCCAGCGCCAATCCTAGAGGAGGGACATAAAGTCTACCTCATACGCAAAAACATCAAAACAAAGCGACCCAGCGACAAACTCGACTGGAAGAAAATCGGACCATTCCTTATCAAACGAAAAATATCGAACACCAACTACGAACTATCATTACCCGATGGAATGAGAATCCATCCCATATTCCATATCTCATTACTGGAAAAAGCACCAGATGACATCACAGTCACTACAGACATTGTTGTGGAAAACAACGACGAATACGAAATTGAGAAAGTACTCAGAGCACGAGGAAACCACAAAAAACGCGAATATCTCATTAAATGGAAGGAATACCCTAACTCCGAGAACACCTGGGAACCAATCAAGAACCTGTCTGGCTGCTCGGAACTGCTTGCGCAGTTCCACCGAAAAGCAGAGACTCATCCCACATCCAGTTAGGATCCTCCAAAGCAATCATAGACCCAGGAGGCTCGTCTAGGCTGTCCAAAGCCAGCGCCTCCTGACGAAGCATACGAGACTGCGTCTCTGTGAAATGATCCAGCTTGGACGCGATGTTGATTTCCTCCTGTTGTGCCTGAGCCAAGGCGGAGTATGCCGCCGCAGCAGCGGCTGCAAGACGGCCAACCTCCTGACGCTTGCGCTGCGCCTCCTGACGAAGACGCTCCTTCTGTGATTCGATATGGTCGAACTCCTCGGTCGAGAAGTTACCATCGCAGTGAGGGGTTTGCTTCTTCAGACAAGCCGAACATTTCGTGTACCCTTCAGAACAAAACAAAGAGAGTTCCTCTCCCGACAAGGTGTACATCGACCCATGTCGAAAAGTTGAAGGCCGACTTTTTCAATTCGAGAAATAAGATCGTGGCGGCGCTGAGTGGAGGAACGATAGGATTTACTAACGCGTGCGTTAGACATGGTCAAGCCATGAAGAAAAAAGGATGCAGGAGGGAAGTTGCTCACCGGCGGCTGAAACCTGTGCGGAGGCCTGTTGTAGCGGCCTTGAGGACAAGACCAATGGAGGAGGAGTATTATGTTACAAACGCAAAGAAGCCTGGCCGGCGGAACGGCGGCCAGCGGAAGTGACGCAACTGCTAGGAAGCCCGATTAGGAAAGAGGGGCAGTGTCACGTGACTGCTCACCTTGATCAGTCTGCTCAGCCTGCTCAGCACTGAGCACACTGAGCAAGGAGAGCATCACCGAGCAATAGAGATTGGTTCTAGTATATTAAGGAGCCCAAAGGCCACAGCTAGTCTAGATAGTTTAGATCTCTATTGATCAATCTAAGCAATAGTTTCACTATTGAGAGTTCTACTCTTAACGACCGTTTATCGCCTACTGCTCAAGATCGTGCTACCCTGTAGCCTCAGCCTGACTCACTTCCTAAGAAACAGACCTACTGTGACTTAGTAAATAAGCCATCGTTACATTTTGATCAATCCTGTTCAGTGAGTTACCCTGAAACCTTGAGCAGCTAACATGTCTACCGCAAGCGGAAGAACCACCAACCCTGGAATGGAGATCCAGCAACTCATGGCCAAGATTGCCGAGCTCGAGAAGCAGAACCGAAGCCTTCTCTCTCGTACCAATGCCCTCCATGAAACCATGGAACAACATGAGAACCAAATTGCTGCCTCCGGGATGCCTGAAAGGGCCCAGGCAAACAAACCCAAGTTTCCCAAACCCGAACCATTCGATGGTTACAAGGGAGATGTGAGGAACTTCCTCACCCAAGCCCAGGCTTACCTCCGAGTCAATGACAAAACACTCAACACTGCTGAGGACAGAATCCTCTGCATCGGAAACCTCTTGACCGGAAAAGCAATGGAATGGTGGGAGCCTACGCTGCGGGCATACCTAAAGCACGGCGCTGAAGCCGGTGCAGACGTTGTCCACGTCTTTTCGGATTACGAAACCTTTGAGGACCGACTCCTTAGTGCTTTCGGAAACCCCGATGAACATAAGGAAGCTACTCGACAGCTTACTCGTCTCCGACAAACCGGATCCGCCGCTCACTATGCAAGAGAGTTCAAACGGATCGCGGCCAAGCTCAACTGGGGACAGGAAGCTTTGATCGAAATCTTCTACCAAGGCCTCAAAGAAGAAGTTAAAGACGACATCTACCGAGAAGAACGACCCGAGCTGCTCGACACTTTCATCGAGACAGTCATTAAAGCGGACAACCGACTCTATGAACGACGTCAAGAAAAGACGGGTGGACGAAAATTTAACAACTATGCAAGGTTCAACAAACCCAATACAAGCAAAAACCGACGAACCTCCACTGCGTATGGACACCACGCCGGACCAATGGAACTTGACGCCGCACATAAAGAGAAGGGGAAGACTTGCTACAATTGTGGTAAGACCGGACATTTCGCGAACAAATGTCACGCCCCCAAAAAGAAACAATGGAAGCCCGTTGGAGAAGGACGAAAACTCCACGCGGCCAACCGCGAAGATTTGCCTACTCGAAACCTTAGTATGGCAAACAGCGAAGAATACGTCTCTGACACTGAACGATACCTGGAAGCGGACGAACACCGCTCAGTAGACGACACCAGTTCGGACGAAGACTGGGACTTCGGAACCCAGCCGGTACCTGAGGAAGAAGATTGGGAACACGGCACTCAGCCACCAGCATATACAACCAGGCTCGACCTGACCGACGCTTTCACGTGTGTTCCATACCCTCAAGGACCTAGCAACCTCGTCAGTGCACTATCAATGGAAGAAGGGGACCCCGAACCTACAGCCGTCGTGATCCATGGCACGGATATCACAGATCCCGCGATGCTCGTTGAATTACTATACCGACCCATCGGAATGAGTACCGCCTATATCCGACGAAACCCTGTCGTAAGCATATCACACAGGGAACACGCCATGATTTCATGGGCCTCTTGCCCACACCACGGATGCCAGAGACACCTCTGGAAGAAACTTGAATACAGATGGTTCCCCAAGCCACAGCACACGGGCCAAGGACCCTTTTTGGAGACAGACCTCCGACACTGGAAAATTTGGAGAAGAACCTCCAACACGTTGCTTCTCAAGAAGAACGACGACGCAACTTACTATGTTGAGGACGAAAACGCATACACTATCCGAGCCATGACCTCACGTTATGAGGATGGAGGAAACCGTGTAATGACGAGAAACTCGCCTAGTCCGAGTTCGATCAACATAGCCGGCAAGCAAACAGAACGCTGCCCAAGCTCCGAACAATCGGAAGATTACCACCGACAATTACGAAAGAAGGAACGCGAACAAAAGAGGAATTCGGGAAAAGACAGCCGTCGCTGCAAGTAAGACCGACTCTTCGACGGAGATCTGACAGGTCTCTATGTACTGCAGACATCGGCAGTACCGCACACCTTATGATTACCATGAAGATCATGGGAAGAAAGATCCAGGCAATGATCGATAGCGGAGCACAAGGAAACTTTATCTCGCCGAATCTCGTCAACAAATTACGATTGCCTTGGAATATGAAAGACGAGCCCTACCGACTCACGACTGTGGAAGGACATGCAGTAAAATTCGGCCAAGGAGTAGTCGATATGGAAGTAGCGCAACTTCCGATCGATATACAAGGCACGAAACACCATGTTACCTTGGACATCACAGTGATCTCAAAACACGATGTTATACTAGGGATACCCTGGTTGCGAGCGAGCAATCCCCGAGTCAACTGGAGAACAGGCCAACTCCAATGGGATCCACCAGGATGCGATTACGACAATGAGAGCGGCTCACAAGGAGCACCTCAATCGAATCAAGACAGGCCTCTAGGAATATATGTGATCGCCAGAGAGCCCAAAGCTAGTACAACGGAGATTCCCGAGGAATACTCAAAGTACAGCAAGCTGTTCAGCGGAGAGCTAGAAACAGGACTACCGGAGCATTCACGCTGGGACCACGAGATCAAGCTCCAGCCCGGTACTGAACCAACGTTCAACAAGATATATCCCCAGAACCCTGCACAAGACAAAGCTCTTAAGGAGTATCTGGACGAGATGCTACAAAAGGGATACATACGACCATCAGAATCCCCAGCAGGATACCCAATCCTATGGGTACCAAAGAAAAACGGAAAGCTACGACCATGCATCGACTATCGGCAACTTAACAAGATCACAATCAAGAACCGATATCCGTTACCACTCATTGCGGAGATACGAGACAAGCTTGGACAAGCCAAGTGGTTTACCACCCTCGACCTAAAAGGAGCTTACAATCTGATTCGTATGGCTAAAGGTCACGAGTGGAAAACCGCCTTTCGAACCACGAGAGGACATTTCGAGTATCTTGTGATGCCATTCGGCCTCACCAACGCACCCGCAACATTCCAAACCATGATCGACAATGTTTTACGGAAACAGCTCGACAAATTCGTTGTTGTCTATCTTGACGACATCCTCATATTCTCCAACACACTTGAGGAACACAAGAAACATGTACATGAAGTACTACAGACGCTACAAGACAACCAGCTCCTCGTTGAAGTAGCTAAGAGCAAATTCCATCAACACAAAGTCGAGTTCCTAGGATACGAAATTACACCAGGACAAATCAGGATGAGTCCATCCAAAATCGAAGATGTTCGGAACTGGCCCACGCCAACCAACATCAGAGAAGTAAGAGGATTCCTCGGATTCGCAAACTTCTATCGACGCTTCATCCGCGGATTCGGAGAAATCACCATTCCTCTTACCAACCTCACGAAGAAGGATAACGAATTCCAATGGACAGACAAGGAAGCCGACGCCTTCCAGAAACTAAAAGAGAAAATCCTAGATGAGCCAGTTCTACTTACAGCCGACCCCGACAAACCATTCGAAGTTGAAACCGACGCTTCAGACTACGCACTCGGCGGACAACTTGGACAACGAGACAACGAAGACCGACTTCACCCAGTCGCATTCTTCTCAAAGAAACTCCACGGACCAGAATTGAACTACGGCATACACGATAAAGAACTTATGGCTATTATCGAAGCCTTCAAGGAATGGAAGCATTACCTAAAAGGAGCGAATCATAAGATCAAGGTCTACACCGACCACAAGAACCTAACCTCCTTTACGACTACGAAAGATCTGAACAAACGACAGATCAGATGGTACGAAACCCTCACAGACTATGATTTCGAAATCATATATCGCAAAGGATCCGAAAACGGAAGAGCAGACGCGCTCAGCCGAAGAGAGGATTTGAAGACAGAACAGCAAGTGGACAATGCACCCTTGCTACGCCAAACCAAGGACGGGAACCTTGTACTAGGCACCCGAGAAATCAACATGACTTGGCAAGTACAACCAGATGACATCTGGCTGCGAAGAATCAAGTCAAGAATCCAAGGAGACCGTCTAACCGACACTTGGAGATCGACCCCATTTCTCACACGGAAAGAAAATGACTACTTTTACAACGATCGACTATACGTCCCAGCTGTATTACAAAAACAGCTTGTGGAAGAAATACACGCACACCCGCTACATGGACACCAAGGTGTTGCAAAAACAATTAGTCGACTACGAAGATCATATGACTTCCCTGAGAGCAGGAAGATTGTGCAAGAAATTATCAGAAAATGCGACGTTTGCAACAAAGCAAAGTCAGCACGACATGCACCTTACGGCGAACTACAACCGATATCACCACCTGAAAGAGCATGGCAAACTGTTACCATGGACTTCATCGTCAAGCTACCAAAGTCCAAAGAACCCATGACAGGAGTACACTACGACAGTATCCTGGTCATTGTCGATAAACTCACAAAGTATGCCTACTATATTCCTTACATGGAATCTAGCGACACCAAAGACTTGGCGTACATGTTTTTCAAAACAGTTATCGCTCAACACGGATTACCAACAAAACTTATATCGGATCGCGACAAATTGTTCACATCAAACTTCTGGAAATGCCTCATGGAGACAATGAAGATCAAGCAAAGCTTATCTACGGCATTCCACCCACAGTCAGATGGTCAGACTGAGATTCTGAACCAAGTACTGGAACAATACCTACGAAGCTATGTCAACCACCAACAAGATGATTGGGTAGAGTGGCTACCACTCGCACAATGGGCTTACAATAGCTCCGAAATCGACAACATGAAGATGTCACCATTCAAAGCGAATTACGGATTCGACCCTGTGATCGCAACACACGCGACACGGAATGTCAACGCACCAGCAGCTACAGCACATGCAGCAACAATCACGGAAATACAAAAACAACTGCAACAAGAATGGATATTTTTACAAAACCGTATGAAACACTATGCGGACAAAAAGAGATTGCCAGCGCCAATCCTAGAGGAGGGACATAAAGTCTACCTCATACGCAAAAACATCAAAACAAAGCGACCCAGCGACAAACTCGACTGGAAGAAAATCGGACCATTCCTTATCAAACGAAAAATATCGAACACCAACTACGAACTATCATTACCCGATGGAATGAGAATCCATCCCATATTCCATATCTCATTACTGGAAAAAGCACCAGATGACATCACAGTCACTACAGACATTGTTGTGGAAAACAACGACGAATACGAAATTGAGAAAGTACTCAGAGCACGAGGAAACCACAAAAAACGCGAATATCTCATTAAATGGAAGGAATACCCTAACTCCGAGAACACCTGGGAACCAATCAAGAACCTGTCTGGCTGCTCGGAACTGCTTGCGCAGTTCCACCGAAAAGCAGAGACTCATCCCACATCCAGTTAGGATCCTCCAAAGCAATCATAGACCCAGGAGGCTCGTCTAGGCTGTCCAAAGCCAGCGCCTCCTGACGAAGCATACGAGACTGCGTCTCTGTGAAATGATCCAGCTTGGACGCGATGTTGATTTCCTCCTGTTGTGCCTGAGCCAAGGCGGAGTATGCCGCCGCAGCAGCGGCTGCAAGACGGCCAACCTCCTGACGCTTGCGCTGCGCCTCCTGACGAAGACGCTCCTTCTGTGATTCGATATGGTCGAACTCCTCGGTCGAGAAGTTACCATCGCAGTGAGGGGTTTGCTTCTTCAGACAAGCCGAACATTTCGTGTACCCTTCAGAACAAAACAAAGAGAGTTCCTCTCCCGACAAGGTGTACATCGACCCATGTCGAAAAGTTGAAGGCCGACTTTTTCAATTCGAGAAATAAGATCGTGGCGGCGCTGAGTGGAGGAACGATAGGATTTACTAACGCGTGCGTTAGACATGGTCAAGCCATGAAGAAAAAAGGATGCAGGAGGGAAGTTGCTCACCGGCGGCTGAAACCTGTGCGGAGGCCTGTTGTAGCGGCCTTGAGGACAAGACCAATGGAGGAGGAGTATTATGTTACAAACGCAAAGAAGCCTGGCCGGCGGAACGGCGGCCAGCGGAAGTGACGCAACTGCTAGGAAGCCCGATTAGGAAAGAGGGGCAGTGTCACGTGACTGCTCACCTTGATCAGTCTGCTCAGCCTGCTCAGCACTGAGCACACTGAGCAAGGAGAGCATCACCGAGCAATAGAGATTGGTTCTAGTATATTAAGGAGCCCAAAGGCCACAGCTAGTCTAGATAGTTTAGATCTCTATTGATCAATCTAAGCAATAGTTTCACTATTGAGAGTTCTACTCTTAACGACCGTTTATCGCCTACTGCTCAAGATCGTGCTACCCTGTAGCCTCAGCCTGACTCACTTCCTAAGAAACAGACCTACTGTGACTTAGTAAATAAGCCATCGTTACATTTTGATCAATCCTGTTCAGTGAGTTACCCTGAAACCTTGAGCAGCTAACATGTCTACCGCAAGCGGAAGAACCACCAACCCTGGAATGGAGATCCAGCAACTCATGGCCAAGATTGCCGAGCTCGAGAAGCAGAACCGAAGCCTTCTCTCTCGTACCAATGCCCTCCATGAAACCATGGAACAACATGAGAACCAAATTGCTGCCTCCGGGATGCCTGAAAGGGCCCAGGCAAACAAACCCAAGTTTCCCAAACCCGAACCATTCGATGGTTACAAGGGAGATGTGAGGAACTTCCTCACCCAAGCCCAGGCTTACCTCCGAGTCAATGACAAAACACTCAACACTGCTGAGGACAGAATCCTCTGCATCGGAAACCTCTTGACCGGAAAAGCAATGGAATGGTGGGAGCCTACGCTGCGGGCATACCTAAAGCACGGCGCTGAAGCCGGTGCAGACGTTGTCCACGTCTTTTCGGATTACGAAACCTTTGAGGACCGACTCCTTAGTGCTTTCGGAAACCCCGATGAACATAAGGAAGCTACTCGACAGCTTACTCGTCTCCGACAAACCGGATCCGCCGCTCACTATGCAAGAGAGTTCAAACGGATCGCGGCCAAGCTCAACTGGGGACAGGAAGCTTTGATCGAAATCTTCTACCAAGGCCTCAAAGAAGAAGTTAAAGACGACATCTACCGAGAAGAACGACCCGAGCTGCTCGACACTTTCATCGAGACAGTCATTAAAGCGGACAACCGACTCTATGAACGACGTCAAGAAAAGACGGGTGGACGAAAATTTAACAACTATGCAAGGTTCAACAAACCCAATACAAGCAAAAACCGACGAACCTCCACTGCGTATGGACACCACGCCGGACCAATGGAACTTGACGCCGCACATAAAGAGAAGGGGAAGACTTGCTACAATTGTGGTAAGACCGGACATTTCGCGAACAAATGTCACGCCCCCAAAAAGAAACAATGGAAGCCCGTTGGAGAAGGACGAAAACTCCACGCGGCCAACCGCGAAGATTTGCCTACTCGAAACCTTAGTATGGCAAACAGCGAAGAATACGTCTCTGACACTGAACGATACCTGGAAGCGGACGAACACCGCTCAGTAGACGACACCAGTTCGGACGAAGACTGGGACTTCGGAACCCAGCCGGTACCTGAGGAAGAAGATTGGGAACACGGCACTCAGCCACCAGCATATACAACCAGGCTCGACCTGACCGACGCTTTCACGTGTGTTCCATACCCTCAAGGACCTAGCAACCTCGTCAGTGCACTATCAATGGAAGAAGGGGACCCCGAACCTACAGCCGTCGTGATCCATGGCACGGATATCACAGATCCCGCGATGCTCGTTGAATTACTATACCGACCCATCGGAATGAGTACCGCCTATATCCGACGAAACCCTGTCGTAAGCATATCACACAGGGAACACGCCATGATTTCATGGGCCTCTTGCCCACACCACGGATGCCAGAGACACCTCTGGAAGAAACTTGAATACAGATGGTTCCCCAAGCCACAGCACACGGGCCAAGGACCCTTTTTGGAGACAGACCTCCGACACTGGAAAATTTGGAGAAGAACCTCCAACACGTTGCTTCTCAAGAAGAACGACGACGCAACTTACTATGTTGAGGACGAAAACGCATACACTATCCGAGCCATGACCTCACGTTATGAGGATGGAGGAAACCGTGTAATGACGAGAAACTCGCCTAGTCCGAGTTCGATCAACATAGCCGGCAAGCAAACAGAACGCTGCCCAAGCTCCGAACAATCGGAAGATTACCACCGACAATTACGAAAGAAGGAACGCGAACAAAAGAGGAATTCGGGAAAAGACAGCCGTCGCTGCAAGTAAGACCGACTCTTCGACGGAGATCTGACAGGTCTCTATGTACTGCAGACATCGGCAGTACCGCACACCTTATGATTACCATGAAGATCATGGGAAGAAAGATCCAGGCAATGATCGATAGCGGAGCACAAGGAAACTTTATCTCGCCGAATCTCGTCAACAAATTACGATTGCCTTGGAATATGAAAGACGAGCCCTACCGACTCACGACTGTGGAAGGACATGCAGTAAAATTCGGCCAAGGAGTAGTCGATATGGAAGTAGCGCAACTTCCGATCGATATACAAGGCACGAAACACCATGTTACCTTGGACATCACAGTGATCTCAAAACACGATGTTATACTAGGGATACCCTGGTTGCGAGCGAGCAATCCCCGAGTCAACTGGAGAACAGGCCAACTCCAATGGGATCCACCAGGATGCGATTACGACAATGAGAGCGGCTCACAAGGAGCACCTCAATCGAATCAAGACAGGCCTCTAGGAATATATGTGATCGCCAGAGAGCCCAAAGCTAGTACAACGGAGATTCCCGAGGAATACTCAAAGTACAGCAAGCTGTTCAGCGGAGAGCTAGAAACAGGACTACCGGAGCATTCACGCTGGGACCACGAGATCAAGCTCCAGCCCGGTACTGAACCAACGTTCAACAAGATATATCCCCAGAACCCTGCACAAGACAAAGCTCTTAAGGAGTATCTGGACGAGATGCTACAAAAGGGATACATACGACCATCAGAATCCCCAGCAGGATACCCAATCCTATGGGTACCAAAGAAAAACGGAAAGCTACGACCATGCATCGACTATCGGCAACTTAACAAGATCACAATCAAGAACCGATATCCGTTACCACTCATTGCGGAGATACGAGACAAGCTTGGACAAGCCAAGTGGTTTACCACCCTCGACCTAAAAGGAGCTTACAATCTGATTCGTATGGCTAAAGGTCACGAGTGGAAAACCGCCTTTCGAACCACGAGAGGACATTTCGAGTATCTTGTGATGCCATTCGGCCTCACCAACGCACCCGCAACATTCCAAACCATGATCGACAATGTTTTACGGAAACAGCTCGACAAATTCGTTGTTGTCTATCTTGACGACATCCTCATATTCTCCAACACACTTGAGGAACACAAGAAACATGTACATGAAGTACTACAGACGCTACAAGACAACCAGCTCCTCGTTGAAGTAGCTAAGAGCAAATTCCATCAACACAAAGTCGAGTTCCTAGGATACGAAATTACACCAGGACAAATCAGGATGAGTCCATCCAAAATCGAAGATGTTCGGAACTGGCCCACGCCAACCAACATCAGAGAAGTAAGAGGATTCCTCGGATTCGCAAACTTCTATCGACGCTTCATCCGCGGATTCGGAGAAATCACCATTCCTCTTACCAACCTCACGAAGAAGGATAACGAATTCCAATGGACAGACAAGGAAGCCGACGCCTTCCAGAAACTAAAAGAGAAAATCCTAGATGAGCCAGTTCTACTTACAGCCGACCCCGACAAACCATTCGAAGTTGAAACCGACGCTTCAGACTACGCACTCGGCGGACAACTTGGACAACGAGACAACGAAGACCGACTTCACCCAGTCGCATTCTTCTCAAAGAAACTCCACGGACCAGAATTGAACTACGGCATACACGATAAAGAACTTATGGCTATTATCGAAGCCTTCAAGGAATGGAAGCATTACCTAAAAGGAGCGAATCATAAGATCAAGGTCTACACCGACCACAAGAACCTAACCTCCTTTACGACTACGAAAGATCTGAACAAACGACAGATCAGATGGTACGAAACCCTCACAGACTATGATTTCGAAATCATATATCGCAAAGGATCCGAAAACGGAAGAGCAGACGCGCTCAGCCGAAGAGAGGATTTGAAGACAGAACAGCAAGTGGACAATGCACCCTTGCTACGCCAAACCAAGGACGGGAACCTTGTACTAGGCACCCGAGAAATCAACATGACTTGGCAAGTACAACCAGATGACATCTGGCTGCGAAGAATCAAGTCAAGAATCCAAGGAGACCGTCTAACCGACACTTGGAGATCGACCCCATTTCTCACACGGAAAGAAAATGACTACTTTTACAACGATCGACTATACGTCCCAGCTGTATTACAAAAACAGCTTGTGGAAGAAATACACGCACACCCGCTACATGGACACCAAGGTGTTGCAAAAACAATTAGTCGACTACGAAGATCATATGACTTCCCTGAGAGCAGGAAGATTGTGCAAGAAATTATCAGAAAATGCGACGTTTGCAACAAAGCAAAGTCAGCACGACATGCACCTTACGGCGAACTACAACCGATATCACCACCTGAAAGAGCATGGCAAACTGTTACCATGGACTTCATCGTCAAGCTACCAAAGTCCAAAGAACCCATGACAGGAGTACACTACGACAGTATCCTGGTCATTGTCGATAAACTCACAAAGTATGCCTACTATATTCCTTACATGGAATCTAGCGACACCAAAGACTTGGCGTACATGTTTTTCAAAACAGTTATCGCTCAACACGGATTACCAACAAAACTTATATCGGATCGCGACAAATTGTTCACATCAAACTTCTGGAAATGCCTCATGGAGACAATGAAGATCAAGCAAAGCTTATCTACGGCATTCCACCCACAGTCAGATGGTCAGACTGAGATTCTGAACCAAGTACTGGAACAATACCTACGAAGCTATGTCAACCACCAACAAGATGATTGGGTAGAGTGGCTACCACTCGCACAATGGGCTTACAATAGCTCCGAAATCGACAACATGAAGATGTCACCATTCAAAGCGAATTACGGATTCGACCCTGTGATCGCAACACACGCGACACGGAATGTCAACGCACCAGCAGCTACAGCACATGCAGCAACAATCACGGAAATACAAAAACAACTGCAACAAGAATGGATATTTTTACAAAACCGTATGAAACACTATGCGGACAAAAAGAGATTGCCAGCGCCAATCCTAGAGGAGGGACATAAAGTCTACCTCATACGCAAAAACATCAAAACAAAGCGACCCAGCGACAAACTCGACTGGAAGAAAATCGGACCATTCCTTATCAAACGAAAAATATCGAACACCAACTACGAACTATCATTACCCGATGGAATGAGAATCCATCCCATATTCCATATCTCATTACTGGAAAAAGCACCAGATGACATCACAGTCACTACAGACATTGTTGTGGAAAACAACGACGAATACGAAATTGAGAAAGTACTCAGAGCACGAGGAAACCACAAAAAACGCGAATATCTCATTAAATGGAAGGAATACCCTAACTCCGAGAACACCTGGGAACCAATCAAGAACCTGTCTGGCTGCTCGGAACTGCTTGCGCAGTTCCACCGAAAAGCAGAGACTCATCCCACATCCAGTTAGGATCCTCCAAAGCAATCATAGACCCAGGAGGCTCGTCTAGGCTGTCCAAAGCCAGCGCCTCCTGACGAAGCATACGAGACTGCGTCTCTGTGAAATGATCCAGCTTGGACGCGATGTTGATTTCCTCCTGTTGTGCCTGAGCCAAGGCGGAGTATGCCGCCGCAGCAGCGGCTGCAAGACGGCCAACCTCCTGACGCTTGCGCTGCGCCTCCTGACGAAGACGCTCCTTCTGTGATTCGATATGGTCGAACTCCTCGGTCGAGAAGTTACCATCGCAGTGAGGGGTTTGCTTCTTCAGACAAGCCGAACATTTCGTGTACCCTTCAGAACAAAACAAAGAGAGTTCCTCTCCCGACAAGGTGTACATCGACCCATGTCGAAAAGTTGAAGGCCGACTTTTTCAATTCGAGAAATAAGATCGTGGCGGCGCTGAGTGGAGGAACGATAGGATTTACTAACGCGTGCGTTAGACATGGTCAAGCCATGAAGAAAAAAGGATGCAGGAGGGAAGTTGCTCACCGGCGGCTGAAACCTGTGCGGAGGCCTGTTGTAGCGGCCTTGAGGACAAGACCAATGGAGGAGGAGTATTATGTTACAAACGCAAAGAAGCCTGGCCGGCGGAACGGCGGCCAGCGGAAGTGACGCAACTGCTAGGAAGCCCGATTAGGAAAGAGGGGCAGTGTCACGTGACTGCTCACCTTGATCAGTCTGCTCAGCCTGCTCAGCACTGAGCACACTGAGCAAGGAGAGCATCACCGAGCAATAGAGATTGGTTCTAGTATATTAAGGAGCCCAAAGGCCACAGCTAGTCTAGATAGTTTAGATCTCTATTGATCAATCTAAGCAATAGTTTCACTATTGAGAGTTCTACTCTTAACGACCGTTTATCGCCTACTGCTCAAGATCGTGCTACCCTGTAGCCTCAGCCTGACTCACTTCCTAAGAAACAGACCTACTGTGACTTAGTAAATAAGCCATCGTTACATTTTGATCAATCCTGTTCAGTGAGTTACCCTGAAACCTTGAGCAGCTAACATGTCTACCGCAAGCGGAAGAACCACCAACCCTGGAATGGAGATCCAGCAACTCATGGCCAAGATTGCCGAGCTCGAGAAGCAGAACCGAAGCCTTCTCTCTCGTACCAATGCCCTCCATGAAACCATGGAACAACATGAGAACCAAATTGCTGCCTCCGGGATGCCTGAAAGGGCCCAGGCAAACAAACCCAAGTTTCCCAAACCCGAACCATTCGATGGTTACAAGGGAGATGTGAGGAACTTCCTCACCCAAGCCCAGGCTTACCTCCGAGTCAATGACAAAACACTCAACACTGCTGAGGACAGAATCCTCTGCATCGGAAACCTCTTGACCGGAAAAGCAATGGAATGGTGGGAGCCTACGCTGCGGGCATACCTAAAGCACGGCGCTGAAGCCGGTGCAGACGTTGTCCACGTCTTTTCGGATTACGAAACCTTTGAGGACCGACTCCTTAGTGCTTTCGGAAACCCCGATGAACATAAGGAAGCTACTCGACAGCTTACTCGTCTCCGACAAACCGGATCCGCCGCTCACTATGCAAGAGAGTTCAAACGGATCGCGGCCAAGCTCAACTGGGGACAGGAAGCTTTGATCGAAATCTTCTACCAAGGCCTCAAAGAAGAAGTTAAAGACGACATCTACCGAGAAGAACGACCCGAGCTGCTCGACACTTTCATCGAGACAGTCATTAAAGCGGACAACCGACTCTATGAACGACGTCAAGAAAAGACGGGTGGACGAAAATTTAACAACTATGCAAGGTTCAACAAACCCAATACAAGCAAAAACCGACGAACCTCCACTGCGTATGGACACCACGCCGGACCAATGGAACTTGACGCCGCACATAAAGAGAAGGGGAAGACTTGCTACAATTGTGGTAAGACCGGACATTTCGCGAACAAATGTCACGCCCCCAAAAAGAAACAATGGAAGCCCGTTGGAGAAGGACGAAAACTCCACGCGGCCAACCGCGAAGATTTGCCTACTCGAAACCTTAGTATGGCAAACAGCGAAGAATACGTCTCTGACACTGAACGATACCTGGAAGCGGACGAACACCGCTCAGTAGACGACACCAGTTCGGACGAAGACTGGGACTTCGGAACCCAGCCGGTACCTGAGGAAGAAGATTGGGAACACGGCACTCAGCCACCAGCATATACAACCAGGCTCGACCTGACCGACGCTTTCACGTGTGTTCCATACCCTCAAGGACCTAGCAACCTCGTCAGTGCACTATCAATGGAAGAAGGGGACCCCGAACCTACAGCCGTCGTGATCCATGGCACGGATATCACAGATCCCGCGATGCTCGTTGAATTACTATACCGACCCATCGGAATGAGTACCGCCTATATCCGACGAAACCCTGTCGTAAGCATATCACACAGGGAACACGCCATGATTTCATGGGCCTCTTGCCCACACCACGGATGCCAGAGACACCTCTGGAAGAAACTTGAATACAGATGGTTCCCCAAGCCACAGCACACGGGCCAAGGACCCTTTTTGGAGACAGACCTCCGACACTGGAAAATTTGGAGAAGAACCTCCAACACGTTGCTTCTCAAGAAGAACGACGACGCAACTTACTATGTTGAGGACGAAAACGCATACACTATCCGAGCCATGACCTCACGTTATGAGGATGGAGGAAACCGTGTAATGACGAGAAACTCGCCTAGTCCGAGTTCGATCAACATAGCCGGCAAGCAAACAGAACGCTGCCCAAGCTCCGAACAATCGGAAGATTACCACCGACAATTACGAAAGAAGGAACGCGAACAAAAGAGGAATTCGGGAAAAGACAGCCGTCGCTGCAAGTAAGACCGACTCTTCGACGGAGATCTGACAGGTCTCTATGTACTGCAGACATCGGCAGTACCGCACACCTTATGATTACCATGAAGATCATGGGAAGAAAGATCCAGGCAATGATCGATAGCGGAGCACAAGGAAACTTTATCTCGCCGAATCTCGTCAACAAATTACGATTGCCTTGGAATATGAAAGACGAGCCCTACCGACTCACGACTGTGGAAGGACATGCAGTAAAATTCGGCCAAGGAGTAGTCGATATGGAAGTAGCGCAACTTCCGATCGATATACAAGGCACGAAACACCATGTTACCTTGGACATCACAGTGATCTCAAAACACGATGTTATACTAGGGATACCCTGGTTGCGAGCGAGCAATCCCCGAGTCAACTGGAGAACAGGCCAACTCCAATGGGATCCACCAGGATGCGATTACGACAATGAGAGCGGCTCACAAGGAGCACCTCAATCGAATCAAGACAGGCCTCTAGGAATATATGTGATCGCCAGAGAGCCCAAAGCTAGTACAACGGAGATTCCCGAGGAATACTCAAAGTACAGCAAGCTGTTCAGCGGAGAGCTAGAAACAGGACTACCGGAGCATTCACGCTGGGACCACGAGATCAAGCTCCAGCCCGGTACTGAACCAACGTTCAACAAGATATATCCCCAGAACCCTGCACAAGACAAAGCTCTTAAGGAGTATCTGGACGAGATGCTACAAAAGGGATACATACGACCATCAGAATCCCCAGCAGGATACCCAATCCTATGGGTACCAAAGAAAAACGGAAAGCTACGACCATGCATCGACTATCGGCAACTTAACAAGATCACAATCAAGAACCGATATCCGTTACCACTCATTGCGGAGATACGAGACAAGCTTGGACAAGCCAAGTGGTTTACCACCCTCGACCTAAAAGGAGCTTACAATCTGATTCGTATGGCTAAAGGTCACGAGTGGAAAACCGCCTTTCGAACCACGAGAGGACATTTCGAGTATCTTGTGATGCCATTCGGCCTCACCAACGCACCCGCAACATTCCAAACCATGATCGACAATGTTTTACGGAAACAGCTCGACAAATTCGTTGTTGTCTATCTTGACGACATCCTCATATTCTCCAACACACTTGAGGAACACAAGAAACATGTACATGAAGTACTACAGACGCTACAAGACAACCAGCTCCTCGTTGAAGTAGCTAAGAGCAAATTCCATCAACACAAAGTCGAGTTCCTAGGATACGAAATTACACCAGGACAAATCAGGATGAGTCCATCCAAAATCGAAGATGTTCGGAACTGGCCCACGCCAACCAACATCAGAGAAGTAAGAGGATTCCTCGGATTCGCAAACTTCTATCGACGCTTCATCCGCGGATTCGGAGAAATCACCATTCCTCTTACCAACCTCACGAAGAAGGATAACGAATTCCAATGGACAGACAAGGAAGCCGACGCCTTCCAGAAACTAAAAGAGAAAATCCTAGATGAGCCAGTTCTACTTACAGCCGACCCCGACAAACCATTCGAAGTTGAAACCGACGCTTCAGACTACGCACTCGGCGGACAACTTGGACAACGAGACAACGAAGACCGACTTCACCCAGTCGCATTCTTCTCAAAGAAACTCCACGGACCAGAATTGAACTACGGCATACACGATAAAGAACTTATGGCTATTATCGAAGCCTTCAAGGAATGGAAGCATTACCTAAAAGGAGCGAATCATAAGATCAAGGTCTACACCGACCACAAGAACCTAACCTCCTTTACGACTACGAAAGATCTGAACAAACGACAGATCAGATGGTACGAAACCCTCACAGACTATGATTTCGAAATCATATATCGCAAAGGATCCGAAAACGGAAGAGCAGACGCGCTCAGCCGAAGAGAGGATTTGAAGACAGAACAGCAAGTGGACAATGCACCCTTGCTACGCCAAACCAAGGACGGGAACCTTGTACTAGGCACCCGAGAAATCAACATGACTTGGCAAGTACAACCAGATGACATCTGGCTGCGAAGAATCAAGTCAAGAATCCAAGGAGACCGTCTAACCGACACTTGGAGATCGACCCCATTTCTCACACGGAAAGAAAATGACTACTTTTACAACGATCGACTATACGTCCCAGCTGTATTACAAAAACAGCTTGTGGAAGAAATACACGCACACCCGCTACATGGACACCAAGGTGTTGCAAAAACAATTAGTCGACTACGAAGATCATATGACTTCCCTGAGAGCAGGAAGATTGTGCAAGAAATTATCAGAAAATGCGACGTTTGCAACAAAGCAAAGTCAGCACGACATGCACCTTACGGCGAACTACAACCGATATCACCACCTGAAAGAGCATGGCAAACTGTTACCATGGACTTCATCGTCAAGCTACCAAAGTCCAAAGAACCCATGACAGGAGTACACTACGACAGTATCCTGGTCATTGTCGATAAACTCACAAAGTATGCCTACTATATTCCTTACATGGAATCTAGCGACACCAAAGACTTGGCGTACATGTTTTTCAAAACAGTTATCGCTCAACACGGATTACCAACAAAACTTATATCGGATCGCGACAAATTGTTCACATCAAACTTCTGGAAATGCCTCATGGAGACAATGAAGATCAAGCAAAGCTTATCTACGGCATTCCACCCACAGTCAGATGGTCAGACTGAGATTCTGAACCAAGTACTGGAACAATACCTACGAAGCTATGTCAACCACCAACAAGATGATTGGGTAGAGTGGCTACCACTCGCACAATGGGCTTACAATAGCTCCGAAATCGACAACATGAAGATGTCACCATTCAAAGCGAATTACGGATTCGACCCTGTGATCGCAACACACGCGACACGGAATGTCAACGCACCAGCAGCTACAGCACATGCAGCAACAATCACGGAAATACAAAAACAACTGCAACAAGAATGGATATTTTTACAAAACCGTATGAAACACTATGCGGACAAAAAGAGATTGCCAGCGCCAATCCTAGAGGAGGGACATAAAGTCTACCTCATACGCAAAAACATCAAAACAAAGCGACCCAGCGACAAACTCGACTGGAAGAAAATCGGACCATTCCTTATCAAACGAAAAATATCGAACACCAACTACGAACTATCATTACCCGATGGAATGAGAATCCATCCCATATTCCATATCTCATTACTGGAAAAAGCACCAGATGACATCACAGTCACTACAGACATTGTTGTGGAAAACAACGACGAATACGAAATTGAGAAAGTACTCAGAGCACGAGGAAACCACAAAAAACGCGAATATCTCATTAAATGGAAGGAATACCCTAACTCCGAGAACACCTGGGAACCAATCAAGAACCTGTCTGGCTGCTCGGAACTGCTTGCGCAGTTCCACCGAAAAGCAGAGACTCATCCCACATCCAGTTAGGATCCTCCAAAGCAATCATAGACCCAGGAGGCTCGTCTAGGCTGTCCAAAGCCAGCGCCTCCTGACGAAGCATACGAGACTGCGTCTCTGTGAAATGATCCAGCTTGGACGCGATGTTGATTTCCTCCTGTTGTGCCTGAGCCAAGGCGGAGTATGCCGCCGCAGCAGCGGCTGCAAGACGGCCAACCTCCTGACGCTTGCGCTGCGCCTCCTGACGAAGACGCTCCTTCTGTGATTCGATATGGTCGAACTCCTCGGTCGAGAAGTTACCATCGCAGTGAGGGGTTTGCTTCTTCAGACAAGCCGAACATTTCGTGTACCCTTCAGAACAAAACAAAGAGAGTTCCTCTCCCGACAAGGTGTACATCGACCCATGTCGAAAAGTTGAAGGCCGACTTTTTCAATTCGAGAAATAAGATCGTGGCGGCGCTGAGTGGAGGAACGATAGGATTTACTAACGCGTGCGTTAGACATGGTCAAGCCATGAAGAAAAAAGGATGCAGGAGGGAAGTTGCTCACCGGCGGCTGAAACCTGTGCGGAGGCCTGTTGTAGCGGCCTTGAGGACAAGACCAATGGAGGAGGAGTATTATGTTACAAACGCAAAGAAGCCTGGCCGGCGGAACGGCGGCCAGCGGAAGTGACGCAACTGCTAGGAAGCCCGATTAGGAAAGAGGGGCAGTGTCACGTGACTGCTCACCTTGATCAGTCTGCTCAGCCTGCTCAGCACTGAGCACACTGAGCAAGGAGAGCATCACCGAGCAATAGAGATTGGTTCTAGTATATTAAGGAGCCCAAAGGCCACAGCTAGTCTAGATAGTTTAGATCTCTATTGATCAATCTAAGCAATAGTTTCACTATTGAGAGTTCTACTCTTAACGACCGTTTATCGCCTACTGCTCAAGATCGTGCTACCCTGTAGCCTCAGCCTGACTCACTTCCTAAGAAACAGACCTACTGTGACTTAGTAAATAAGCCATCGTTACAGCCGATTCCGAGCAGCCTGTGCAAGCAGATGCGTATGGGCGTCGTTGGTAGTGGCGGCGGTTGCGCTCGTTTCTTGCAGATGAGGTCGCGACTCTGAGCCACGCGACATGGCAACAGGGAGCTGAGGGCGGGGGAGGGTGGGCGACCAGTCGGGTTTTTAAACGGCGCCTGTCGCTGGATGGAAAGACTATGGGCAAAGGAAGAAAAGGCAAGAACCCCTTGGGGACAAGCACGTTTCTTAACTAGCCGGATCAGCAAACGACGCTATTGCGTGCGGGAAATACAGCTGGGTATCGGCAGGCGACGAAAATTGGACTCGGGGTGAAGAGAAGGCTTGAGCTGAGGCGCCGTTTATGGGGGTGCTGCCACATGCCGGCAAGCGTTGAGTCTCGACGGCACCTTTTGGTGACTGATCTCCGCTGGTTACATCCACTCGGGACACTAAGGAGAGGGGCGTCAAAATCATGTTGCGCACTATTATCCCAGGATCCTTGCTCTGGGAGGAGCCGATAATGTCCGAGGCGGGAGCCTTGACGTTCTAACAACTAGATATCTGTACCAGTATGCGAGACTAGTCATGTAACATCAATTCAGGGTCGTCCTTGACATAAGTCAGCCCGGAAGAGCTTGTCCTACTGCTGCGATGCCTCTTGCAGGATTTTCTTATCAGATCCTGCGGAAATTATCTTGATCATCTGATAAGAAACACAGTGGGGAACTGGAACTGGGGCGTGCGAACCAGCCAACCAACGTGGCAGCCGCCCGGGTGCGCCATGGAAGAACCGTCTTTCTATGCCGTCTGTGCCGCTCCGGTAGCAATGAATAAAATGCTACAGTGCGCAAAGTTTTTGATAATAGTGCCTTTACCCCACTGCTGGATAAACTTGCAGGTACTGTTCGCTGAAGAGCCTGCCCTTTTGGTAGGCAAGTGGGTGACAACAAAGAAGGCTAAAATAAAGATGAACAGGGACTGATTATCTCGCTGTCTTTTCTTTCCACCAAGCATTCTTACTCTCATTGTCGAAATTGTTTGGCTTACTTGCTTTCCTCTCTTCTACTCGCTTTCGTAATTTTTGTCATTTTTGTCGTTTTCGTCGTTTCTTTTCTTTTTTTTTTAATAAGTTTCTTTCCTTCTTTTGTGGCCAACAACCACACACTGTCTTTTTTTCCTGCCCTCCCCTGGCAGCGTCTCCGCGCGGGTTGTGGGTGGTGCACCTAGTCAAACTGCCCCGTGGCGCAACCTTAAGAGCTGTACTAACAGGTTGCTTCTCGGAGACCGAAATTTGTTCCGCCGCATCCATGGACGCCGTGTATACTTTCTTTCCAACGTGATTCTGAAGCCGCGCAAGCTGCTAAAATATACTGGTAGACACTGGCCTTCGGAAATCGCTTCGCAACCCCCCCATCCCCCTCCCCGCCCCGCCGTGGTAAGGAGCCAGGTTCCGTGAATGCTCAGCGAAAGAGTCCCAGTAGACAAGCTACGATCGATGTTTAGGATTCAGATTATTAAGTACCGAAAAGTGCAATGAGCATTACTCTTGCCGGACAGATAAAAGTCACGAGACCCAGAGAGAGTGGAATCCCCTTGTCTAGATGCACCGCTGCCAAGCCCAGATCGACCGGGGCCCAATTACATCTGCCTTTGTCAAATGGTCGCATGGCGGGCAGCAAGAGAGTCAACCGCTTTGTCCCCCTTCTTTCGTTATTGCATTGGTTAATCCGCTGGAGCACGACGGATTGTTTGTCGGGTTGTAAATGGCCAACCGTGGCTAGCATGAGAAGAATGCCGCAGAATTCCGCCTCCGCTGGAATAAATGCTGCATCTTGAAAGATACTGCAATTTGCAAAAGTATAGCTTGCCAATTAATAGATCTTTTGCTGTCCATTTTGTACTTTCGTCTTCTTTGGCAATTGGAGCGCTGTGCTACGATAAAGTGCCTGCATTTCGTTGTCTCTCCTGATATGGAAATGGACTAGTTCCCCCTTCACTGATGACTCGCAATCTTTGTCAGGCGCCATGTTCCTCTGCGAATAAACAGAAATTTTGACCTTTCTATTTGCTTTCATGATGATCACGATACAGAGCATTGCTCAATTCTTTCTCGACGTCTTCCATCCTTTGTAGCTCTAACCTCTTACACCCTTTCCGAATCTCTATTCACCGGACATCTTGAACCCTTTGTAGCTCTTTATGCACCAGCAGACGTCTTAGATATTTCCTCCTATTTGTTACTCTTTATCTAGGCGACAATATGGACTGTGACGCACTGCAACTTGATGCCTTGGTAAAAAGTACATAAGACAGGCCATTCCGTACCTTAACAGGAAATTTCTCTTTTCCCATCAGCCTATCAACCACCACCCTACTCGCCAAGCCTCTCTCCATTAGCAAATCATTGTAAAACCACATCAAATATCAAAAAATGTCTGAAGAGCAAATCACACAAGTTGGCCCAAGAAATGAGGCCCGCAGCGCGTCGACAGCGTTGCAAAGAGTCATCAGATCGACTGAGGAAGCAGAGTTACCACATCAGCTGACTACCCTGGAAAGAATCAAGGCTATTCAAAATGAGATTTCTAGGATCCAAACCACCAATAAATGTCGAGATAGCGAGGCTAGGCTCTATATGTCACTAGCATCGCTACTAAAGGAACTTGGCAACGAACGCACCAAACGCACGAAAGGCAGCGACCGCAACGACCACACCGACCGCAACGACGGCGCCCCAGAGGTTGAATTGGCGGGCAAAATAGCTCAGCTGTGCAACAGCCGCGAAAACGCAGGAAGATCTGAAAGTACAGGCAAGTTCGAGCAAGAGGCTTACGACAGGCTTCTGTGGTTCTCAACTTCGTGGAACGAGGTCGACACTCTGAGGGTCACAGGTAAAGCTGAAGAGGGCCGCCTTCTGGCCATCGAGCTCTTCAATGTCCAGAAGAAATGGAAGTTTACCAGTTACCCGAGCGAGATCTGGAGGAAGCAAGGGAACTGTGAGGTGGTTCTTAAACTCGAAGCGGATTGGAAAGAGTCTTTTAGCATAGCTGATAGGCTTATGGCATTCGAACTGCTAGATGCGTCTGCGGAGCAAAAGTCAAGATAAACCCGCACTATAGCCTGTTGCTATTCCAACTATGCGAGGTTTTTGGCCAGCTTAAGAAGATTCGTTCCTGACCATGGTCTTTTAAATCTGGTCATCTTATAAGCTGGGTATACGTCAGGTCGCATGTACGTACACAGGCTAACTAGCGAGCATGTTAGAAAGAGACTATGTAGCGGATTAGTCAACTTGAGCTTCATTGGGGAGAACAATTAGAATGATGCGGGCCGTTTTACTCTTTATATACATAGACAAGCAAACACAATATGAATGAGAGACACGAGTGCTATACATATTTGCTTCTTGATCCGGTGATAAAATGGAGTTGCGACGGATGCAGCATCAATAAACAAGATGCCATCTGTCAATTAAATTATGCTGTAGAAATTTGAATGTCAACTTGGCGGCCATGCATCTACTTTAAAGGTGGGCACTGGCTGGGAGCAAAGTCTCCGGGTCAAGCTGGGTCGAAGTTCGGCCAATCTCGTTCACAGCTCAAGATGCCGTGTGCGGGAAGTACGCGGCCGCGGCAGATATCACGACGCATTGCCACCGTCGATCAATGGCGGCAGCATGAGAAAGTCCATCAAATATCACTTTCACCATTGCTTTGTTAGTCATACCTCACATGCATTTTCCCTGCGCGCATCTGAAATTTGTTGCTTGACTGTTGTAAGATATCGATGCGCCTGAGCAAGAGACAGACAGCAATGCCCGAGTCGCCGCCTGGTTTCGTAAACCCCAACACAGATCGAGGGCGTGCAAAATTATTTTCAAGATATTTGCGACGGCTTTTCAGCCAATATGAGGCGTAGAAATATTATCCCAAACAATTCGGCATCTCGACTTTGATGAAGGGGCGCGGCTGGCAGGGAATTCCGGCGTCAGAGGATATGAAACCTTGTGCGGCAGTGTTTGACGCGCGAGTGTGGATTTGGTCGCCGCCTCAAAAGAGCAGTTTTTCATATTCCCCGAGTTTCAAGTCGTCTGAAGCTGCGAGATGGAGACTGGGTGAGAACAGTCCCTGCAATCCATGGCACAAGAGAGCGCGAAATAGTATTTTCGTTGGCTGTAGATTACAGCCACGTGGCCGGAATCATCGTCATGAAACGATCAGATCCATGTTTTATTGGGATAGCATTTTCAGGAATTTATAGAAAATCTTTCAAGTGTGACTGTGGGCACTTGCGACGATCGAGTAGTCTTTCATGCCCGCCTCCTACTATGCTCTGTCGAATAGTCAGCCACCGGATGGCAGAACGCTTGTCTCACGTCATCAGACTTATTGGGTACATCAGATGATATTCCAACAATCATTACGGCGAATTGCCAAGTTCAGCTCCAGTTCGAGACATATTTCCGCTCACGGCTCTCGCCTGCATGTCTGCGAGGCCCTAAGATCGCTGCGACCCTGACCATCCTAAATCTAGTTTCATTTAATCAACTGATAATACGAATACCATTTATAATGACATGAGACATACAAGCGCCCGTTCTCTCATCTTTTCTGGATTGCGTGCTTTAGGAATGTCTGCGAACGGCAGTGGTGTCATCATCCATTGTCCTACTGAGAAGGCTATCAATGGCGTGATTGCCTCGTGGGATAGCATCAACAACCCACACACAGCACCAAAACACGGAGTCACACTAGGCAAATTGTACCCAAAAAGATCGGTACTTTGATAATCAACCGGTGAGAGTATGCTTACATCAGCTAATGGAATGTAAGTGCGCGACTGGGGCGATCGTGGGCAAATTTCGCAATCGTATGTGGCACGCATGCCATTGCGGGGGAGAGGCCCTGCCGTCCGAGTTTCGGCGTCCCGGTGCCTGAATTTCGTTGTTGGAAAGGAGGTATATAAAACGTGAATGCTCCCACTTGTTTTCGAAAAGGACCTTTCTTAGAATATTGTAGCATTATAACCTTTGTCAATATATCTTTCACACAGACTGCAGTCATGGCTCCTTCTCTGACCGAAACCAAGACTGTCTCCGAACAGAAGCCTCCGCAGCCATACAAGCTACACCTTGGCCAGTACAAGGAAATTGATGCCGTGTTTGTAGACAGAGCCGCCGAGGAGGGCAAGACTGGCGAGCCTCCTGCCAAGGTATGTCGCCGACCCTGCACCGGCTAATTGACCCTTCCTTGACTAACACGACTTCTACAGTACCCTCACTACCTCCCTACCTGGGATCGCACACAGTCCTGGCCTCCTCTGGAGCCGTACGAGCACTACGAGCACGGCAAGGACGCCGATACTTCATACCCCAACCTCTTCCCCGAGGGCAGCGACGTGACCGAGCTCACGCCCAGCATCGGCAGCGAGGTCCGCGGCATCCAGCTGTCGGCCCTGACCGACAAGGGCAAGGACGAGCTCGCCCACTACGTTGCCACGCGCAAGGTTGTCGCCTTTCGCAACCAAGACTTCGCCGACCTCTCCATTCCCGACGCGCTCAAGTACGGCGAGTACTTTGGCCGCCACCACATCCACCCGACGTCGGGCGCGCCCGAGGGCCACCCCGAAATTCATCTCGTCCATCGCGGCGCCGGCGACAAGGGCCACGAGACGTACTTCCAGGCACGCACCAGCTCCGTGGCCTGGCACTCAGACATCTCGTACGAGAAGCAGCCGCCCGGCACCACGTTCCTTTACATCCTCGACCGCCCCGAGACGGGCGGCGACACGCTCTTCGTGGACGCCGTCACGGCTTACAAGCGCCTCAGCCCTCTGTTCCAGGAGCGTCTCCACGGCCTCCGCGCGACACACTCGGGCATTGAGCAGGTGAATGCTGCCGCTGCCAGAAATAGCATCAAGCGTCGCGAGCCCGTGGTCCATGATCACCCCATCGTGCGCACCCACCCTGCAACTGGTGAAAAGGCCCTCTATGTTAACCCTCAATGTAAGTTAATTTTCTGCAGCGAGAAATTTTTGAGGTAAATGATGATTTACTAATCATTGCCGTAGTTACCCGCGATATTGTCGGCTTGAAGAAGGAGGAGTCGGACACACTGCTCAAGTTCCTCTACGACCATCTCGCATACGGAGCCGACTTCCAGGCCCGCGTCAAGTGGGAGGAGGGCACCGTCGTCGTCTGGGACAACCGTGTTACACAGCATACCGCGATTGTGGACTGGGAAAACGGTCAGCGTCGTCACCTTGCGCGTCTAACTCCGCAGGCCGAGGCTCCATTTGAGACGCCGTATGTAGCACCCGAGTAACAATGGCACTTGAGATGTTCCTCAAGCATGCTGGAGGCTTCCAAGCTCAGTTAATGATATACGCATGGCATAGTCCAGCCAATATAAATATACGATGAATCTTAAATAAAAGTCTCTCACATTTGCGTCTAAGAAGTGCACACTTTGCCTCGCGTGGTAGTGGCTGGGCTGTTCGTGGCTTACACTACTGCTTCTTCGACGCGCCGTTTCATACTGGAGGACCAGGGCTGAGAAGAGAGTGCAGCGTGTCACATCTCTCGTATCAAAACCTCCTATAGATGGTCACGTTTTGAGTTCAGCATTAGCGAAGCGCAAGCGGAATAAATGTGGTCACTGTCCCGGGGTTGAAAAGATCAAGTGACTTGTGTGCTATTGTACAACTATTATGCGTGATTCCGTCGAAGGAGATTGCCCAATGCGTGACTTTCCCCTCCTGGACGTGGCTGGCTCCTCAGAATCTTTGAGATCGCCATCTCAGCACTCATTCCTGCAACTTCCTCAGCATGCGGCGCCTCATTGCTCAACAGCACCTGAAGCACTATCGTAGCGTCCAGACGTGTCTTGTCGTTGCCATCGAGTGACTCCAGACCGCTCTGCATGGCGAGGTCCATTGGCGTGGCACCCTCCTTCGTCGGGGCCTTTAAATTCTCGAGTTTGCATGTGTCATGCCCAGCCAGCCACATGAGCATCGGAACATCGTTGGTCGCTGCGGCATAGTGCCATATGTTGCGGCCCTCGTGATCTACTGCCGTCGTCTTGGCGCCGTGCTCCTTGACAAGCATCGCGAGGGTTTCCGTGTCGTTGCACAGCAGAAGCGGGGTGCGGCCCATGTGGTCCCGCGCGTCCAAATTGCCGCCGGCTTCGACAATGACGTCGGCAAACTCGACCAGACCATCGCATACGGCGTGGTGAAGCAAGGTGCCGTTGGCCAGCCCGGTCGGAGAAGGAGCATTGGCGTCAAAGCTGGGGTGGTGGATGAGCCGCCGGAAGCAGATGATACTGTCGTCGAGAAAAGCATCCTTCAACGCTTCTTGGAACTCGGCATCTGTAATGTCGACTTGGCCGGAAGCAACACGAGCGCCTGCATTGATGAGAAAGGCGTCCTGGATGGCATCAATGAGGGCCTGCCTGTCCCTCTCAATGAGATTGAGTTTGGACGGGGCAAGGACCAGATCAAGGATACTGCTCAAGATCTTGGAAGTTACCGTGGGGTCGGTTGGCTGATAGTAGGAAAATTCATCATCGTTGATCAAGTCAATGACAGCCCTGACGTCGCCGCCACCTTGCAAGACATCCTTCAGCAGGCTGTCATATCCTGTCAAGACGGTAGCGCGGAACGCAAGAAACATCAACAAGCGTCCCATCCGGCCCGTCGACTCGTAGAGGATGCGCTTTCGGCGATGCAGCTCCAACAGCCTCCGTATGATTGGTAGCCGACAATGCAACTCTGGATACTGCAGATGTATCACTTTGTGCCATTTTTCCATGGACGTTCTGCAAGTAAAGATCTGGGGCCCAGCAAGTGCGCAGAATAGAGGCGACGCCGCGCGCTCCCGAAACATGGCGCCTGGCGCCTCAGGCTTTTCCATCAGCTCGAAGCATGCCGGTTCAAGCCCCAGGGATGCGCTAATGTGCAATGGGGAAAACGTTCCGTCATACAGAACATCGGTGAGGTCGAGAATGGCATCATTCGATGGAGATTCGGGACCGTATATATCTGGATAGGTTTCGCGAGCGTACTCAAGCGCCCACTGCATAAAGTTGAAGTGGTTGCCAAAGAGCTGCCTCGCGGCCGGGCCAACCGTGTCCCAATACCGCGCAGCGAAATGCGGCCATCTTCGTGCGGCCGTTGAGTACTCTGGGTTGGCTTTTCTGTATCTTTGGAGTATGTTTCTCTCAAGATAAAACTCCTCGGGCTCTCTGTTCATTGCGGGGTCCAGCAGGATTTGCAGCCATGTCGCGACAACATCTGCTGACGGCCTTTCGGCAGCGGCCTCTGCAGGTTGTATCTTGTTCATCGGGACAACGGAGTCATTTTCCAAGCTATCAACGACCACACTTGGTTCGAATACATCCTCCTTTTCGCCCTTTTTAGTCTCAGCCATCATCTCATTCGCGTCCAGCGCATTGCGCGGCTGGCATTAGGGGTCGGATACTTGTACTCCGCCGTCGTCCACATGGGCGCACGCGAGGAAGGAAAAGTAAAGCTACGGATTTTGCCTTGGCTATTCAAAGGGCAACCAATAGTGGACGGCGTTGAGCGGCGTTGGTTGTCCCTGGTCGATTCGTTGATGAAGAGCTGTTCTGAGAATTTATTGCGGCTGGGGCTTTCGTGCAGGATCTTGGCACAGTGCAACATGGTGGTGAAGAGCCCGCGCACTGTGAGAAATAGCGGTGGGCGACTGCTGTTGACGAGCATCTGCAGTCAAGATTGGGCATTCAATCAATTTTGCCAATAAGGATTTGTAATTTCTTCACCACACAGACTCCTTGCATCAAATTATTAGCCGTACAGCACTGTCCGCTCATTTGTGTGCACAGTGGTCAGGAACTCGGGTCTAGTTTGGCGCAACAATACCCCAGGCACCGAATGCCACTCACTGGATGACATCGCTAGCATCCACAGGGAATAGATTTATAAGCTTGCCGATAAATCTTGGACAATTAATTTCGTTGCCTACGCTAGTGCTATTAGTTTGGCAGCCTCAAGCCGCCACGCCGGCACTAATTGCCGAGTAAGCTACAAACGACATCTTTAACCACCTGTCCTTTTGTCGCAACTTCACTTCTGGGTGCTTATAAAATAATGGAATAGGCCGGCTTTTTCCTTCTAATTTACAAGGGCCAGGCAATTGCTATTTCTTCTCTATTTTAAAGCTCCTCTAGCTGCAAGTGCTTTAACATGGCGAGCGACTATGTACTAATTCCTCATTGCACTGTTGATGATGGTGTGGGGTTATCACAGGCCAAGACTGAGTCCTTTGTTAAAGAGCCTTGGTGGACCAGCGAATTCCCGCCTGATAGACAGGAGACGATTCTCGATTCCATGATTCTACGAGAGCCCTATAATCAGCTCACGGCAAGGAACATCCGCCGCCATCAAAAAGTCATTCACGTTCCCACGGGCGAGATTGTCGGCTACTCGCGATGGTTTGTACCCAACCCAGACGACTGGCTCGAGGCGCAGACCCCGGCTGTTAGTGAAGAAGAAGAGGCTCACTGGAAACTGCAATACAACACGGCTTATTGGCATTTCGTTGAAGATGGCCAGGGCACTGACGACCATGTCTCTGCTTGGCGGGCGGCTCATACCCCTACTGGCCCGGTTATCAGTGCGTTCTTGTTTACCCCCGGATCTGCCATCGTGCACGGCCGCCCTGTACATCTGCAAGGCTAGCGCAACTGACAATGATACAAACTGCAGGTCTTGAATATCTCTGCTGCAAGCAGTCGCACCAAAAGCGTGGAGTGGCTTCGCTGCTCATTAGGTCCGGCTGCGAGCAGGCGGACAAGCTCAAGTTGCCCATAACAATCTACGCCATGGGGGAGAAGGCTAGGGACGCCTACCTGAAGCATGGCTTCCAGCAACTGGCAGAGAAGCACCAGGACCTGCGCCCGTTCAGGGATTGCGTGTACCACACTTATTGGATGGTCCGCCACCCTCAGTGAATAGGCCAGATAGGTCATCGGACCAATTATATAACGCTGTTCCAATATTTTTTCCCGTTTCCTCTCTGTGCTAATTTTGTCTTGGGCACCATCGGCATTGTCGGGCACGGCTGCCACCCGCCCTTATGCGGGCAGTGCGGGCTCTGGCGTTACGCGCCGGGCCTAATGCAGGCCGCCTCTTGAAGGTACGAAAAAAACGTCTCATCAGACGACATATCACAGTTACTCAAGAAATCAATTGTCCTCTGACGGTTTGGCTCCATACGAGTCTGCTGCCACCGGATAGCACCAGCCCGACAGAGACGCTCGTCAGGCCCAAGGCTGGCGCTGGTCTTCTCCTCGGCGGCCTCTTCTCGCGTCCAGGCAGCAGCTGGTGTACATCCTGGCGGTTTTCGCAGCTTTAAATGCACCCTCTAGTTATACCGTGTCATGTTACCCGTTGGGGTTACCTCGAGACTTGCCAGCACAGACGTAACCGAGCCTCAGTTACGTGTCGGGCCCCTGCCTCTGTCGCTTTGCCATAGTCACAGGTTCGGAAATTATTGCGGAATCTATAGCTGATTTAATTGGACGCCGCAGCAAAGCCATTTCATTGTACATCTCCGTAGCCTTGCAGCGCGAGGAGGCGGAGCCGATCACCATCTCGCCAAGCTTCACCAGAGAAGTGTCCATGCGACCATCTTCTTGGACTCGCCACCCACGCCACGGTTTCGTGTAGATGGGACGGCTGCATTTCCGCCAGGTCGATTAGTACGGCCGCTATCGACCATACAACCACACTCCAACTTGGACGTTTTGCCGCAAATTGACTTGCACAATTTGGCACGTTCAATACCACGCTACTGTAAATGATCTCGAACGGCTTCGAGCCGGCCTGACTTCAGAAAACCTGTCATAGACTTTTTTTCTCGAGCTAGCTTCAACTCAACGTCAGTGAGACATATATAAAGCCAAAGCCAAGAGGTAATGAATCTAAATATACAGAATCAGCCTAGAAGTGACGTTGGGACCATTTTCCTATCACGACTATAGGATCATGTTGCCGAGCAATCACGAAATGACATTTCCGCAACACAAGCTCGTAGAACCTCATAGATCCCCACAAGCGTAATTAAAAGTATAGAAGAGTAGTCTGCTCATTATTGAAACCTATAGTGGGCATTCTGCTCGCATCGCCGTCCACCCAAACCGCCGGCTTGGCAACAGCGTCTTCCTCTCTCATGCCTAGCTTCGCATTGTACTACCCATCTCAATGGACTTCAGTAGGGCTGAAGTATCGGTCGTTCTTCTCCCACAATGTATGAGCAGCATCAGAGCTCAGCTGGGAAAAAGACCTATGTGGCTTTGCTCATCTGAAGGGCGGCGGCGCCAACTCCCTGTCTGGGTTTCCGTTGTGCTACCCATCTCCCTGTCGGCCTCCTGACGATTGACGTGTCAGCCACTTCCGCCTTTTGACTAAGATATATATCTTTCTGAATTCCATCTGGTTGCGAGACGTATTTGGCTCTGGTCAGTCAGGCTGAGCTCGGAGGTCGTTGTTGGGCGAAAAGCCTGGTCAACAACGCACGCTTCAAATTAAAAGGGCGATTCCCGTGTGGTGAAAGAGTAAGATTTTCGCTTTTATTCATATCGGATTGTCCAATAATGCTCACAGCGCTCAAAGATTTTGACCAAATCCATTTTGCACACTTTCCACCACACAGTTCCCCCAACTCCCTGACAATCACGGAAGCTGTTATACCTGCGCTTGGACCGGCCAGCGCCTTTTCTCGTAAAAGTTCTTGTTATATTCTCACTCACTAGCCAAATTTTAACACTCCACAGCATCGCAAAGTATATCTACCATCTCAACAAAGGCATCCGAGCAGCCGCCACGGATCTAGATTGTTGCCAGAGGCGGCTCTTCAATTGCTTATACAAGGCCACCATCCTCATGAAGGAACTAAATAGCCCATCAGACGACATCACGCCAGATTACATGGATTGGGCCAAGAAATTATCCCTCGATCTTCGGCATCGCATCGAGGTTACACGTGCCAGACTGCCGACGAAACGAAACGGTCGATATCGACGGCGAGACCGTCTGTGGTATGGACACAACCGAAAATCTGTTGCCCAGGCCTTGACACTGTCAAGGAGTACTGGGAGGTTTTCGACCCTTCATGGCTGCTTGAGCGGGAAAGCCGGTGCCAGACGAGGGAGATGCGTGACAGCTGGCCGCAGGCGTGGTGGGGAGAGGGTTCTCCTCTGCCGGAGCCGGAGAGTCCATATATTGAGATCGAGCTGCAGCGAATATGTGAGGTCCAATATCTCACCGAATGAAGGCCAATAAAATGTACATGCTTCTGGCAATTTCCTGGGCTGGAAACGGCCAAAGTGGAAGACTTGTCAGAGTCAATCGCGGCGATATGCTTGGCCTCGGTTGGATTGTCAACAGCTTGCAATTATAGACACTTTTCTCAAGAGAGTTTTCTTGTATCCTCGTTTAGGGTTGACAGCAATGAAGAAATTCATGAAATCTAGGGCAGAGGTATGAAATGATGCTCAGAGTAGTTAGCAAATATGCTGCGTGTTTGCGTTTAAGAAGTATAATACACCACGCCACGTTTAATAGCTGCCGTGATCCTGAATCACCATCTTCCACGGGATCCACGCCCTCTTCCCCCGCCGCGTCCGCCTCCTCGTCCACCTCGTCCGCCCCTGCCACGTCCACCACCACGTCCTCGACCGCCGCCATGGAACCCTCCGCCGAACCTCTCGACAGGAGGTGGAGGGCCACGACTCTTTCGCTCTTGTCTATCCTCCTCACTAAAATCCCACAGATTATCCAGAGCAAGAAGCTGACAGAATTCTGCCGTCTGCGGGTTGGTATATTCGTTTGGCTGATCGTGGACGATTTCGGGTGTGCCCTGCTCATATGGCGGCGCCGTTTGAGAAAAGTTCTCGGGAATCGCGAGCTTGCCGGTCTTGACAATGTTTTCCTCTACCCACTCTCTCTCACGGTCGATGAGAGGGATATATTCCGCCTCACCCAGATCAGCTGACACTCGGGAGGCTGGGTCGCCAATGACAAGTTCGCGGTGGAACACTCGAGTGATGGCGAGCCATTCTGGGTCATATCCTAGTCTGTAGCGAGATGGCAATTCACTTGCCGGATAGCGGGTAGACTCATTGTTGTCAAATGGATGTACTTCGCACAGCTGCAAGAATCGTCGGCCAGGAAGACATTTGTCAAGCGCAAGGAAGCGAACCTCTGTATTCGTGATGCCCGGCGGGACAGGTTGACCAGGGGTTCCCTTGGGTCGTGGTGGTGGTTTTGCGAAAGAGGCTGGCAACTGGGCTAACAACTCCTCAGAGACTTTGTTTGTTTCTATTGGCTCGTCCTTGGCGACTTCCCGCACTTCAGGAGCCGCCTCCGTGCCATTTTTAGGCTGAGAGGGCCCGCCATTGCCAGCATCGTTGTCGTCATCGAGATCCAGGTCGATCTCGTCTGGATTAGCCTCTTTTGGGTTGTTTCCCACCGATTGTTTGGCCTGCGGGGGTACATCATGCGCATCATCATCGCCATCGTCAAGATCCAAGTCGATTTCATCTGGATTGGCCTCTTGAGGAACTTCTGAGGCCGGCTCCTCGGTATCTGGTCGCTCTGTGTGTTTTGAGTCGGATTCCGGTTGCGCGGTGAAGCGTTTCAAGGCAGCAAACTTGACGTGCAGATGGGCAGAGAACCAATACGGTGGACGAAGACGATCGAGAACATATTCTGCAGCCACGTTGCCCAGTGTGCCATCAATTGACTCTTGTCGAAAGTCTCTTTTCTGTTTAAAAAGCCGCTCCGAGTCCCCATGTTTCTCAATACCTCTGGGCCAGTCGTGGCTTAGGCCAATGTCGACCTGCGTACGCAGCAACAGCAATTTGCGGATATCGATTTCTCGCACGTGGTAGAATGACCGCACGTCACTGTCACTGAACGGAAGGCGTTCAAAATGAGATTTCCTATAGTCAAAGCCCTTCCAGATACCAGACATGCCAGCGATGCGCAGGGGGCCGAACCGCAAGACGTTGGCCGCGCCCATGTAGTAAATGTTGGGCGCGACCCAGCCGCCGTAGAAGAGCTCCCAGAGATGAGAGCTGGCTTCGTGGTTTCCGCCGATGAAGATGGTGACATAGGGCGCCTTGCGCACGCCAGAATAGTAGTCGGGAAAGTCACCAAGCTCTCGGTACTTGACGGGGCAAGCCATGACCGCAAGATCTTGCGCGTGGCGGACAGACTGGCAGCAGTTAGCCAGTCATGTTTCAAAAACCATCATTGATTGAAGAACCATGTATTGCTTACCTGAAAATCTCCGCCAATGATGAGGAGATCGACAGTATCCCACTTTCGCTCCTTGCAAGACCGCTCAACGGCGGCGTAGATGGCGTTGAGCGTGCCGTGGCCCTGCATCAATTAGTCGTCGGGTCGGGGGGGTTTGACTGGCCAAACAATTACTCACGCATCCCTCTACGGCCACCCGCACTCCGCTCGATTCTAGCGTAGTTGAGGCCATGGCGGATGAGAGTCGATGCCCTCGCGGTTGCTGGAAGCACGTTTTTCGCGTTTGAAGCAGCACCAGCGACAGCCAGTCTAGCGCCCGCTTTGGTGGGTGCCCGCGGCAACTGCCACTGACGCACCGTGGAACATTTACAACGTCAATATGGAATTTGGTTCAGAATGCGATAGAATGCTGACATAAAACACTATAGCTGCATTATCGATGCAATCATTCTATTCCGGCACACCATTTCAGATGACCAATGCCTAGTCATGATTACGGCCGTGGAGCCACGCCAAGCAGCCGGAGCTCGCTAACAAAACCCCAGAGGCCTTAAATAGGTAGACATCCGGCGCTACCCATCCTACCAGCCCACGCCTCAACTCACGATAATAACAAAATTGCCTCACCTTTACACAACCCCCATACCAGCGGCACCTCCGCGCACCATCATCCACCATGCCCGCCGCCGCAAAGACCATTGCCCTCGTCATCGGCAGCACGCGGACACCCCGCATGGGGCCTCACATCCAGAGCTACATCCAAAAGACGTACCTCGACCCCATCGTCGCTTCCTCCCACCCCAACATCCGTCTCGAGACGGTCGACCTGCAGGCGCACCAGCTCCCCGTCTTTGACGAGCCCATGCACCCGGCCGGCCGCCCCCAAGCCGACCCGACATCCGCCTACTCCCACGAGCACACGCGCCGCTGGTCGGCCCTCGTGCGCGGCTACGACGCCTTTGTCTTCTTCACGCCCGAGTACAATGGCAGCATCCCCGCCGGGCTCAAGACGGCCATTGACGCGCTCTTCCACGAGTGGACCGGTAAGCCCGCGGGCGTCGTCTCGTACGCCGGTCGCGGCGGCGCCTCTGTCGCGGCGCACCTCCGCACCGTGCTGGGCGTCGTCGGCCTCAAGGTCGTGCCCACGACCGTCAACGTGCCTGCCGGCGCCAAGACGCTGGCAAGCTTCAACGAGGGGGCCAAGCCCCGCGATGAGGACCTGGAGCGCTGGGCAGAGGCCAAAGTGGAGGAGAACAGCAAGGCGCTGCTGAGCGAGATTATCGCACAGCTTAATGAGACTGAGGCTCAGTAAAACCTGGTGTCTTGAGGAAAAGATGAAATCGCCGGGCTTTGAGTGGATCCTCAAGACATGACTTCGGTTTTAGAAGAGGCTCAATCTGATGAGATATATTAGTATAGACTTTCAAAACAGAATGAATATATATACATACACATTGCGGTTCAGACTGACAAGTCTTGGCGCACCGTCTGTACTCATTATTCGGCGAAAAACACACACGTGCATACAAACCCGCGGTAGTTGTGTCATTTCTTATACTTGATTCCATTTCTGTCTCTCATCTCATTTTCATTTTTGTCCACAGTAGGATACTTCACGTCATGTTCGAGCGCACAACTATCCTACCTCGTCGTGCATGCCGCGACCATGGCGGCTGTCTCAAACCCTGCTCTCAGGTGAGCTCAAGCTTCTCAAGGACAGACCACACACCGTATCCGAACATGTTTCCATGACTTATATATTGTTTCTGCACTTGCACAGCCACTTCTTCCACAGCGCGTGCGGCCAAAGTGGGCCGTCCGAGTTCGGTCACAGCGCAGCGCAGCGCAGCGCAGCGCAGCCACCGGAAAGGCACCGCGCCGGCGTTGCAATGCACATCTCTGTTCGTGTTGTGTTCCGAGACACAATTCTGGCGGGCCATAGGGAACTGCGACCCGACAGCATGCAAGGCGCCAAAAAGAGCAAGCCCAATAGCCCAATTCGGTTCAGCCTGCATGGTAGCCTGCCATTGCCACTGGTAGAGGGGTGTTGAACCTGAGACAAGGTGTAGTTGAGGAGCGGGGGTGGAAAGAAAGTTCCGTTTCGGTAGTTGGCCGGTAAAGTTCGCAAGAGCCAATAGTGATAGAGTATGTAAAAGTCTCTCAGAGCCAACTAAGACTAATAGAAGATTTATAAAATATAAAAAGTCAAGATTTGTATCTCCATAGCTTTGCCGCTCCGGCTCCAAAGCAAGAGTCGTTGTAAAATCGTCGCATAAGTCGTGCGTCCAGAAGATATTGGAAGCCCCCGGAAGATGAAGTAAAAATTAAAATACAAACGTCATCACACCATGTTTCTCATAAGTTGGTCGATATTAAATTTCCAAACCGAGCCTGTTTCTAAGTGTCATGCGCAGAGACTCTTTGCACATGACCAGCGAGGACATGATCATGCCGCTGAAGCTGAGCGCCTTCTCGTCCTTGATGGTCTCTGTGCTTTCCTTCTCCGCCTCCTCCTTGGGAAGCTTGACAGGAACTTCGTCTGCACGGGGCTTGCGGCCATAGACGATGTACCTAAACAAGAGATGAAACGGTTAGCATTTGCCTTCATCATCAGAGTTTGCGACTAGAGCGCAAACGACGCTGTGGGACACACTAGGCCATGTCGCCAGCCAACGACTCAATGCAACAAGGCAGAATATAAAAGATGGAAAACTCACTTTTCATAGTATGCGTGCACGTTGGGGTCCTCGAGAGTTTTGCGGATACGACGCAAAAAGTCGTCGGCCTCGTCCGATGTGTAGCCCGCGGCGAGGACCAGCTTCTTGAGACCACCCACCAGAGCGTAGAAGTCGTGAAACATGAAGCGGCCAATCTCCTTTTGACGCTCGTCCTTGCACCACTCATTCACTGGCGCGGGAATGATGGTCTCCACCACGTCGACGAAGCCGGCCTCTTCGAGCCAGCGCTTGTACTGCCTCGGCTTGGCCATGTCGCGGCCGAGCTTGCGCCCGGCAGCACGGCCGACCTCGCCCCATTCCTCGAGCGCCGTTCCGTCGATGCTGCCGTCGAGGCTCAGGGCCTGGATGGGCGTGTCAAAGATTTCAATGTAGCCGCCCTCGTGCAGGTTGTCGCGCGCCTTGCGGAGCACCGCGGGCATGTCATCAAAGCACGTCACCATGTAGCGGAAATAAGCATAATCAAACTTGCGGCCATAGTCCCAGTCCTGCTTCTCGACATCGTGCTGGATGAATGTGCAGTTGGGAACGCCTTCACGTGGTTGGATAGCGCTCAGATCGCTTCCCAGGACCGTGCAGTCGGGATGCTCGGTGGCTGTCGCAAATTACATGGTCAGCGCTGGAACACGCCCAGAAAAAAGATGGGACGAAACAAAAAAGACACTAGAGCCAAACAAAGGTATTGTATAATTTTAAATCCACTCGGAATGGCGAGGCGAAAAGGGGAAAAGGGCCACTACTCACCATATTCTGTGGCCCAGATGCCGGTGCCGGTGCAGACATCGACAACATCTTTGGGGTTCTGCACGGGTGCAAGACCCAGCTTTCCTTGTTGGATTAGGCGTACCATGCGGTGTTGGTGATCTACCGAGACAACTTATCGTTAGTAAACGCCACGCTGAAAGACCCGCAGCGCCAGGTCTGACGTACCCAGCCGTTCGTGTTCCTCCTGCGAGTAATTTTGTCAGCCAAGATAAAAGGAACAAGGGTGACGGGGGGGCAGCCGAGGGCTACTTACAGGATCATTTGGTAGATAGTAAGCTGTTGGGGCAGAGAGAAATCTCGTCAATACAGAGGCCTGAGAAAAACCGTCGTGTCGAGCACCTACAGCCGGCGTTGTAACCGTGATATGTCCGTCCGCACTCGGCGATGGCATCTCGAGCAGCGATGGCCTTGGATCTGAAACGGCCAAACAATTTGGGGTTAGCCATCGGTGCGCCGTTTGCAAAAGAAGGCGATGATGCTCACTTTGGAAACTCGACTTCGCCCGAGTTTTGCTTTGCCCATGTCTCGTCGACGATGAGATGTGAAGTGTCGTAGCCTCGAAGGACGGACAGCTTGGCGCCATCCGTATGCGCAATTTCGGGCGCAGTCATGTTGGTTGGTTCCTATTGAATCTCGGAGGTGTTTGCAGGTTTAAAAGAACAAAGAAGGTGGTCGATGTCAGTGTGAGCAATGAGGAGCGGTCAGTTCGAAGTAGCGTAGAGGCGGAAGGAGGAGGAGGGAGCAGATGCAGTCGCCGGCGAGAAACCAACCCGCGTCTTATTTGTATATAATTCACCACCCCACATCAAACGGCGAACAAAACGGACAGCGAGTCTGTTTTATTACCCGAATCGCCACTACCATTATGCAAGAACACCTGGCTCAGGCTCAGGGAGCGCCGGCGCTCGCTCGCCCAGGCCGCACTGACAAAGGTGCCACAGTCCATGTGGCAGGGGGTGCGCGTGTAGAAGGATCGTCAGTCCGAATATTGGGAGCCCATTTGCGTGGGATGTGGAGGCAAGACGTAATTAGAGCAGTATAGTTTGCCAGCGTAGTTGGAAAATGCGCCACACTGTATTTTTTATTTTTATTTACTTAATTTGCTGTCTCTCTTTCGTCGCTGTTCCTTGGCTGCCATGCTTCCCCATCCAGCGGACTCGGCACCTGCACTACGACATTGCATGGGTTAGGGGGGGGGGCCGGCTACAGCACAGCATACATAACGCAGGGCGGGAACCAGAGGCATGACAGAAAAGCCAATACCAAGAAAATAGACCCAGGGCTAGGCCAGCTCAGCTCATCGAGGCCCGACTCGTTCGAGGGGCCGCCTTGTGGAAATCAACGCGTTTCCCATGTCGGTGAAGGCCGTGTTTTTTAGTATCAATGCAGTGCCGGTAGGGGGAGTGGGCCGAGCAATCAGGTTCAGCCAAAAAAAAAAAAAAAAACATTCGGGACTCGTCCGAAACCGATAAAAAAAGAATAAAGAAGAAGCGAGGCCATGAATCAGAAGAGGCGATGGACATGGGGGGGAAAACAACCAATTAAAGAACAAATGAGGAAACACCGTCTCGCAGCTGGCGGGGTCTGATTCGTTATCAGCGTGAAACAACGGACCCTTTTGGCTTCCTGTCAAAGTTCTGTGCGACGACACGAACAACTAGACATCCTGTTGTGAGCCGTCCGAGGACTCCGAGGGCTGGAAGAAGAAGAAAGAAATCGGTCGTGCGCGTGATAGAGGCTTTTCTTGGCCATAGAACGATTATTACATCAACGGGGGTTCAGATCTATATTGCAATTCAGAGACATTTATCTTGCTGTGTTATATCCTAGTTCTCCGAGGCGTTAACAAAGGCCGAGCTATATACTTCCGTATAGGCCCCCAGATACCAAGCAAATATTTAGCGTGCTGACGCAGACCGTGTTCTGCCCCCCCCCCCCCCCCCCCCCCCTCGAAAAGATGGAAAGGAAACTCGCCGACGACGCTGCCACGCTGCTTCTCGAATGACCATCTTTTTTCTTTTCCTTCTGCGACGGAGTGCCGATCCATAGTATAGTGGTGCCCCAACTACCGGAGCTAATGCACGAGGGCCAACGCCACCACGACACACTACCAGTACTCAGTCCATGCTATCCGTACGCACAGCCGATGCCCGTCTTGCCGTGTAACCACGGGGCCACGCCCAAGAAATTGGGAGCTGGCGGGAGCTTGCTAGTTGGGGTGGGACAATGGCCACGCAGACGGGCCAAGCAGACGGATAAAGAGAGCCAAGACGCACCTCAAGACCTATTTGCCATGCCGAGCAACAATTGGCACCAATTAGCACCAAAACAGCAAATTGGCGCTGACTGGGCACTGCTAGCTAACTAGCGCCTCCTTGGAAATCACACCCATCTGCGTTGGTGGTGTGCTTGTACGTGGCAATGGTGGCAATTGTGTGCTGAGATGGAGCCGAGCCCACCCCCGTCGTCGGCTGCCCTCTCACCTCTTTTCCTGTTCCCCATCCCCCCTCAGGGCAGCCGCCATGACGTCGCAATGGGCTAGGCTGCATGGAACAAGTTGGTCGGTGGTCCGACAGCCTGGAACTCGGGCTGGCCTACTGCGACACAATGCTACCCAAACTGGCAAGCTGGCATTGTGTTGGTTACAGCCTGCTTTCTAGCGTCCAAGATGCGAGAGCCACTTTTTAGACCTAGACAATTCGCGGGGGTGGATTTCAGGCCAGTGGCGAGAATCAACACAGAATCCTTGGACAGGTAGAAAAAAGGTCGAGCATCAATAACTGAATTCGACGCTGATTGGGACGAACAGCCAAGAGTTTCTGTACGAGCAGCTGAGAGCCTCGCAAAGACGGTAAAAGCCGCAGTTCTCGTAGTAATACGTATCCACTCAAAGGATCCAATCGCCGCTTACACAACCTCAGGGGCGGTTCAACATCCACGCCGCTCCGCCGCTCATAGTTCTGACTGCATAACGTTTACCGCACGACACATGGCGTCGATCAGCCCTCTCAGTCCGAGCTGATACGCTGACGTGGGCAGCATGGCAGACCGCTGCCCTATAAGAGCTACCCAAACGCCACTGCAGCAAAGAGCTCTGCGAGCCACGAGTTCCGGTGCAGCTTACCTAACCCTCACTTCCGCGGAGCCGCGGTAGCACAAGGGTCACATCACAAACAAAGACTCACGACCAAGACAGGGCAGCACGTGAAGCAAGGCAAAAAGGAAAAGTAAAGAAATGTCTCCCAGCAGAAAAAGTGAACACTCAATGCACAACTGAGCTACACAGAGTGAGCGGGATGTCAATCTTCCATCTCTAATAGACGTTCGACCCACGGAGGAGTTGCAGGGAAGAACGTATATGCTGAAATGGTGCGGTCACATATGCAGGTATCGTCGAATAAATCGAGTTGGTCGTCACGCTTCGATTCGGTCAGTCGTCAAAAAAAATAGTCGTCTTCATTAATATGTACCGTGAGGCTGTTGCTCTTGTGGGTTGCGCCAGTACCCCCAACGCCAAAATCAAAGGGTGCCATGACCAATAAACGCCTACCGTGTATCGAAATAAAATCATTTGTTCATGTTGCTCCTGCCATTACCAAGTCAGAATCCGGCCAGCTGGGGGGGGGGGGGGGGGGGGGGGCTGGGCAGCTTACTGGTCCAAGCCCAGGTAGTCTGCCGCCGCCAGCAGCTCGAGGCAAATCTCGACGGAAATCTCCATGTCGGGCACGTCTTCGCTGTTGCGGTATCGGTACCAGTAGTGGAAGTATTCGACCACCTTGTCGAGGACCACGGCGCTGTCGGCGGACTAGATTAGCTCCACGCCCTTCACTCCCAGAGGAAACGGCACAAATTGAAGAGGGGAGGCAACAGTCGGTTCAAGTGTAGTTGAGAATCACCCAGAACGCGCCGCCGCCAAAGACGAGATGCCAATAACGCGGCTGTTCTGTCAAGGAAAAAAGCTCGGCGATGCGACGCCTATATCGTCATTCCCTCCCCGCCTGTTCGTGGGCAGATGGTTGCACAACATGTTGAGCTTACCTCATTTCGTGAAACACGCAGCGTGCATCCTTGGCCTCAGCAAATTGGCCTGCAACGAATTGGTCTCTGGTAAGCATTTGATCTGCAAGCATCGACAGGTCGTGTCTGCAAGGAAAGCCACTTGGCCGACCGAGGGAAAATTCGATTCACGCACTTCTAGGCTCGAGCATGCCCTTGATGATCGGGCTAATCATGGTTGCCTCGCGCAGCACCACAAACTCGAAGCCGTCACCCGACACGAGAGTGACGTACTTGCTGGGAGTCTGCGTCGTCGCCATGCTGGGCCAATGGGTTGGGTGCAGCGGCAATGGCGTCGAAGACTTTGAGGAGCTGTGCAGGCGTGATGATGGAGACGGCAAAATTTGGCTGGCCGGGCACGTCGTGAATTTTCGTCTTGAATTTTCGTGGTGGTGCACGGACCACCACGGAGCTATCTGAAATGGGACGACGGCGCGACAGCGTCCTGCATGGGGCTATTGTACAAACATCCTTTCGCAAGCAGAACGAATAAAGGAATTTCGCCAGCAGCAAAAATGGTACATTCAAGGTCCGCGAGAAATAATCATTGCATCAATCGTAGTTGAGACCCGTTCTCTCGCCCCAACCGTTACCACCGCCTCCGCCTTTGCCGTTGCCTCCCCGCTGTCTGTCTTGCGGCAAAATTCAGGACTCGATCTATGGGGTGGAAGAGCAAAAACATTTGTTCGCGGGTCGGTGTGGACGTGTCAACATCAGGATGCGGTCGTACTGTACAAAAATGTATCCTGCGTCTGAACCAAGTTAATGTCGCAATCAGCAGCCAAACTCCATACTGGCAAACGTGTTTCTCAGGCGCCGCCGAACATCCCCTTGTTTGAGCCGAAGAGAAGTGGACGTGATGAGGCAGGAGCACCGAAGAATGGCGAGGAGGGTTTGGGCTTTTGAATTTTGGCTAGATCCTGGTTGGAATGGCACCCTCGGCAGATCAGTTCGAATGCATCTGTGAACTCAGCGTTGAAAGACATTTTGCAATAATTATTTATCCATGACTTCGTGTCACGAGGGAGCTTCAGGGACCCTTCCGGGATGGTTGAAGCTGTCTGTTCCTGCTCTTTCAGTTCCTGCATTCTCTTGGCGCGCTCGGTCTTGAGCTGCGAAGCATTGCGCGCAGAATGCTTCAAAACGGCCAGGAGAAACTCTGGCACGTCGCTAATGTTGGAGAGAAGATCATCATCCATGATCTCGTCAATGTTTCGAGCGACCGAGGCAGATAGCAAGTCCATGACGTCTTGGCTGGTCGATACGGTATGTGCCAAGCGAATCGCAGCTGGCAGAGCTGAGCGTAGGTCACTACTGTCTTGGTGCTTATCGATCAGTGCTTCAAGTTTGGCTCGCGACGGATTCATTAGTCTGTCCACCTTAAAGCGGGACGCAATCTCACGGCAATGAATATGGCCCAGAAGTTCCGGGCGTACATTTCCATCTTGCTGGGAGCCTTCCTGGCCTTCCTGCTTGGTGTTTGCATAGTCCCCGGTGTACAGGAATTGGACAAAACTTTCGACGGTTGGTATCTCAAAGCCGTGCATGCTAATTGTGTCAGACACTGGTTCCTGCGCAAGTCATGATTCGTAAGTATCTAAGGCGCCAAGTCGTAGACCGTGATCGGAACAAACTTACGGCCAATCTGACTTTGATGGTGCTGTCCAGGACACTAGATTGCGTACAAACGATGTTCTTGTGAACAAAGAACGCCTTATCGTTACAAACGAATTTAAGATCGCTAAACTCGCCAGACCTGATCGTAGCCAAGATGCTGGTGAAGTGTGAGTCTGCCATTGAAGCCGGAAACAATAGTTCAGTGATGCTGGGAGGAAAGAAAGATGAAAAGAGATCTTGCAAGGGAAGAAGTTTCGATTCAGTATGCACATGTTTTTCAAGGGGCTGCTGCGTCAAACGCATCGGCCGGCAGCAAACGGACGCGCATCGCCAGCTGGCAGCAACCAGCGGCGGCCGTTCAGGCCAGCACGCGCCATCTAGCATTACATTGCAGACTCGCTCTCAAGTCGGACTTGGAATCATTGACCTGTGAAGTCCCACCATCTGTGCACATTCAGCCCTCATGTTACACTACATTTTCTCCTCGAGGCCATCGAGGCATCCGCGCTGCCGCACGACCATCCACAGCATGCGACTCCATACCCGCACGAATGCACATACTGGTAGTAAGCCATTTACCATTAAGCTCCAGGACACCTCTAAGTCCCTGCTCTAATCGATCCTAGCCCCTCCTTGCGCCACGAATAAATGGCACTTTATATCCAGCAGCGGCCAGCCCCGCGACAGCTCGTGTTTTGAACAAAGCCTGCGACCAGGGTAGTGGCGTTGCCCTGCCAACATATTTACTTTGGGCCGCCAGCACCACACCACCCAGAGCCCGCTGAAAGAAAGCTTGCCCACTCAAGCTTCTGACAATCACCCCAGCTTTCTTTCCTCTCAACATAACACTTTTTTCTGCTTCGCTGACTATATTTTTTGCGCGCGAATATAGCATCTGAATTCTGAAGCTACACGGAATCTACTTCATCATCACCAGAGTTATCGCAAGGCTAGCACAAGAAATCTGTGTCACTGATTCGCCCGCCATCGGACAAACGCAGCCCCTCCGAGGATCTTGAATCACCTAGGCAACGTTTGACCAAAAAGGGCACTTTGTCACCTTGCTCTGTCGCAAAGGGGAGAAGAAAAATCGCAGACAAATCATACGTCGCACATTCCTCGACGTGTTTTTTTTTTGTTGGCCTGTCTAAAACACACACACACACACAAAGACAATGGCGACGCAGCAGCAACAGCAATACCGCAATTCATACTACGGTTCGGCAAACTACGACCAGCCGCGCCGCAACCAGCGGACGAGATCTAGCGACGGCACCGTGAGCACCACGATGAGCTCCGCCTCGGGCCGCGAGTCAGCCGCGACGCACGTCACAGAGCCGCCCACCTACTCCAAGAAGATTGTCGTCGTCGGCGACGGCGGCTGTGGCAAGACGTGTCTGCTCATCAGCTACAGCCAGGGCTACTTTCCAGAGGTGCGAAGAATCAACAACTCGCAAACTTATGCGCCCCAAGTTGCAAATTTGCGATCAAGCGACAGCAAAGCGCATCAATGATCGCTAACGAAGTGTGCTAAACAGAAATACGTCCCGACTGTCTTCGAAAACTACATCACCTACCCCGTCCATCCGCCTTCTGGCAAGACCGTAGAGCTGGCTCTGTGGGACACTGCTGGACAAGAGGAATACGACCGCCTTCGCCCGCTTTCTTACCCAGAGACTGACTTGATTTTCGTCTGCTTCGCCATTGACTGTCCCAACTCGCTGGACAATGTGCTCGACAAGGTAAGCAACTCTACTCTTACTTGGCCTCTTGACATGTGCTAATTCTCCGATTTTTGCAGTGGTACCCCGAAGTTCTCCACTTTTGCCCCTACACGCCGCTCATCCTCGTCGGCCTCAAATCGGACCTGCGTTACAAGCGAACGTGCATCGACATGCTCAAGACGCAGGGCCTGACGCCCGTCACCGCGGAGCAAGGGCGCGCCGTCGCCCAGAAGATGGACGCCCAGTACATGGAGTGCAGCAGCAAGGAGATGCTCGGCGTCGACGAGATCTTTGAGCGCGCCATCCTCACCATTGTCGCCAACGACCGCAGAAACGTCGAGTCGGCCGCCGCCGCCGCCCAGGCTGCCAACGCCGAGGGTAAACCCCTGCCGCCCCTCAAGGCCAAGAAGAAGAAGAGAAAGTGCCAGTTTCTCTAGACACAAAACAAATTGAGTAAAATGAGAGAACCTGTTTTACTGTACAGCTGACGAACAAGGCTCTTATCTTCTAATGAATGAACCGTATTGAACGAATTTCTTCTTCTTTTTGTTTTGTTGTCTTCGACTCTTCTTCTGGCACAACTTTTGGGTTACTACTGTTTCTATTTATTTATGGCATTATACGACAGCGAGAAAGGGAACGACATTGTTGAATTTTTTTTATTTTTTTGACGGGTTGCCAAAGGGAGTGCGCGGGCTGCTTTTTTCGATTTGTGTTTGTTTGTGTTTGCGGGTATATACTGGATGACGCTTCTCTTTCACTTGTCGCGAAAGAGTGTTGACGAAAGTGCTTTCCTTTGTTGATATTACTTTCTTATTCTTCATCTGTCATTATTTCCTGTTGTAGACAGTGGTATGGCCCGGATGCCCCCTCCTCTTCGTCTCTTTCTCTCTCTGCCATCACGGGGGTAAGACAGGCGCAAAACAGGCTGAAAATAATATTTACAATGCTTTTAAAACCGAACATCCGATCGTAGCTCGACTGTGAATGTATGCAGTTCATATCTCATGTATATTGTACTCTCTCCAATCTAGTAGAGAGTATATCTGGGACAGGAAAGTCCCTGGGGTATCATTCATTCCTCCTCGGCATCGCTCTGCGCCTCCCGCTTCACACCCCTCGATCTCGGCCCCGATCCTTGCTGCCGCTGTTGCGACTGCTGCTGCGGCGGCGATGACGACTGCTCCTCCTCCTCTCCCTCGTTATCGCCCTCGCCCTGCTTCTCGGCCGTCTCGTCTTTGCCCATGACGTTTTCAAACTGCGACCACAGCGTCTCCACCGACGAGAACTCGTTTCCCACCTATACACATACACAACACAGTTAGTCCAACGTGGGCTTACCCCGCGGGAGGGTCGCATGCAAAACGTACCGCGATGATGGACTCTAGCGACCGATTCAACTTGTTAATGTTGCCGAGGACCTGCTCAAAGCTCTGTTCGTGCGACATTAGCCGGCTGAGCCTGCGCGAAAAGGGTTGAGAACAAGGAAAATGAGCCGCGCGTACCATGGCAATGTCGCCGAGGAGAGCTTCGCGCTGCTGCTCGAAATACGACTTGTCGCGGGACGGACCCACGGATGCGCCGCGGTGACCCGAAGCCATACTGTTTCTTGCTTCGCAATATATGTGTCCCTCAGGTGCGCGCCGATTGTTCTTTTCGTTTTTCCCCGCCCCTATGAGTAGAAATGGCAGCGGTGTTGCAGGCGTTGGATTCGAACGCTCGTCTCTCCTGGTCGCGTCGTCGCGTAGAGGGGCGGCCAGATCCGCCACGGTGCAGACCCACACGACGTCAACGCCATGACGAGACACAGGCAGTTCAATCCCGCAGCCGTTAGAGACAAAAAAGGTATGGTTAATTTCGAATGCATTTAAATCAGAGATCTGATTCAAGTTTTACGGTGCCCACACACCAGACTATCGATACTTTGGATGCCATCTTCCTCCAGCGAAAGTAGAATCCAATGATACAAGGGTAGCAATCCGGCACGGGTAAAAGAATGGCGATGGGGAAAAACTACAAGAATGAAAACACCTTTTAAAATCAAACAAATACAAAAGTGCGCCTAGCACCATTCAGCAAAAGACCACCCCAAACTATGCATACATCCCCTAAACCATTGGTATCCAACACCGAATGCTCGTAATGAAATTCGTGCATGCCCTTTTTCCATTTGCTCCTACTCCCACTCCTTTGCTTCGGCCGCTGTAATAAACAAGAGTTCTGAAATAACGAAAAGAAATACAGAAGAAAAAACCCACCCAATCACCGTCTATATTGATCCTGGCGTCTGTCATACGAGTCTTGCGGTCGCAGTCCTCTCGACATCATATCCCGCGGGTCTCTTGGATCTCGTGGATCTCTTGGGTCTCGCGGGTCCGGTTGCGGATACCCTCCTGGACCCTGGGGAGGAGGTGGCGGCCCTCGGTTGTCATAACCGACGGGAGTGTAGCTCCGGCCGGGCATTTCTCGCGGATCACGTGGCACGGGCGTCGACGAGTAGCGGTTGTAAGGCGGCCCTGGGTCAGGAGGCCGCGAGGTTGCTGGCGGCGGTGCGTAGCGACTCTGCATGGGCTGCGTGCTGTACGCTCGCTCATCTCTAACTGTGTGTGGATGGGAGGGGTGCTGCGATTGCGGAGCTGGAGACCACGACTGCGGTGGTGGCGGGCCCTGTGACGTCTTAGGCCCGGGGCCCTGTTGCCAGCCGTTGCCAGGAGGCTGCTGATGAGAAGGCCAGCCCTGGTCACGAACGTTCTGCGGAGGAGGAGGCCCATGGTCCCGTCCTCTGGGAGCTCCGTGGCCGGCATACTGAGGAGGCGGTGAGGCTGCGTGCGGTTGCGGCGCGGAGCCGTATTGAGTCGGGTAGCCAGGCTGCGGCTGGTATGCTTGTGAAGGCGGAGGAGCATATCGATGAGGGGCCGTCGGCGGCGAGTTCGTGGCCGTGTTTTGTTGTACAGAGGGGTATGCATGTGATCGGTAGTAATCACGCTCGGGCTGAGCTTCCATTGCCATCCGCGATCCCGACATTGGGGGAGGCTGCGATGGCTTGAGCGAAGGCATGCCTGCAGGAGCCGCTTGAGGAGGGTTGCGACCATATGAGTGATACCCTGGCTCCGGTTCACGACGCAAAGGCGCGGCCTGCTGTTGTGAGGGGGGCGGCCGCGACATGGGCTGTGGCGGTGGAGTTGCGACAGCTCGAGCCGCAACTTCGCTGACCCGTTTTGGTGCTGGTGGAGGGTCGTCATTCAGAAGAGACATGATGTTCGACGTCTTACGTGGCTCAGAAGGCTTCGCTAAGCCACCAACGGACCCAGGAGTACTCGATTGGGGAGGAGGATGGGAAGGGTAAAGCTCTCCAGATGGTGGTCGCGAGCCCATCGTGGACATTGGTCTCGCCATAGGCGGTGAGTGGCCAGGGCCAGGATCGCCAAGCAATCCGCGGCCAGGCTGCGGCCCTTGGCCATAGTTGCGTGACGGTTCTGTCGTTGCCGGTCGTCCAAGAGACAGTGGATCAGGTCTACCTTGTCCTAAGCTCGCCTGTTGGCGATGGCCAAATGGCTCGTAGCCTCCATGTTGGGGTGCCATCTCCTCTTGCTTAACACGCATAGACTGACGACTAAGATCGCGCTCCCGTTCTCTCTCGCGCATGTGAGAATCGCGAAGTGCAAGATCTGCTTTCTGGCGCTCGTGCAAGGCTCGCTGATCTCGAATATCAGGACTGCCAGCACCAGGTGCTTTCGGTGGAAGGGATCCGCGAATATCTCGCTCACGGTCCGGAAATCCAAAGGCAGGCGGGGGTCCACGTCCAGTGCGGGAGGGAGAAAGCGGCGGGCCGACTGGCGGTGGTGCGGCTTGGGCTCCGACAGGTTGTCCTGCCGGCGGCCCAAGACCCTGTGCAGGTGCCTTTGCAATGGGGACACCGTAGGCGGGGTACGCTGGCGCACGGCCTGGCAGTCCAGCGTCCTGCTTGACTGGCGGTGGCGGTTCATTGTGCATTTCCATACCTGGTGGAACGCCAAATGGTCCCGGTCGCCCTGGTGCAGGTGGCAATACATCATATCGTCTTCCACGACCACCAGCCGTATGCGGAGGTGGATCGGGTCGATTCTCACCTCGCATACGTTTCGCGTCTGCATCCTGCACGATGGCTTCCAATTCCGGTTTTGTCTGGTCCTTTTGGCGAACAAAATAGTTCTTGACCTACAGCAAAATGTTAGCTGTTTGCAATCTCGGCTTTTCATTTGCTGCATCAACTTACCATGACAGCAGTTTTGGAGCCCATGTGATTTGCAATAGCGTTCCAGTCCGACCCAAATGCTGCAAGAAGCAATGGGAAATCGTTGGATTCGGATACACTCCAGTAACTAGATGCTTGCGTAGCCGCCTTCCGATCTTGGCTGGACTGTGACAGATTGAACGTTGCCATTGCTGGCTGGGGTGGGGGCGGCGGCTCCGGCCTAAGAGACGGCGCCGATAGCACATCTACTATGGGAGGCGGGGCTACAGGCGTGACCTGCCTTTCGATGCCAGTCATAGGCTGCGAATGGACAGAAAACGGCGGCTGGATGCCAGAGGGGATAGCCTGCTCGAAGTTGGGTATCGCGGGATGGATTTCGTTGGTCGCTGGTACAGGACCTTCAGGCATACGTGAAGACGACCGTGGTCTTCCCTTGCTTGGTCCAGGAGTAGATGCGGCGGACAATGACTGGTTAGTCTTCTTTTCTTTGGCCTCCTTATCCTTGTCTTTGGCTGACTTTCTGCCGCGCCTCCGTCCGTCGGACTTTTCTCCTCCTTCGCCTCGGCCACGGCGACCTGGGGTTGAGACAGGCGTAGAAGTATCAGGATCAATGGGAGGCTGCTCAAAGCCCCATGTAGGAGCAGCAGCGCGTCTCGGCCGACGCCTCTCGCCATTTTCTCCAGTTTCCTGATTATCTTCCGTCTCGGGATCCGCATTGCCAAGTTCAGACATCAGGGCACTAGAACGCTGCTTGCCTCGGCCCTTCTTGCGCCTCTTGGGCTGTTTCTTAAGCTTCTCTTTGAGATTGAGGTCCTTCTTCATAAGGTAATAATACTGGATGCATGTGCCAAAGTCGCGGTTGGGAATGACTTCTGCAATCTTGCCCCATTGCTTAGGATGCTCCAGATATCGCTTCTCGAAAAGTTCTGATTCCTCCTTTGTAAAGTTGTTTGTCGGCGCAAGGACCTGCCAAGTAGATACTAGCCGGTCTTGCGGCACGTAGCCAGAATGATCCCAGTACTGTACGCTCTGGCGTTCTTCGGCGTCCCAGTACATGCTAGGTATATCAGCCTCCTTCTCGCTGCGGTACTTTTCCTTTTGTATTCTAAGCTCACGTTCCCTTCGCTCCTCATCTTCACGCATAGAGGCTTGAAGAACTCGCTCAAGATCACGTTCGGAGGCGAAGCGACGTCCTGACGTACGGCCTTCGGGCTTTGGCTCAGGCGTCGCAGCGGCAGCGGGTTCTGGAATTGGCATTGTGACGGAGAATTTGTCTCGACTCTTGACCGCAACCGGATCGCTCGAGGTCGTGAAATCGAGATAGCGGATATAATTGTCTGCGTACACGTGGCGCTGCTCATTTTGTTCATGATCCCTATCAAGGTGGACTTTGTCCATGTGCTGCGCAACGTATTTATCGACCTCGGGATCAGGATGAAGACTTGCTAAGAAGTCAGTGTCCTTTTCCCAGGGCTTCGAGGCGAAAGTTGGAAGGCTGTCGGGTGGTGGAGTAGTCATGTACTGGCGAATAGCATCAACGTCCAGGTACGCCTCGTCTTCAGACTCCGTCTCATCGTCCTCGACTTGTGAAGGAGTGCTAGGTACCTTGGATCCCGTGTCGGTGGTTTCCATTGCCAGGAGAGGTTCGAGTGTCTTGGATTCCACCGGCTGTTGGTGAGCAGCTTGTGCATCTCCGTTGACTTGGGGTTCAGGTTCAGGTACTGGCTCCTTGATGGCGTCGTCGACTTCAGGAACCGGCAGTACCACTGTGGCCTGCTGCTCGGGCTCCAATTCCCGCTCCGGCCCTTGCTCCAGCCCCTGTCTCGGCCCTTTCTCTAGGTTCTGCTCCGGCTCTCGCCTCAGCCCTTGCTTTGGCTCTTCCGGTTCTTTCTCCGGCTCTTTCGGTGCTTGCTTGGGCTCTTGTCCGAGTTCTTGCTTCATCTTCTGCTTCGGCTCCTGTTCAAGCTTCTGCTCCGGCTCCTGCTCTAGCTGTTGCTCTGGCTGTTGCTCTGGTCGCTGCTCTGGTCGCTGCTCTGGCGCCTGCTCTGGCGCCTGCTCTGGTGCCTGCTCTGGTGCCTGCTCTAGCTTCTGCCCTGGCTCTTTTGCTTTGCTCTCAGGCTCCGGAACTGTAGCCACAGGTAAAACAGTCGACTCCTCGGGTTTGGTCGCCTCCGGAACATCAGCGAAGGCGGGAGTGCTTTCTTCTGGCTTTGGCTGGGGTTCTGCTGCAGCAGCTTCGTCCTGGACAGGCTTGGCCACCTCCACTTCTTCCTTGGTCGGGGCAATCGCAATGCCTTCCGGTGGTTCGCCAAGCATCTCGGTCAACCTTTCATGGTCATTGAGTATTTTCACCATTGCTCCATGAGAGAGCGAGGCATAGCGCGAAAGGACTTCGAGTGGCAATTCAGGCTGATGGAGCTTGCTCAGCTCGGCTTCAGTTTTACTGATCTCCATGTCAAAGTAGTCGGCCATATCTTCGTCATCGTCGGATTCAGAGTCATCGTCTTTCGAAGTCTTCGGCGGGAGGGAAAATCGAACAACCCCAACGACAGGTCGTTTCCGCTTACGAGTTACCCTCAGCGGGACAGCTTTGGTATCGGGCTTTTGAGCTGACGGCGTTTCGTCTTCTTGGGGAAGTTCACCTTCATCGAGATCGGCAGCCAAGTGTTTCGAGTCTTGCGTGTCGTTTTCGCTTTTAACAATCTCGCCTGGCTCGGCACTGTAATTGGACCGCGATCGGTTTTCTATGCCGGTGATGGAATCAGAGTTTGCTCCGCTACTACGGGGCCGGCGTTGCTCTGGATAGTCGCCTCCGTACGCAAAGGTTTGCGACCGCATAGCTTTGGGAGAGTCCGGTATTCTTCTGCCAAATTGTCGACTAGGGCCCTGTGGGGGGCCACGGGTGCTCATGGAAGGGCTGTCGGGTCCCAAATGGCCTGAGGAAGGCGGACGGTCGCTATGTGCCCGAGGCATGGAAGGCGGCTTTCCCGTCCCGTCGATGGATATCGATCCTCTATTTGGTACGGAGCCAAATGCTGGGGCGGATGGTGCGATGGGAGGAGGCGACACCTCGCGGGACTGCGGTGCCGACTCTGCCGGGTTTGGCGTGCGGGCATCTGGCTTGACTCGAAGGTGATCTCTGTCAGATCTGTCGCGGTCGTCACGAAGATCTCTGCGGCCATCGTCAGGAGGATAACGGTCCCCTCTGTCTCGGTCGTCGCGCTCTCTACCCCAGCGTCCCTCTTGAGAACGACTCCTAGGATAGCGGTCATTGCGGTCATCGTAGGGAGTGCGCCCTCTACCTCGGTCGGAGTTCCAATCGCCTCGTCCCCCTCTCCCACGACCTCTCATAAAGCCACCTCCGCGAGCAAACGAAGGGCCGCTGAAGGGTTGGTCAGATGCAGTAGATCCAGCCGAAAGGGGCCCAGCGTCACGAGAGCCCCGACGAGGTCGTTCCACATCAACTGGCGGTGGTGCATCGCGTTCACGATCCCTAAAGTCTCGGTTGGGTGATCTGGGTCGCCCAATGGGGGATCGCCTGCGAATAAAATCTCCCCGGTCGCGCCACTCTCTATCCCTGTGATCGCGGTCTCGCTCGCGGCTACGGTCATCGCGATAACGGTCGCGAAAGTCAACATCTCTTTCCCTGCCGCGTTCTCTACTATCATCGCGAGCAGGCCATGGGCGACCCCTGCCACGACCGCGACCGCCACGAAAATCTCCTCCAAAGCCACCGCGGGGACCATTGGGCATGTCGATAAGGGCCTTGGGACCGCGCGGCGGGTCTCTTCGCATGGAGTCACCGAAGCCGTCGCGATTGGGGGGGAAGCCACCGGGGTTTCCTCTCGATTCGGCGGATGAGCGGCGTCTATCCTGGTCATACGGCGGTCCACGGTCGAAGCGATCCGGCGAGCGGTCCCTGGGAGAGCGCGACCGCCGGTCCGGATCATATCTGGAATATCTGGAAGCCCTGCAGGAGAAAGTCAGTAGGTGGCCGATGGGACAGGCGCCCAAGCCCGGCCAGCGATGGCGGACGTCACGTCGGAAACCGGGTCACGATGGCTTCGAGATGGCGGCTGGTAGGGAGGGCGGAGTGATGGATGCGTACATGCTCAAGAGCAGGCCACTGCGTCGCTGCTTGGCGCGATAAGATTAGGGCCCCATTCATACAAACAGCGATAGGTAGGGCACGGGGCGCGTAGATGGCGTTTGGCGAGCGGTGTGGTCGGAAAAAGTGAATCTGTTGGTGGTCTCCTGGCGATCGGATCGCACAGATTTGGCTCGATGCGCACAAGGACACGCCAAAAAGAGGCGGCGGGCGGCAGAGCGCAACTCGGAGCGCACAAGATTAAAAATACAGTCGGCAATACGGGCGCGGGAGTACAGCAGCAGAGCTCGGGGCGCAGCTGCAGCAAACGGCGGGTATCCGTCGTCGTGATGCGTGTCGAACGGAAAGATGGATGAAGGGATTAAAGGATGCACGGCGGTCCCACCCCCGGGGGGCACCTCAAAATACGGTGCACCGCACCAGCCAAGTCGCGCGCCCCCCAGAAGCCGCCCAGGGCCTCGGGCAGGCAGGCGGGCGAGCAGGTGAGGTGGCCCGCCGACTTGAAGACGCCCTATCAGAACGGCCAACCATTGGCTGAAGCCACCGAGCCACCGCGCTAACCGAGACGTGCAGTGCCGGAACGCACCAGAGCTAGGTAGGTACCTAGGTAGGTACAGGTACGGATACAGACAGCCAGGTTGACAGGCAAAGGCTGAGCTGGCCTTGCCCAGGTGCCAGGCATCGAATAACGCTAGTCCTGATTCGGCCTTGGTGTGTTGGCCGACCGAACACCACCCGTTTGCCTGCTTTCGCCATAGCTATTTTGCTTCTTTGTTTTTGGCCTGACCTAGCATGAATCGAGTACAGTGTTCTGTTCCGCGACTCTTTTTTATTTCTTTTTTTTAGAGTGAATCGAGGCCCATTCCGCCGCTCAGTCCGCAGCATTTCGCCTGGCAGGCGGTACAACGAGGCGTACCTGCCCAGTGGGTGCAGGTATCGACAGTCATAGTGGGGTTCACCGGAAAATTGTATTCACTGCCTGCAACTCATGCTGCAAATCGCTACCTATAGCACTGAGGACACAGCATACCATAACCATCATGGTCGACCAGTCTGCGCCTTCTGGCGCCAAGGATGCCGTTCTCGTCAAGTCCGAGGAGATGCCCGCCGACGCCCAAAAGGTGGAGGAGCTCGACTTCAACAAGCTCAAGGGTCCCATCACAGCACACGATCTCTTCATGGGCATGCGTCACATGGGCTTCCAGGCTTCAGCCATGAGCGAGGCCATTCGAATTATAAATGATATGGTAAATTCATGCACTTCCGTCAAATAAGATCATACAACACAATAAGCTAACTCTCCTCTCCAGCAAGACTGGAAAGACCCAGAGACTGGTGACAAGACCACCATCTTTCTCGGCTACACCTCTAATTTGATATCGTCGGGCCTCCGCGGCGTGTTGCGCTGGCTGGTCGAACACAAGCACGTCTCCGCCATTGTTACAACCGCTGGCGGCATCGAGGAGGACTTCATCAAGTGCCTCGGCGAAACGTACATGGGGTCTTTTAGCGACGTCGGCGCCAACTTGCGCAAACGTGGTCTCAACCGCATCGGAAACCTAGTTGTGCCCAACGCCAACTACTGTGCCTTTGAGGACTGGGTTGTGCCCATCCTCGACAAGATGCTCGAGGAGCAAGAGGCCAGTAAGGGCACCGACGACGAGATCAATTGGACGCCGTCCAAAATCATCCACCGCCTCGGCAAAGAGATCAACGACGAGCGCTCCGTCTACTACTGGGCCTACAAGAACGGCATTCCCGTCTTCTGCCCCGCACTGACCGACGGCAGCCTCGGCGATATGCTCTACTTTCACACCTTCAAGTCCTCGCCCCAGCAGCTCAAGGTCGACATTGTCGAGGACATTCGCAAGATTAACACCATTTCCGTGCGCGCCAAGAGGGCTGGCATGATCATTCTGGGAGGCGGCATCGTCAAGCACCACATTGCCAACGCGTGCCTCATGCGCAACGGTGCAGAGTCCGCAGTATACATCAACACGGGACAGGAATTTGATGGTAGTGATGCTGGCGCCAGACCAGATGAGGCAGTCTCGTGGGGCAAGATCAAAATCGGCGCAGACAGTGTTAAGGTAAATGGTCAAAGCTTTTACCCCTGTGGTGATACTCTGGCCCATCGGTTCAAAGGAGTGCTAATAAACCCTGCAACAGGTATATATGGAGGCTACAGCTTGTTTCCCATTCATTGTGGCCAACACCTTTGCCAAGGATATTTAAACAAAACCATATACGCATTTTGTGATCAAATACACATAGAAGCATTTTTATCAATAGTGCACTCTCTTTATTGGAGCAAAGATTCGATGCGGCTCCATGGAAGCTTGGACTTGCACAGCCTACCCGACATCTCATCAAGACTCGATAATTTGCTTGAAGCTACCGAGAGCCTTCTTCCACGTCGCCTCACCATCGCCTTCAGCCCATATACCAACGCGCTCAAGGCCCTCTAAATCTTCCTTCATGTGCGCCTCCTTTGTGGTTCCATCCAGAATCGTGATTCCTTCCAGGCCAATGACCAGCGCATAATACGCAGACACAGCATCAACGCCAGCGCCCTGCATAACGTCCACGACTGGCTGGCTTTTGACTAGGTGCGGGTTCGCTCCGATGGTCCAGAATGACTGGAACTTGATATCGTGCTCCTTGCAAAACGCGCGCAGCCCAGCCTCGTACTCGGTGTCCGGGTAGAATCGGTTCTGAACGACGGCAGGCTTGACAGTAACGCGACTATGCAGTGCCTCGACGATGCCGAGCGTGGCGTTGGAGATGCCCAAATTACGGATCTGGTGCGGATGATAGCCTTCCAGCGTCTTCCAAGCCGCTATGGTATCGTCCAGCGTGTCGAGCGGGGAGTGCAGCACTACGCTGTCAAGATAGGCATCTTGGCCGTCTATGGTAAAGTTCTTGAGCGACGACTGGACTGACTGATGAACCTTGTCTGCCACAGACGCGCTGAATTCATACGGTGCATTTTCGTTTTGGCCGCTTGGCGGCGTGAATTTGGTTTGAATCTAGAATTCCAAACAGTCAGGAATCCAGCTCCGAACTCAAAGTGCGAACAAGCCCGGTAGACTCACAAAAATATCGGCACGCTTCACGAAGCCTTCTGAGACAGCCTTTTTGAAGCCCGCCGCAACGCCTTGCTCATTGTAGTGCTTCGGCTGCGCGGCTGTGTCGATGCCGCGGAAGCCCGTCTTGAGAGCCGTGTACACCAGGTTGGCTGTCGCGTCCTTCTTCCAGGCCGTGCCGTAGACGAGCTTGGGCATGCGCGTCCGCGAGGTCCCGTTGAGCGTAAAGTCTCGCGCCAAGCGGGACGCTTGAGCACCTATGGACGGCTGTGCCATTATATTCGATGACGATGGTGAGTCTGTACTGTGTGAATTGAGAGGCTCAAGTCGGCAGCTGTCTGATTGCCACAGGTACGGAAATAAGCGGGGTCCACTACGTGTGAATGACAATGAGGCTGCTTCATGGAGGTACAATACGCGGTGAGCTCACCATGTCAAGTAATTATTCGTTCGTTAGCCATTGCATGCAACTACAGGTTATAGAAACTTGGAACATCATATTAGCATTAAACTCAGGTTGAAAATGTGAACGATGTGAGAGACCTGTACGCATTGATCTTCAGCGCCGTCCGTAGAATCGACGAGAGAAGGATTTCTAGGTGGAGATAGTCAAAAGCGTCACTTATTAGTCGCTTAGGATCATTTATCATGGGAATATGACTTGTATTGAAGTGCGCAGGTTGTTCAAAACCTGCCGTTCATTCTAGCCACAAATTGTTAGGAATATAGTAGGTAATTGTGGCACACTTCCCACTGAACCGGGTTTTTCCCGGCCTGGCGATATGGCCGAGTGGTTAAGGCGGTCGAGTCAAGGGATGACCTTATCACCTCCAAGGTGGTTTCGACTGACGAGAGTCGCTTGGGTTCGAATCCCAATGTCGTCAACTATTTTTTTGTCTTTTTGCTCCATTGTTCGACCATATCGTGATCCTGCCGTATATATTTTTTCTTCTGCATACTATTGTATGCTATCAGAGAAGTAATCGCAAATTGTAGCGTAGTTGAACATGCTCTACTGCGTACGTGAAGCAGCTCACGGAAACGAGATGCAACGCAGGGTATAATGCTAGGATCGCCCTGTTCAATTCGCTGTCGAAGGTTTTGATACTAATCAAGGCTTAATTGGTGCTCTGAGCGGAAAGGGAAATGTTTGTTTTATCTTGCCATTGAGTGTATCCCTCGCGTCGCATAGCATGCCATATTTTAAAGCATCTTCGTCGAACCGGCTAGCTAGCGTGATAAGGCTGAGGTTGGCTCAGACTTGTTAGCACGATCGACATGTCGCTTGAATGAGAGCAGCTGAATATTGAATGACATCAAATGAATAGCGCAAAATTTCTGCCCCCTTCTCGTTCTTGCATGTGCGGAATCAAAGATTTTCTCCTCTCACTGCGTTCTTACTGTCCTCCTTTGTAGAAACAATCCTCATCTGAATCGACACGACGCTGCCAACAACCGTTTTGACGAATCGACACGACCAACTCTTCGATTACGTCGAGGGACTGCCGCTGCCACTTGTTTTTCCGGGACGAAAAGGCCAGAATTAGTGGCCAACAGACATGTCTGTGCCAACTGAGCGAACCAACTTGGGCCCGCTGACGACAACCTTTTCCGCGCCTTCAAGCTGCAGTATTTTGGACGGATCCTTTACCAAGACTGGTGGCGGACTCAACGGTGCGGTAGGCTACGCTTGCCGAGCCGTTTCCGGAGATGGCCAAATCTTTGGCGCAGACTCAGCATGCTTTCCCAACTCGTTGGCATCATACATCAACACGGGGGACAAGTGGCTTACCACCATCGCCGTGTACTCGCCAGGTAGTATATGTCCTAATGGGTTCTCCTCATGTGCACCGTGACGCGCTCCGCCAATGATGAGCCTCCAACGACGGGCCGACTGTTCCAGACAGCAAGTCGCGCCATGTTTAATGTTCTAGCAATTGGCGAGACGGCCATCGGGTGCTATCCAGAGTAAGGAATTCTCAATGGAGCAATCTACGAGTTTCAGATCACTGGCTGACTTGGATTTGTAACGCAGTGGCTACACGTGTGCCAATGACGACGTTTATAAATGCTACACACCCGGTAGCGTCAGTCAAGTTCTCACCGGTATTATCCGAGAGACATCTTGCACTCCGCAGCCGACGACATTCACGATTCAGTCACTATCTGCCACGACCTCCATAGCATACGGTCGGCGCGTCATAATGATTCAGGGGGGCCCTAATTCAGAAGCTGACACTCCGACGTCCGCTTTGAAAGGATCATCATCTTCCAGTACGCGTTCAACGTCAGGCGGAACAGGCTCGTCTTCTCCCGACAATACCTCAGGTTCATCGAATTATCATGGCAACAGCGGCGGGGGGCTGACAACAGGCGCCAAAATTGCCATTGGCGTCACGACACCCGTTGTTATATTACTTGCCGGCATTGCCATTTTCATGCTTTGTTTCATTCGTAGAAAGAGACGTGCAAGAACTCAAAGCGAAAAGTCAGCCTTGATGGCCGCCGCTGCACCTGGGCCCCTGCCGCCGCCTCCTCCGGGACGGCAGGAGCTCGCAGGCACCGCCGGATATGCGTATCAGAAAGCCGGGCAGAACCGTACTACAAGTCAGAGCTTCTCGGTCAGCCCTTGTCGGAAGCACCCGGGCAGTCGGTCTGTGACCAGACCAGCGAGCTGCAGGGCAGCAACCAACAGCTTGCTTGGAACCAAGGAGGGAGTCTGCAGCATATACCGGCACCGAATTACGCAGAGTTGGCAGCAAATCGCCCGCAAAACACAGTTGCTAGTTCGAATAGTCAGACTGGTTATGCGCCAGCTGTCTCATTGCCCACCCAAGCGGTTTCTCCGAGCTCTGCACAAGCGGCCAACGAGCTGTGGAAATGGGACCAACCTTTATATCCGGATTCGCATTAAGATCCTCAGGCTTTGCGCATTTCTAAAATGTTCGCCAAATTCTCCATGATGGTCTTATCAGCTCCAACTTTTATTCTCTGTTGTATCGTTCCCCGTAGAACAGCCATCGAAGTACTGCCAAATAGCCGGGCTCTCCAGTGCGATGTGATATCACTCTCGTCAACTCGATTTTATAACGTAAACTGCGTTCGTCAAGTTGCTCCAAAACTGGATCCCGACCAAGGTAACGTTGAATTCGTGGCGCCCTTCGTCGTCCGACGGGCCCGGTTTTCGCAGTCGCAAATAATGGACGTCATTCAGAAAACCCCACCATCCCACCTTGAGGAGGCGGCGCTGATCCCGCGTTTGGCGGACGTACTTCGCGGGGAAAGCTAGACATTTTGTGCATGTATTTGTTTATCTTCATACACACTCGAAAATACAGCAAGCTTGTGTACCAACCAAAATTCCACGGAGCCAGGAGAACCGTTTTATCGATACACAAGGGTTAGTACAGGCGACTGGTCCCTATGGCGGGGTAGTGACACCACAATTAACACAACAGCCACGACAGGCTTCCGTTCGCAACTTCAACACAATCATCGTCGCCATGGCTTCTCAATCTCCCTTCACTGTCAAATGGGGCATTCTCGCCACTGGCGGAATCGCCGAGAGTAAGCTGCTCTGCAAACAAGCTCCTCGTCTTGCGTGCGCGTGTCTAATCTGTTGTCGCAGCATTCTGCAGAGATCTGCTCTGCGACCCCGCCGTCCGCGATGTCCACGATGTCCGCCACGAGATTGCTGCCGTTGCCTCGTCGAGCTCCGCCGACCGCGCCGCCAGCTTCATCGAAAAGATCAAGGGGCCCTCTACCGCCAAGACCTACGGCTCGTACGCTGAGCTCGTCGCGGACCCCAATGTCGACATCATCTACGTTGCCACCCCCCACAGCCACCACTTCCAAAACGCCATGCTCGCACTCGAGGCTGGCAAGAATGTCTTGTGCGAAAAGGCGCTTACCGTCACTGCGGCCCAGACCAAGAAGCTCGTCGCCAAGGCCAAAGAGAAGAACCTCTTCCTGATGGAGGCTGTGTGGACGCGCTACTTTCCTCTCAGCATCAAGATCCGCGAGCTGATTACCTCTGGCGCCATTGGCAGGGTTCACCGCACCACTGGTATGGAAATTCTCATATCATGACTCGACAGTAATGGACATGGCTGACCACATCCTGTAGCTGATCTTGCTTTTGCGGATGGTCAGGACGACGGCTCCGTCAAGTACCCCGACACCAACCGCATGGTCAACCTGGATCTCGCCGGCGGTGCGCTCCTCGATCTCGGTATCTACGCCCTCACCTGGGTCTTCCAGACACTGTACCACCTCCAAAAGGACAAGGAGTCTCCCAACGTCCTCGCCGCCATCGACCAGTACCGCACCGGTGCCGACGAGACGACGAGCATCATGTGCCACTTCCCCAAGAACAAGATGACCGGTATCGCGACCACATCGATCAAGGTAGCCACTGACCCCAACGGCCTCAACTCGGCCGGCCCCGCGATCCGCATCCAGGGCACCAAGGGCGAGATCCAAGTTTTTGGTCCCGCGTTCCGCCCCACGCAGTACAAGGTCATCCGCGAAGGCGACAGCAACGTCGACATTGTCGACTGCCCCATCCCCAAGGACCCCAAGGTTGACTACGGCCATGGCATGTTCTGGGAGGCAGACGAGTGCGCGCGTTGTCTGCGTGACGGCCGCAAGGAGAGCGAGACTCTGCCCTTGAGCGAGAGCATTGCCATCATGGAGACGATGGACTCTGCGCTTCAGCAGGGCAATGTCAAGTACCCTGAGCTGATTTCTACGGATATCTACGACCCCAAGAGTCCTCTCAATGCTGGCAACCGGTAGTGCTAAGAAATTTGTATATAATTTGAAAAAGAAAATACAAGCCGAGGAGAAAATATGATGTGACCATTTCTATAGGTGGCCATGGATACGTCTCTACTTAAAATGCGTTGGACTCAGCACTCGAACTCTGTTTCAAATTGATCTGGGGGAATTTCACTCTAGCTGATTATTTGTCGAGACTTCACAGTGCATAATTCAACAAGTTAATGCCGGTATTGCCGTTCCCCAGTGGCGTTTGTCGCATGTATAGCACGGGATAATATAGTAACCCACGGGCCAGTTGAAGTGTCTGCTACTTATCAACAGCGACATGGCAGAGCGCGCCGAAGTAATCTCGCTAGTATTGCAATCATGAGTCACAAATTTAAATATAGTATGAAAAGAGTGCTGTCCACACACATATACCCATGTTCAGTGCTGCTTCAATGGGATACCAAGGCAAGTAAGTGGGTGACATAAGAAGAGTTCGCTCCAATTAATAGAAGCCGCGGCTTATTATTTCTTTTACCTACTATTATTTTCTAACCTTCTGGATTTTCTCATTTGCTCTTACTTTTCATTATTTACTTTACTACCCTCATTTTATTTTCAATTTATTTCTTTTTAAAGTGGCTAACAGCTACCGGTGTGCTACCCGCGTGCAAGCATAGCGTCTGACAACATGAAACACTCGAACGGTTCGCACGCTGCCGGTGGTTATAATAGACTCGTGTTATTGACCAGCGGAGCATCTACAACGATATGGACGCTCCATAAATAACGTCTGTACGTAAGGCTTTGTCATGATAGTGCATGAAAAACAAATCGGTCTCGTAGTCTTGGGGCATAACCGTCACCGCGCACCACCTGGCCCGTGGAGCATAATTATGCCAAGTTCTTGACAAATACTGGGGTTTTACAGTCATGACTCTGACTGTTCTTCTTGCCCTTTCTGTTCATTGTAAAACTTCTTCTTTCCCTCTTGGCAATTCATGCTTGCGATTAGCAATCGCTGACAATAGCCCCCTAGCCACACATTTTGGGTGGTTGAAGGCCACTGTAACCAAGCTGTAGGTCCCATCTACATCTTGGCGGTTCATCCGAAGACAAGACGCATTGAAACAAAACACGAAGGTTCGGTTCGCAGGTTTTGAAGACCGTCTCATGTCTTGGCTCGACGCATGAATGAGCCCCGACACGTGACAGACGCAACAATCTGCGACGCGCTACATAGGCCATAGCATGTGTCAATGCAGGAGTGCTTTATGCGCGCTATAGCCAAAGAAAAAGCCTCTTTTCATGCCTTTTGACCATTAGGAAAAGAGTGTTACAAGAACGAACCAGCCCCAGGGATCAATCGATGAGGCACAGGCCAAGAGGCGGCTCGAGGGGTCCCTGTAGACAGGCAGCTGTTACGGCACTCACACTGATGCTAATTGGGCCGCGACCTATAATTCAATGCAAACAGTATTCCAGAAACAACCATGCTCTCGGAAAAGCGGAAGAGGACAGCTTCTCCCACAGTTGCCCATCAACTGCCGTCGCGACTCATCGAGAGGGGGGTGTCGCAAGTGCGTGATCCACTCAGAACCCGACCAACCTTTTTTCTGCCTCTTGCAACTGCAAGGGCTGCATCTCATCCTACCAGCACGGCAAAGCTTTGACGCAACAAGGCCACGATAAGCATCGGAAAACGGTTCAATTTGATTGAAGAGACAACCAAAAAGGCCTCACCAGTCACAGGCCGACAAGTTGCGGCCCCACGCCCTGCACAGCAAAGGAGGCAACAACGAAATCTCATTTGCCAACTCCACCAACAGACACACAGACTCATCAGCCCATCGTTTATATCGGCAATCGATGCTATAGAGAGGGGTTCATGTTCCTTCTATAGCCGTTTCCTCTTCCCCGTTGTCGCAGTCGCCCGAGAACAACTAACCTGCGCGCCCTCCTTACTCTTCCGGTTTCGCGAGTTTGCGTGGCATTGTTATGTTGGCATCGATCTTTGCATCACCACCGCCAGCCCACACCCAATCCGCATCAGTCCTACCGAACCAATCACAGCAATCGTCTGAAGCAACGCCGGTGTTTAGCTGAAAAGACCCGACCATCGCACGGTCGTTTGACGTTGCATTACACGCCCCGCCGGGTGTCTCTTAAGAAAAAGGCTCACAGACGTTTTAACGAGCACGCGATTTGTAACTTCACTGCAAGGGGAAAAGAGTGAAAAGAGTTTTATATCTCTGGTTGAGTTGCATAAACGTGGAGGCTCAGAGAAGAAGGACGGAGGAAGCCTTGACAAGGACCCCCCGACGTTGACGCCAAGAATTTCACCCGGCAGTTGAGGCCGAGCGAGTTACTACCCTTTGTCCTTCCGCCCCCCCACGGCCTGTTTCCATTTTTAAGGGCTCTCACCAATGGCGACAGTGCAGGATCAGCAGCAGCAGCAGACGGAGTCGGGGCCGCATGCGCATCATGCCGCCGACGCAGAGGCATACGAGTCGACGCACGTGCATGCCGTGTACGAGGCCATCGCACCGCACTTTTCGTCAACGCGCCACTCGCCCTGGCCTCGCGTGGCCGCCTACCTGGCGGCCCAACATGCCGGGGCCATTGGGCTCGATGTAGGGTGTGGCAACGGCAAGTATCTCGATGTCAATCCCGCGCTGCACATGCTGGGGTCTGACCGCAGCAACGAGCTCGTGCGCCTCGCGCGCAGTCGCGGTTCTGCTCCAAAAGACGCCCCTGCGACGCAAAATAGCAATACTACTGCTGAAAGAGCAGAAGAAAAAAGCAGCAGTGGCTTTATTGCCAGCGGCACCGAGGTCGCCGTGGCCGACGGCCTTGCCCTGCCTTACCGCCTCGGCGCCTTTGACTTTGTGATCTGCATCGCCGTCGTGCACCATCTCTCCACGAAGCAACGCCGCGTCGAGGCCATCGGCGAGCTTCTCTCAAGGCTTCAACCGTCGTCACACACATCGCCGGCAGCGGCAGGCCTCTTCTCGGAGCCAGCCGGGAGCAGCCCACCAGGCGGTAACGACAAGGACACCCCCAGAGGCGGAAGCAGCCACAACAAAGCTACTGGTCTCGTCTACGTGTGGGCTCTCGAGCAGTCGAGCAGCCGTCGTGGCTGGGACGAGGGCAGCGAGCAGGACACGCTAGTCCCCTGGGTCATGCGGGCCAAGGGCCGACCAAACGAAACCTTCCAGCGGTACTATCACCTCTACAAAGAGGGCGAGCTCGAGGAGGACATTGTCGCCGCGGGCGGTGTAGTCGAGGAGAGTGGCTACGAGCGCGATAACTGGTGGGCGGTCTTTAGCCGGCCCCAGTCGTAGAAACGGAACGAAGATGAATGGAAACTCACATACACATAGACCGCCCTCCCCAGGTTATGGAGCAGATTATGTGTGCTGTCCTTTCAAGTCGCTGCTGATCCTGCATGTGATCACGCAGATTCGTGAAAGTTTAAAAAGTTTAAGAATGCAAAGAAATAATAGTAATCAAAATACCAGCCACGATACTTGTCAATTAGGAAGAGGGGACATGGCTTGACCTCTTCCTTTCTTATTGTAGACGGTGTATTGCAAATCGTGCATGTTTTAGCAGTCTAATATACATGGTCTGCAAAATCTCTTTGTGGTTGTGAGCGCGCAGTGTGAGTCACAAAAGCAGCCACACAACGGCAACAGGCACACAAAAGTACAACAGAGATGCGGCGAGACGAGACGAAAAACTAAGAGAATTATCCCTTGCAGTGCTATTAGCAACATTATGGCCCCTATATAATATCCCTTTGGTGGATTTCCAGCCTATCCCACTACATTGTAACCAGTTTGTTCGGAGTAAAAGAAATCCAAGCGCTTGTTATTACCAGATCCGCTGCATAATGTACTCAACCGTATGAAATCGAGATTTCCCAATGGACAGATGACCACCCCCAAGAGAATATTGTATCCAAAACAAGAAAAGACAGAAAGAAATTTACCAATCCTCGCCAAGAAAATGAATCTATCGCTTATTGAAGACGAAGAAGAAAAACCACAACTTTTGTCTTTGCTGTTTTGTGTCGTGTGCAACCGTGTCACTGTGCTGCTGTGACTTTCCTTTTTTTCTGGATGCTTTGGGGTCATTAAAAACGTTCCGCTTGCGTGCCAGCCGTCTGTCGGAAACCAGTTGTAGTTGTTGTGTTGTTGTTGTTGTTGTGTGTGCGTTTTTCTATTCCCAAAATAATAATAAAATCCTTCAAAATCCGCGCGCTTCAAAATGCTCGACTCTGTAATCCGCCCATATCCCGTAAAAATCATGCCGTCTATGCAAATTTTGACAAAGGAAATTATGCAGAGGAAGTAGCAAAAGAATCGTATCAGTCCATTCGTCGTCGGTAGTTGCTCTCGCGTAGTCGGTTGTCAGGGCTGCCAGGTCGCTTCAGTCGGCCAAGGTCTTGCTCCGCGTACATGGCCGGCGGCCCGTGTTGGTGTCCGTGCTGCTGCTGCTGCGGCGCCATCCCGTGATGCATACCCTGCGGCGGCGGTGGTCCGGGTATGTGTATCGATGGTGGCGTGGAATAGGGCGTGACGCCCGTGGTCAATTCCGCAACGCCAGGCAGCGGGCCGGGCACTCTTGGCTGTGGCTGTATAGGCGGCAACGTGCCACCAGGACCCATCTTGTGGAAAGTATAGTCGCCAGGATGATGTTGTGGATGATGCTGCTGCTGCTGCTGCTGTTGCTGCTGCTGTTGCTGCTGCTGTTGCTGCTGCTGTTGCTGCTGCTGCTGCTGCTGTTGCTGCGGCATCGATGTGACAGAAGGTGGCATAGGATGTGGTGGTGGTGGACCAATCTGCATGGCAGCATCACGACGTGACATGACGCTGCCTGAACGGGAGCTTGTCATGGCTCCAAAAGGGTGTTGTGGTGGTGATGCTCGCATTTCGCGTCCCACGCTCTCTTGCGATTGCGAATGAGCGTGACCTCGGATGTGAGAATTTCGGCCGGCCGCCTCCGCATTGACAGCGGCGAGTGTGAATGGCGTTTGACCTGCCCTTCGCGCCATGTCATGTTCTCCGAGCTGCCAGTGCATAGCTTCCGCCGCGCGCCACGGAACCTGCAGCTCTTCTGCCACTTTTGCCCACATCTCTGCCTTGAATCTGCCGTCATGTCAGCCTCGCGTAAAATCACTTCACCTATGGCTTGTTAAGTGCTGGCTGCCAGAACTGGTGCTTGCTGGTGAAAGGGAAATCAATTTTGCCATGGGAGAGAGGAAAATACTAACCTGTCGTACAGTCGTGCGAGTTTGTTTTTGCGTTCTTCGTCCCACTCGCTGCGTCGCTCTAGATAGTTTTGGTAATGAAGGCGGCAGCTGATGGCGCTTCGACCAGGCAAGTGCTTGGATACGTCGTCCCACTTCATGCCTTTGCCTCGTAGTTCGATAATGAGAGTGTCTTCTTCCGCGGACCACTTGCTTTGCTTCTTGACAGGCTGTTGTTGATATGTATCTATGCCTTGCGGAGGCAAGTGGCGTCGGGTTGCCGAACTACCACCCCTGGGCGGCATTTGAGGCATCTGATGGTGGGACATGTGGGAGGCCAGAGGAGGTGGTCCATGGGACATTGGCTGTGCAAGCATTGGTGGGACCGAAGAAGCGAAAGATGAGGGAGCACGATTCGAGTCTGCCGGCGGAAGATTCGACTCATCTGAGTCTTCTCGTTTGATTAGAGAGGCGATATCCACTGTGATGGTCGTTCGAGATGCTCGTCCAGATGCAGGCCTCTTAAGGCTACTCTTTGAGACTCCACGAAAGTTGATGGGAACGGTTGACGAATAAGGAAACTCTGCCTGCGAGAGGCAGAGTAGGGACTGTGTCTCGATTTGAGCCACGACTGCGATTATGGTCGTTGCTTGCCCGGTGCGGCGAACAGGCAGGCAACTGGTTTAATAAAGGGCGTCGAAGGATGCGAGAGATGGGTAGCCGGCACTGGGATAGGGCTGTCTATTGTTAGGCTGTGGGCATGTGCGCCTTTGAATGATCGGAGACGAAATGACTAGAGAGTCAATGCCCAACGCAGGCCTCCGACTGTGGCTAAGTCGGACAGGTGTTGGGTTGTAATCGGTGGACAGGGTATGCGCGCCGAATGACGACAGGCGGCGACAAAGGCGGGAACAAGAAAACTTCTGGATTTTGCTTTGATGAAAACGGCAAGTGCTAGTGAGTGTAGTGTTTGTAGGAGTAGAGGCAGGCAGGCGTGCGGTGCAGGTGAGCTCTATCTGGAAAGAAGGTGTAGGCAGTGAGTGGTAGGTTGGCATCAAGAAACGGTCAAGTTGAAAGGAGGCTAGCGAAAACGGGCAGTACACAGGTACTTGTACGAAGAGTGGAAGAGATGAGCAGAGGAAAAAGACTGGATAGAAATGGCCACAGCAAGAGCAGTGTTTATGAGGCTAGGCGGAAGCATGATTGGACATGCCGGGGTTTCATCCGACCAATGGGGGGAGATGAGCTTAGCAGATGAGGCAGAGACTGACGGCGGCAACGGCTCAGCAGAGCAGCAGTACCACTTGGATTATTGTACGGGGTACGTTGTACACGTCTAAAAAACGCCTAGCACGGGGGGCGCCTGGATTTGACAAGGGTGCTTTCTCTCTCTTTTAATTCCCTGTATGTCTTGCCAACAGATCGGGTCGCGAAAAAAATGAAGGCGGCGGCAGGGGTCTCTCTCCAGGGCAATGCGCTCTTCTCTCACCCGAGTCACACATGCCCAAGTCCACATCAGGCCCATCAATGAGGAAAAGGTCAGACAAGCGTGACAAGCAAGGCAGGTTAAAAGAGTTAGGAATAGGTAATAAGTGGGAGGCAGAAGCCCAGGCCAGAGGGAAGGGGTGGTGTGTGGGTGTTGGGCCAAGGGGGGAGGCGTGTGGACGGGGGGGAGGCGTGTCAGGGAATCCAGGGCTTGGGTATTTTTTTTCTTGGGGGATGATGTCGTACACGTATGGAGGAGGGTTAGCATAGGAAAATAAACAGATCCAATCCACAGGCTTATTTTAGAAGGCTAGCCTACCGGAAAGTGGCTGGATCCACGAGCGAGCCAGGCGGGAAGTTTGCTTTGGTTTGCGGAAGTGAAGCCGGAGGATGGTCGCCACCTCCGGGCAGTCTCACTGGAGTGTGGCCGGCCAACTGGGGGCGAGCTGTTGACTGCCACGCTTGTTGGAGGGGTGCAGGTGCGGATATGTACTCAGCATGCATCTGCTGCGTGTGGTCCAGCCATGCATGATGGACGGAGTGTGGTGTGTAGGTATGGCGTCCCTACCGCATCTCGCAAGTTCACTGTGTCAGAGCGTGGATCGGGGGGTGCGCGATGTGGCAGAAAGCCGGGCGGGCAGGAAGAGGCATCACAGGTTCTTTGTTAGGTAACCGCAGCTGGATCTGACGTCTATTCAATGCTTGGGAAGTCGTCCACCTGGGTCAATGCCAGATTTCATCGGCTAGGTAAGGGATGCTGTCGTACAGAAGATGGTCGGTAGTACTATCTAGTAAGATGCGGGCGGGTAACCACATGGTTCAAGTAAGCTCCCGCTCTGTCTCCATTGGAGACGTGCATTTGAAATTTTTGCAGTTCGGGCGGTGGTATATAGATATTGAAAATTGGTGTTTATTTACAATAGTAAGTAGGAGGTAGACACCAGCTCTAAGCCAGCCGAGCGCACGAGCGTCAAGAGGGAAAGTCATGAATGGTTGATGTGATATGACGTGCACAGCAGCTTGACGGTTTGGGGCTCACGAACAAAGCGCACCAAGACACAATGCGAAAGAGGAGACGGCGAGACAAAGCAGAGACACGAAGACGGGTAAGAGCCTAGAGCCAGCTGTGGTGTGCTCGCTAGACCAGAAAGGGGCACAGGGGCGGTAGGTATTTCAGGCGGCTAGCAGAGATAAGGCTACGATTTTATGCAGCGCCAGCAAGTTCCATCAGGGGCAGTTGAATAAATTGACAGCATGAGAGGGGAACTCTGTGAAGAGAAATCACAGCACACAAGCAGAGGGCACGAAGGCGGAGATACACTAGCCGACTAATAAGCTTGCTGGTTTGAGATGGGGCAGATAGAGCCCGGGAGAGACTGGGGCCATGAGTCCATCGTGGTTCTGAGCCGAGCGAATGGACGAACAATGGGGCATCAAAGCAAAGCTGTTAGGGGGAAGGGCAAGGTGTAAGAGAGTTTTGTCAAACAGCCAGCATATGGCCTAGGTTAGTATGGGACTCGAGAAAGTGGAAACATGGTCTTCAACGCTTTGTGAAGAACAGTGCATCACATTGCAGTCTTTCCATTGCACAGCGTGGGCAGCAATTGATACGCCTGACACTCAATGATCAATCACTTGACTCGCCAGAGAAAGGTCCCCAGCATCGGGCCTTTTTTGTCTGGGGCTCTTTTTCGTCCTTGCGTAGTGTGCCCTGCGTCTGATTACTTGATTGATTGAGCTGATCTGGCATAACGAGGCACGACACATTAGCGTGGAGCACATCTATCTGTCGGGGCGAGTAATGGTCACGGCGAGCTGCACGATGCAGCCGTTGACAAGGGGGGGATCGGAGTTTGACAAACACTCGAGCAACCGTATACTGGTAAAAAAAAAAAAAGGAAAAAAAAAATGTGTCTGAGGCTGCTGATTCAACTGGGGCATCTCATTGGATAAAAATACTAAATGGTAGAAATAAGTTGTGCATTCAAAGGCAGCCCGCCTCGCCTCGCGTTGAAGAATATGGAACAAGGCACAGGCACAAGTGCGGCTGCTATCCGTAGCTCAACTCTACTTTCTCCATAAACATGGGCTGATGCAGCAATTTTTAGAGCCACTTTATTTTGTGCCAGTGTCTTGAACCGGTGCTGTGATTTGCAGCAACGCTGGCGCATGTCTGGAACAGCGTAGATGACATGGCTGGTTGTTGACTGAGACAAAGTCCACAATACTGGGCAACAACACTTTATTGCTTACCGTCTCTTTATTACACGGGGTCTTTTCTTTGTTTTTCGGCTCCTCTGCAGTAGCTTGCTACAATATTACTATCTCTCTTTCGACGTCGTTGCCATTTTTTATTTTTATTTTCTTCTTCTGCCGTCTCTTGCTTGCATGTAAGTGGACGACAGCTCCCCTTGTCTGAGACGGCCAGCGTGGGACGTGGAGGGGCCGCCCATCAGCGCCTCTTTTTCCCTCGTCGCTGGATCATCGGTAAGGATACAGGATTTCTTTTGCGCAGATATTAAGTACACACCCACTTTTTCTTGATTACCCTTCTTTCTTTGCTTTCCATTGTAGCAGGAACTTGCTCCCCCCCCTCCCCTCTATGCGATGGGATGAGCGAGCGGAGGACAGTCTAGATGACACCCAGTAACTTTGAAAAGGTGCGCACCGTCCGAACACAAAAAAGGCTTGGCGATTTATGCAAGCAGCAAGATTGCAGTTCCGTCAAACGTCGAGGCACTGAACTAGAAACAGAGCACACACCCCATGATGCGCTGGTCTCGAAAGTCACATTGAACAGAGCCGGGGGGACAGCGCCGCGCGGGGGGGATACGATTGGGTATTAAGGCCCGAAGGAGCCTACGTAGGTTTTTTTTTTTTTTTTTTTTTAGTATACTTAAGATAATGCCCCCTCCTCGCCCCTGCGTTGGGCAACTACCAGTCCAGGCCAGTTGTTAGCGAGTTGTGTTATTATATACGAGGTTATAATAGCAGGCAGTGGTAGGCTCGGAGTGGCCATCTTGTCGTAAGCAAGCCTCCGTCTCCGCAAGGGCTGAGTCTCGAGTGAAACAGAGCACACGGAGAATTCTTTGTACCATTTCATATTTTCATCCAGTATTAGACGCCGTATAGCTCTAATGCTGGCGAGCGCAATTATAAAAACAGGCACTCGGTAGCACAACCCGTCCCTGTGATACGTGATTGTGTTGCCGTGATGGTGCTACCCCAGACATGCGCCATCACAGTGGGAAATGGGCCGGCGAGTATGACGTGAAGTGATGAACCTGGTTGGCGAGCTCTTGGTGACAATTGTATTTTTAGTTTTATTTTCGAATGAAGGAGGACGTCATTATACGATGACGTGGTGAGCTGGCTGCACGAGTAATGATGCCTGGCGGACAAGAGCTGCCGTTAGTCCAACAACAGGCAGACCGCTACAGTGCTTGAGTGCTCTACTACCTACCTAAGGTACGGTACGGGAACGGCTAGACCCAGGCCTAAAAACCGTGCAAATGCGCTGCAAGGTCCTACAAGACCCTGCTGGAGAAAGAGACGGCGGGCGCCGACAGCGGTGTTGTAGAGGGGCCAGCGCAGGACTGTAGCACCTGTGCGGCCCCAGTTGCGCCCGGAGTGGCCTAAAACGCCCCTAAAAATACAATGCTCCCCGCCATCTCCACCGCCCACAGACCTGTCACGGATGGATGACTGACAGCTCAACCGACCTGCATGCACATTGTCTCTCTCGACTGCTTGCCTGCCATCTGCCCTCCCGCCGCTCATCACCCACATTCGCAAACACCACCACCACCACCATCACGCCGACTTGCATCCCACACCGGTTCTTTGCCCAGTATTAGCATCGTCTGCTTGACCGCTAGCCCCGTCGAACGAGCTAGAAAGAAGACCAAGAGGGGGTGTCATCCATCCATTCCGCCCATTGTACCAGTAAACGGAGTAGCTACTAGCTGTTCTGCACAGCAGTTCATCGGTCAAGAAGAAGAAAAATGCCAACTCTTCAATGCGACGCTAACCACCTATCCATCTCTCTCGTCCCAGGTCTCAGCCTCGGTCTCCCACCCTCCTATCCAAACTCGTTGGCTGCCGCGCGCTGCCTCACCATTGTCCATCAAGACAATGCGTTTCTCTCAACCCCCGTCTGCGCGGACACGCATCATCGAGTTGACGAGAAACGACGAATGCCGGAGACCAAATTTGTCATCCCCTGGTCTGCCAGAGTTCCATATCGACGCCAGTGCACCCCCTGTTCCGCATCGTCAATGGACGGTAACGCCGATGGGCTGGCGCTCTGGGACTGTCCTGCAATGTATTTTTCCACGCCCTCAAGATTGCGCGGTGGGCGGATCAGGCGGATCAGGCTCCTGCGCGGGCCGCCGGTGGGCTGACTCTCTTTTCGTGCCAGTGAATTGTTGGCGTTCCTGGGGCGGGATCCAGTCACACAGACAGCCTGTCCCCTTCCCTTGGGACCGGTCGCTGCCCGCTGGGCTGGGCCGCAAACTTCAGGGCAAAGCCAGGGCCAGCTGCTCTCTTCTAGCTGCCAGCATTCAACCCACCACCAAATCGCCTCTGTCTTGCCTGGCGCCCTCCTGGCCTGGCTTGCTGGTGGAGGCGCCACCCCAGCAGCCCCAGTCTCCGACGCTGAATCCGGTGCCTTTCTTCAAAACAGCGAATGGCAGCGACGTGGCTCGTCTTGCAAGGTTCAAGGCCCCCAGCTTGTTCATGCGAGCGAGCCAGGTGCTCAAGCCATCTTTCCCCTTACTCGACTCGCGACGAAAGCAGGCTGCCGTTGCAAAACATGCTCGGCCACACCAACTGGTCTCTCAAGAATCGCCGTCAATGGCCTATCTGATAGGCTAATAGCCGTCTACGCAGGCCTTTCCCAACCAATCCACCTGATTTGCTTCGAGAAGCCGTCTAGCTCCTCCTGCCTGGCAAGGACCAGGGCACATCACTGGAAACTGGACGACATGAATAATGCCGCACAAGTCTGTTTTTGACCCCGATTCTTGATGGAAACCATTTTATTCGCCCGCCATGACTCCGCGTGAGTCCACTGCATGTCCACTGCAGGTCGACAATCGTGCATGCTTTCCAACAGCTCATCTGCCGCATTCTGTGCCACTGCTCATTTCGCGGGGCCCCCGATTTTAGGCATGTGTATCCGTAAACACAACGGTACTCGAGTAATGGCATCGAAACAACTTGCGTCGACTGAGGTACTTGTACTATTCCACCAATTTGTGGGCTTGTTCTGTCGCCGTCGGTTTACTACGCCTGGTATACCAGCTTATGCGGTCAAGCAAAATGTTTCCTGCCCAACCGCAACCGCCAACCTTCTGCGGCTCCTGTTCCGACTCACACAGCTTTCAACCACGTTGTGGCCGTCAATCTATGCGACTTTGCTCGACCCCAATTTTCAGACCTATCACGGGATGCGATTGACCAGGTTCAGAGTGCTTTGTCTCAAAATACGGAGCACAAATATTTGTAATGCCACGGAGTATCCGTACTCAGTAGGGGCCTTCTTGTCCGGCACACCGGCTACCCGCCCACCGCCGTTGTCCATGTCGCTTGGTGTGGTTCGTCTGGCTCGGCGCTGCCGTTCGTTGCCGCCCCATTCAGAATCAGGTCCGCTATGACACTAGATGCTAGCCATTAAGTTACTTTGGTCCGGGAGTTCGCCGTCAGATGACACCGGGCAAATTTTAAAGTTGGGCCTCAAAACGGTTTCCATAATTCGCTACCAGCTTGATCCAGGGGTGTGCAGGGCTCCCAGTTACCAAACCATTGGGCTCGCCGATGGCTATCGACATCAAGGAGCCGAGAGTTTACCGAGAAAATAACCTCATCCCACCGCCAATACCGTTTTGCCTTGCTCACTGGTGTCTAGCTATCCGCACCAGTCCACCGGTCATGTCACTGGCTGGTGGATACCGCTGCAAGCATGACCGCTTTTTTTGGGAGCAGATATTTGGCATCGTGGATGCCAGACAGATGTGCGCCTTGCATTTTCTCGCGTATGTACGAAATCAGTCCCACGGCTTGCCGGCGATGCCCGCTATCCCCTTGTGACCCCTGCTGCCGTCTAATTAATGATGTGCGCAGCAAGGAATAATTGTGGCTTGAGAGCTGCCAACGTGAGATCTCGGGTCCAGATGGAGCTACAACAGACAGCGCATACAGAGAAGTAGCTGGTACTTGCCAAGTACTGATACATGGCAGGATTCGCAAGTCTAGCCATCTCACCACGTCGACACCACTCTCCCCCCTTCTACGTGTCATTGCCTCGCAATTTCAATCAAAATTCATGGCCAGGAACCAGGAAAATCCGCCACGGCTAGGCACGCCCGGCAGTTTCACGATGATGTCTAGTCGTCTGCCACAGCCAGCCCCCCCCCCCCCCCCCCCTTCCGCAATTGCGCAGGAGGGCAGAGCTTGTCGTCCGCAACTGTGCGCTCGCTCCTCCCACCTGCTTTCGCTGATGAGACTAAGATTGGCGGAAGCCACCGGGCCGGACCCGACTAGCTGGATCAGTCCCCACTACAAACAATCTCGAGGGGAAATGACATCAAAAGAAATCAGGCACATGGATGATGGTTGCCTCATCAAGGACAATGCCTACTCATTCTGATATGTCGTAGCAGTCAGTGCTGTAATCGCGATTCCGATGTCCATGCTCGAACTGCTGGGCTAAGCTCAGTCGATTTGCGAGACGTTCACTACATCGTCAAAAGTGGACAAACGGACGGTCTAATGGCCAGTAAGCTAGCGTAAGTGAGGCTCTCTAGCTCTCCAGCCGTAGGCCGGAAAGGAATGCTTCCGCCGCTTTTGTGATGTAAGCCACTTCAGCTTGCCAGCGGGAGCGTTTCAAAAAGAGTGCTTTGGGACTCAGAATAGCACGTTTCTGCCATCTGGCTCAGCAACACCGATTTTCCGACGCTGTCGGGCTGAACATTCCTTCCATCTCTACCAACACCGTGAGCTCCGCCACTTCCCGTCGTCTTATTCCATTGGGCAGCAACATGACGCCACCGCTTTCAAATATTTCCACGCATATTGGGCAGTCGGTCTAATTCGTACGCACACATATACCCTCCCTTTCCACACCGATAGTTGTGTCAATTGCTATCCTAACAACCGAATTAGTTGTGCTGGCGCCGCCAAGGTGGCTTTGTCTCACTCATCTATGAGCCCTGGCGAGAGCCCGTGGGTTTCGTTTGTCTTTTTTGCAAGTTTTGCCCTCATCCTTGTCATGTGTTGCTTTATTTTGATGTACCGCTACATTGCCGTCGGTTGGCTGGCATTGTCGGGGGAGTATAATCTGCAAATCGCGACGATGCTTAGCATGGTGTGGTGGATCTGTGGCGTCTGCTGCATGGGTTGGTGCACTCTGTCGAGGGGAAAGGGGCGCGCGCTACAGAGAGAGGCTGCAAATAGCACCGCTCAGCCCAGGCAATTATGCTCGACGCTCACCTGGCCGGATTGCCGCCCAACCTATGACGCCTCACTTGTTCGTTCCCGCCTCCTAGGCAACCGGGGTGTAAGAAACGGTGGCTGAGAGCAAAGCAAGCACCGATGCAAAGCAAAAGCAAGCATGATAGCCGTGGGCGCACGAATAAGTCGCCGGATCCCATTCCGGGACATGGCCTTACTGACCGCCACCAGCAATAGCAGCTAGAAAAGGCGTACGTGCGTGCAAGTTGTCTCTTTTCTTTTGATCCCGGCGCCATCAACGCCCTGGCAGGCATGCCACGCTTGCCACGCCCCTCAGCACCATCTCCTCGGTACACCACGGACCGGGTCGCTGGGTGAACATGTTCCAAGTCAAGCGAGTGAAGCGAGCCCAGGCTCCTCGTCCCGTGATGGGCAAACATTTGGTTGGTGCTGGCGTACGTGTTCATCGACCGTCGGGCCGCCACCGCCCTTCTATGAAAGCCACCTGGCCCCATATGCTCAGCCGCGTGCGTTGGCGTTTTGCATTAGAGCGGGTTGGGCAAATCGGACAAAATCTGGGTCAATGCCGGCGATGCACGCTTTGCCTTGGGCTGGGCTGGGCTGTGCTTGCGGTCAAGAATTGCATTTCAAGATGCTGACCGCTAGTTTCCACAGTTCTATTTTTTGCCTGGTTGTTCGTGTTGTAGAAGGTGCAGTCTGCCTACCGCTTGAAGCGCCATCAATACGTGCTGCCAGGCTGGCATCATGTATGCAACCCACTGCGCATCATTGGAGACAGGTCAGAGGCGTGCTGCCTGCTGCAGAACATTCGGTCAATGATCTAGCGGCCCAATCACAACAGGCAGTACCTTGCGCAGCTGCAGCAGTTCATGCACATTGAGCTGGGCAAGGAATGGTGCTGAATTGTGATGTGTCCCTCCACATCAGCTCCTTATACTCTCGTCCACTGACACACCCCACGCCACAGGGTGCAGCACGTACGCAAAGGGTTCTGGGATGCCCCGAATTGATGTGCCGATCTTGAGCCTTGGGCGAGTCTTGATATTAGCTACTTGTAGGAGTCATTCCCAGCGATCTGCGTCGGGCAGTTGTGGTCGCTACACTTGCAGCCTTGTCAAGCGGAGCCTCGGTGTACTTTCTCCGCCTTATGCCAGCGGGCTACCTTCGCATCGACACGGTCTTTGGAGAATGAATTAAGACATCTGGTACGCGAGAAGCTATATCCGGTCTGCTCACGGAGTGCAAGACGACTGTACCGTTCCGCTGTACGGCTAGCCCCTAAACGGCTACCGGCGTTATTGGCTGATCTAGTTTCCGTTGTGTATTCTCGGAGATTTTTTCTTCTTTGTCATCCCGTCCCTAGAGCGCAATCTAGTGGAATCTATATATCATTTAATATGCTGCCGTGTGTTGTTGCACGACACGGACTTGCAGCGTGGGGGTGGAATAAGTATGTTGCAGGTGTGGCTTCGTTGGTGACGTAGTGCAATTCGAAAAGACAAAGTATCGACTTGCGTTACCTGTGGCGGAAATTGATTGATGCACATACCTTACCTGTGAGTACTCAGCCATGTACGGCCTGCAGACGGTCTGAGTCCGTCTGCAAGGCTTGCAGTATCGAACGTTGTAAACGAGGACAAAAGAGGATTGGGGTCGATGTCTCTTTTCTCCCCATCCTTTCGATGCGTGTAATAAGCGGAGCTCATATGTGCTTTTTTTTCCCTCTTCCACAACACAGATATAATCAAAAGATGTCACCGCCTCATTTTACCTTGTCATGCTATGTTGTCAGTGCGGCCATGGATGAAAAAGCCATTTGCATCATGTCTGAGAACCATGATATCGAGATTTGCCATTGTGCGTAGCAGCTTGTGGGACGTCGGCCGTCGGACGTCGGATATCGGAAGCAGTCTGGACTCAACGCGCATATGTCCTGAAATCCAGTGGATAATAGCTATTTAATGAAAGGTCACATGATCAATTTGGGGTTTTTAGGCGAACTCATTTGAGTTGAACATGTTCAGCCTTGCACATGGATTTCGGCGCGCTTCTTGCCGTATTTATGACACATCACAAGAAGCACGAGCTTTTTTAAAAAGACATTTCATTATGCGTGACTTGCCAGTACAACCTGTAGTCACAAATTTCAAACCGTCGCATACCGGATATGTGACTCTCCAATGTCACAATGGACATATTCGCGTTTCCAAAGCACGAGGACCAAGGCGCTTGATAGCATGGCAGCTACCCTGGAACGTTCTAGCATCGCCACAGGTGGCTGGGTAGCAAGTGGCCTGATGTGGCTACAAAGCTCCCCAAAATCCCCCCCACCTCGAGACACCAAAAGCTCCGAGCCTGATGAACCACGTCGTTCCCTCTCGCATTGCACGCCCGCTTTGGTTTCCCAAGCCAGGATACACAAAGATTTCAAGACACATACTGCACCAAGAGACATTTGATATCCAATCTCACGCCATTTTCTTTGACGCCAGCGTAACCAGCCGCCTGCCTGCACGCCCCTGTGTCGAGAGCAACCCCTCAGTTGAAGAACACCCCACGCTTCCGCCAATCGGGAACCGTTGCGGCCGTCACCAAAAATTAAGCAATTTCGCAACAACCAGGCACTCGGGACGGGTTGACCCTTTCTTTTTTACTTTTTTTCAGAGGAAAAAGTTTTCTCGACTGTCTCAGACCCTTTCTGCTAGGATCGTCGAGAAAGAAAGAAAAAGCAGTCATTCAACGGGGCTTGAGCGTTTCTGTTTTATTGTTCTGTAAGACCCCCCTCCATCCCCATGCATGACAGAGCCGAGAGGAACGACTGTTGCCGCACCCGCGACACACAATGGCCAAGACAAGGACAAAGCGTTGTGAAATTGGGGGGGCTACCTGCAATCGACAAGGGGGACTTGAGAAAAAAAAGAAGGAAAAAAAGATTCATCTAAACAATGGGATGAACCTTTCTTCTTTTCTTTAGTCTCAAACAGCATTGCAGGGGGCGATTTTGAGCGGTAGCAGTTCCTTTGCTTTTTTTTTTACCTTACAAGGGACGGGAACCTGCGGCGCTTATTTGTTCCTCGCTTGATACATTGCCTATTATTAACCGAAACACGGACCGCAAAGTGGCTAACATCTTTCTTCCTTCTTCGAGGTCTTTCCAGTGTGTAGAACAGACCAAACGACGCATCACCTCCTGGCAGAGCTCAGGACAGGGATCATATTGCCGTCGCACCCCGGAAAAAATCACCTTAGCTTCTCGTTTTGCTTTTCTGGAGGCCGTGTTGCAATTCAGCTCATCGCGATCTTAACGGAAAGGACGTTATAGAACGAACACCGGGGCGAGGTCGGCAAAAAAAAAAAAAAAAAGACTGCAACCATGGCCGACGTACCCATGTACGTCATTTCCGAGAATGCCTCGTCTGAACGTCGCATCACCCCGTCGTGGAGCATCGATACGTTCAAGACAAAGCTCGAGCCCATTACGGGAATCCCCCCGTCGGCTCAGCGTCTCAGTCTCAAGAGCTCCAAGGCGGCCGAGAGCGTGCCCCTGGAGGCGGCAGATGAGGAGAGGACCTTTTTGAACAGCTTCCCACTGGCTGCATATGGCGAGATTCATGTAAGTTTCTTTGTTGTTCACGTTTGCAATTTCCCCTGCGTCTGTTTTTCTTGTTTGCTTGCGTCTGAGAGGCAGGAGGATGATGGCCATCATCTGGGGGAAACGGTTGTGCGAAGCTGGTCAGACATGGTTTCAAGCTCGTGCTTGCTTGCATCTGTGTACAAGATGACATGCATACGCCGGTGCATGTTCATATGCTCGTGCACAAGTTGTGGCAGCATCGCAAGAATTGCGGATGCATTTACGCACGACTCTGGTCATGCTACGCAAGAAGCTGGAGAGATCTACAACGCTCCAAAAAAACAATCGAGGACGAAGCTGGACCTGGCCATAATGCTGCAAGAAACAGGTGAAAAAAGGAAATACTAACAGCCGAAACAGGTAGCTGATACCCGTCCCGCGGGTATGCGCGTCAACTTCAACGACACGTCGGGAGTGGAGAGATATGTCATGCCCGAGGAGGAATACTCGAAGAAGACCGATTCCGTGCTCGCCTGGAAAAAGGCGCAGAAGCTCGGCCGCTTCGATCCCAACGCGCCGGATCAGGAGCAGGCGCGTCTCGCTGCCCTCGAGCAGGAGATTGAGCAACGCGGCATCGCGGTCGGCAGGCGGTGCCGGGTCGGCGGCGAGGACACGCGCCGCGGCGTGGTGCAGTACGTGGGCGAGGTGGGAGAGATTCCCAACGGCGCGGGCCCGTGGATTGGTGTGCACCTGGACGAGCCCGTGGGCAAGAACGACGGCAGCATCGCGGGCAAGCGGTACTGGGGCGCCGAGTCGGCGATGAAGCACGGCGTCTTTGTGCGGCCGGAGCGGGTCGAGGTGGGCGACTTTCCGGCCATGGACGACTTGGAGGACATGGAGGAGATTTGAGTGCGTATGGCAAGGTAAAACAAATACTGATGCATATTTAGAATCATGACGTCTACAATACGGTGTTACGAGTGTTTTGATGTCAAATGTTGTCCAGCAGTCTTGCGCATTCGCCCGTTCCGGGTCATCCGCTCGTCATTGATAGCGGTTGAAGCCTTCAAGATTTACGCGAAAGCGGCAACTAATGCTCTCTTGGACATGGCGTTGAGAGTTGGGTCATCGACGCTGTTTTCCTTTGTAATCACACCAAAGTGCCGAGGAGTTTACATTGTGATTCTATTTTTTGCAGCTTCTGAAACCAGCGTTGTTGGTGTGTGCAGTCTTTGCATTGATGCTTTGCGGCAAGCGTAGCAGGGGGAACACGGAACGGCTCTGATTGTCAGTGAAACGATTTCTGGGAACTTTTGCTCATGTGATTGATTTGTCAACAATCTATTAGCAGCAGCAGAAGAAGAGAAAAGAGGCGTCTTGCTGGCAGAAAGTCTAAAACTGACAGATGATGCCAAGTTGGGTGGTGGTGGTAGAGCGCAAAAAGTATCAGTATGTGTGGTGGCGGCGGTGGAAGCCAAAAGGCGTTAATGTGGCCTGGGCAAAAGCTTGGCTTGGTCACGACATTGTCCACGGGAGGACAATTTATAGAGAAGAGCGAGGAGAGGAAGAATAAGAATATGAGGAATTGTTTTTAAGTATGCTGTCAAATGTGGTGGTGCATTTGCAAAGCCGTGGAATCTCGGCTCCGGATACTGCGGGTGTCAGAGTTGTATCGTGCGTGCCAGTAGAGTGTAGAGTGATATCGGTGCGCTGTAAATAGGTACTTGGGTACATGGCGCAGCGCTGTCAGAAGCGTTTACAGCGGGCCTGGGGGTGGCGCAGTGGCCGTTCTTTGGCGATGGCTCCCCACTGCAGCAAGTACCTATTTATCGACGTAGGTACTTTTCTGGCAGTTGACGTGTATTTTCTGCTAGGCTCTGATCGAATTCTGCTTGAGAAATACAATTTCGATGCATCTACAAACTCAAAAGGCGAATACGATTTTTATATTATTTTATAACCCTCTTGGTAGGCTTAAAACGTGCCAGTAGGCGGAAGAGGGTACTTGGGCGAACGTGCTGCCCGGTTGTCCCGCTCTAGGTATCTGATAGTAAAACCCGTCATGCCTCGACTTTCTGCTCCACCAACCACCGCCCACCCATATCATACCAACCAAAGCCAGCCGACTTCTGGGCTGCAATAGACTTTTGCCCGTTTGCCTCGTCTCTCCTGTCCTCATATCCGTCCCATCTGCGTTTACTCTTCCCATTCAACTCATTGCACTGGTCGCGACCGGCAAAAGAACTCTGAACAAACGACGGCACTCAACACCCCCCCGCATCGCATCACATCGCTCTCTGCTCGGATCGGCAGCTTCCGCATCAACCAAATCGTCTGCGTCACCTCTAGCGGATTGGTGCGCGCGCCCGTCGAACTCGATTAGCGCCCCAAATGACTCGTCCAGCTACTTAAGCAAATGTTCTCGCGGGTCCTTGACAACCCGTCCTGAGCATATTGGACTGCACCCGCCTCTCGTAGCCGTGCAAACCCCAAACGGCGTCCCCCGGTCCGAAAACCGGTCAGCGATACAAACGACACCAGCGACCGCCGACCATCATGATTCGACTGGCCCGGGCCGCGGCCCTCACGGCGCTCGCTCAAAGGGTAATGTATACGACGGCGGCAGCGGACGACATTTCGACGACATCGCCAGAGACCGATACACCCGGCTGGCTCCAAAAAGAAAGCCTGGCGCTGACGCTCGTCAACTCGGCCACGCCCGGTCTGCAATATCCAGTCCTGCCGCTGACCAGCAACATGGGCTTGAACGAATCACAAAATACCGGTCTAGTACGTGTTCAAGCCTGGCAGAAATCCAAGTAGACAAACTAACACTGCGCTTCTAGACCATGAACATCCAAGGCGCCATTACCCTCGCTGACCAGAACAATTATAACAAACTATCCGGGGCCGACTATATTGCTTACCTCTGCTGCGATAATGCCGACAAGCAAGATAGCTTCAATATTGACCCCAACAAGATGCTCAACCAGCTCATGGGCTCCGGCCTTTCTGCCATCATCCTCTACTCGACCAATACGAACTGGTGCTCCTTTGACAGGAACAGCGGGCCCTCGTATTCCAGCATCGTCACCATGGCCGACAAAGGCGACGCCACCGACGTCCTCGCCCATATCAAGGGCAGATCTAGCAACGACACGCTGATGGTATCCATCAAGGGCAACACTACCACACCCGACACGGCCGGCGACGACCGCGGCCATTCGACGGTGGCCATGAGCGTGCTCTACAGCATCACGGGGCTGATCACGCTGCTGTTCCTCGCCATCATCATCGCCGGCACTGTGCGCGCGCATCGTCATCCTGAGCGATATGGTCCCCACAGCGGCTTCGGCCGCCGGCCAAGACAGAGCCGCGCCAAGGGCATTGCTCGCGCTGTGCTGGAGACGCTGCCCATTGTCAAATTCGGCAACAACGAGCATGCGAAACCGGACCCGGATCTGGAATTGGAGCATACAGCGACGGAAAATGGCAGTCATGAAGAGAATGCCGTCGCTGCAGGAGGTTTGAGCGGCGGAACAGAAGCTACTGCCAAGAAGGAAACCTCAAAGGAGAATCAAGAAACGAGCAAAGCACCAGAAGCTGGTGCTATGGCTGGTGCTCATACGAATAATGGTGAGACATCTGTGGCAGAGCCTGCCGTGGCCGAATCTGCCAGTGCCCAGGGCAGCTCTGAGCATGGAGAGGAGCATCTCGGGTGCTCCATTTGCACCGAAGACTTTACCCTCGGCGAGGATGTGCGAGTCTTGCCCTGTAACCACCAGTTCCACCCAGGCTGTGTTGATCCATGGCTGGTCAATGTATCTGGAACTTGTCCTCTCTGGTAAGTTTTGTGTCCCTATTCATCCAAGCAACGGTTAGTGTGCTAACTCGCAACTACAGCCGTTACGATCTTCAGCCGGACCGTCGAGCAAGTGCGACGTCGACGACGGAGGCTGGACCAGGATTGCCACCGCCTTTAGCCTTGGAGGCCGAGGACAACGAGTCGACAATGTCGTCGCGCCACAGAGCATCACGTACATTTGAGCTGAGCCGACTGCGGCACCTATCGCAGCGCGAGCGCTTAGCAGCCCTCCGAGAAATGCGAAGCCGAAATGAAGAGCAGCCGCAAGGCGGCGAGGAGCAGGAGGGGGCCCGAGAGGCAACGGCGGCGGCGGCGGCGGCGGCGGCGGCGGCGGCTCGCGACACGGCCGAAAGCGAAGAAGACGGGCGCGCCACCAGCTTGGCGGCGAAACTGCGCGACAAGTTCCGAATTAGGACCAGGGCTCAGACATGAGTTTACGCCACGCCGATTATGATGGGCTTGGACGATTGCTAAGAATGTCATGGTTGCGACATCGGACACAAACACTTGACCAAACGATGATTGACATGTATTATCTGCTTTTATGCTTGGGGACGACGGGGAGTCAGGAACACATCGTTACGATACGGATTATCTACGGCGTTGGGCCATTTACTATTGTTATTTTATCAAAGACAAGGACGGCGGAGTTTGCTTAGATGGTCTTTGTGCAGCAATTGAATTGAATTTGAACATGATCAAACACCAGTTTTCCTGAGCTTGTCTTGGTACTTGGTCTCGAATGAAGTGTGTAACTGCTAGGTCTTGCAGGAGAACCATGCTCGGCCGGTGGCTTTTTGATTTCGGCTTTTTCTTCAGCTGTGCTACCTCCTCGCGACATGTTTTCCGCGCCGCTCGGCCGTGACTTGTCCGAAGAGTAAGTCGGAGAGAAATGGCGCAAGAGCTTGCGTAACCGTATTCGATACGAAAAAAAACGGCGAGTGTCGTCCTTTTTGCGTGGCCTCTTGATCGTGGGATTGAGTGAGGCTACTCCGCGCCCCTCTGGCCATGGAACCGTCCAAATCCCTGGTGTGCATGACGTGCTGCTGCAAGCAAGTCGCATTTTCAGTCCACTGCACAACGTATAAAGAGCCAATCGTTCGAGGAACTTTGCTGAATTCCCGTCTGACTTGGGTACATTGCCCGCAAGGGGCCTTTTTTTGCTCGTGCGCTCGTACATGGCAAGCCCGCCAAGCCAACAGAGCTCGCTTGTTCGACGGCTCGTCACTCCCAACACCTCTGCGGCGTCCAGCGGGCCATTGGCATCCCTGGACATGTACAGCGTTTACCACCTTTTTTCCTCTCTTCAGCTTGGCCCCTGGGTCAACGAAAGGGCCGAGGCCGAGGCTAGGTGAGGGGGCGGGTAGCGGTGATGGGGAGGGATTGAACCGGTTGGTTGCACAACAGGCAATAGTCTGCATCACCTATTGCTTATTTCCTTTCCCCTTTCCCGTTCCTTGTTAATTTAATTGGACAGATTTGGAAAAATATTCAGCTCTGAAATGATGCTCATTAATGCACACACCGTTTCGCCACATTGTCAATTGGCAATAAAAGATTGTCGGTATACACCCCTGCACCATCGGCTTTTGGTACTCGGGGCTTGAGGGAAAGGCGAGACTTGATTGCTTTTACGTCCTTTTTTCAAGTGGCTATTCTGTCGTCTGGCTTTCAACTCTTACCCCGGAAGAAACAAACACGTCGTATTTTGCCTCGTGGCCGTAATTTGGAAGGTACGCCCTCGAGCTCGCCCCAACGGAACATACCCGTTCGCCTGGTAACGCCGAACCCATTGCTGCGCGCGACGTTTCTCTCCCCTATTCATCGAGTATCTGCTTCTTCTTCTTCTTTTTCTTCTTCATGTTCTGATTCTGCTTCGACTCCTGGACCCTTTGTCTTTCGTCGCCCGCAATCCTACTCTGCCAGGACACTTCCTCTGGGCTGCCCTCGACGAACGACCGATTCAGACGACGCCGACTCCTCGAAACCTGGCACTTCTTCCTGTTGCAACTCCCCATCCTCTCTCGATACCCTTTTCTCGAACTGGACAAGAAAAGCCCGACGCTTGTGTTTTGGGACTCCACAGCGGATCGGAAATCAGGTCATGTCATCGTCGTTGGATGGCCAGGCGAAAGTGCCCTTGGTCGGCCAGGTGGTCAATGTCGCGTTGTCCCTGGCGGCCACGACGGCGCTGTCGCATTTCCTGAGTATGTGCTCCTCGCCGTCGAAATGCGACGTTTGCAGACATATTTTATTAGAGAGCTAATAATTAAAATTCTTGTTAGCGCAGCGCATACTTGTCATCAAGATCTGGCGACGGCTTCCTTTCGTTGCGTGGCGTATGTCCATTCCATTCCCCGATCAGAGAGTGATTGCAACAAATGCGATGACTGACGCTTATTTTGGCATGTGCAGTCGTCTTTGCTATATACGTCGACTCGTATTGCTTCGTGTTTGCGACGGCTATGCTACAGCATGCCTTTGGAGTAAATCGCAACTTGACTATTTGTCGCGGCGCAATTTTACTATGTCTGGTCTGCTACGTGACGACAAAGGTACATGAAGCACCCTTTTCTTTCGCGATGAAATCAGCTAACTGAAATGGCAGATTGTTAGTATTTCACATCGGCTGGCCGCTCGGTGCTCTAACATTGGCAGTTTATCTATTTATTTCTCGTCGAAAAGGCCGTGAGTAGAAATGCCAGCAAAGCGCGGATAGCTGACTAAAACGTCGCTAGCATGTTGTTCGAGGATCTGCCAAGCGCCGGCTGCAGTCCAGGTTGTATATTTTCAACTCGTTCGGTATGCTGGGAGTATACGTTGTGGTCGTCATTCTCAATTTCATCTTGTTAGTAGTTCAATGACCCCAAGTCCTCACATGGCCCTGACAAGCGCAGCCGAATCGCTCGGATGGAGAACGGACAGTGCATCATTGGTATGCAGAGCATCTCCATGATTCCGCTGATATCATTTGACGCCGTCGTCAATGTCTATCTGACAGTGCTCTTTCTTATTCCCTTGAAGAGTGAGTCTCAGCAGGCAACTCGGATTTGAAAGGAGAAGACGCATCCTGACATCACAGACTTGCATTCGTATAAAAATATGCCACAGACACATGCCAATGCACGACTCCGAACGGTTGCTTTTCGGACCTTTGTGGGCTCGTGCTGCACGCTGGTGAGCAGCATTGTGTATGTCGTCGTGTGCCCAAAGAGACTTTATATGCTAACTCAACAAAGCAACCTGTCTGTTCTGATGGGGCTGAATGGTGAACCTGGCTGGGTATGCCTCATGTGCTGCAACTGTGATAGTACGTAACGCGCCTGATCGGCCGTCTTCTTACGAGCTGCTAACTGGGCAGTTTTATTCTCTGCCATTGTTATACAATGGGTGACATCAAAGGACAATGCCGGCACATCCATCCACAGCTCCATCCGGGCCTGCAACATCAACGGCAATGACGGTCCGCATCACCGGCCTTCCACGGCAGCTCGTGGCGGCAACAGTCCCCGCCGGAGCTTTTCGCCTTGCCTTCTTGACGCAGGCAGCACGCTGCCCTCGACACCAGCCGACCTAGCACTCACGACCACGACACGATGCTGCTCACACGGCGCCGACTACGATGTGGAGTCGTGCGACTCACTGAGCATGACGGCGGCCAAGATGCTTGCCGCGGAGCAGAAGCGTCCGACTGTCATTGTGACGACGACGATTGAGCGCGAAACAGCGCCCATTGGCTCTCTGCAGCTGTCGCCGCTGTCGCAGAGGCTGCCGCATAAGCTGCTGGGCAGGCACCGCAACTCCCAGGTCGACACCGAGGTGGCTGCCACTGCGCCATGCACTCCCGGCGAACAGAGGCAGAGCAGCAAAAGCATTGCGCCGTGGGCCACGTACACGGGGCATACGCTGCATGGAAGGTCGTCGCCGTGATTTTGGAGGGATTTTGGAGATGGAGGCAAAGAAGAAGATGGAGAAAAGGGCGGCATGTTGTCCGGGGTCCGGCCGCTTAGCTGGTCGTTGCTGGTCGCGGGCCGTTTCTACAGGAGATTTCCATAATACACCTTTATGTCCTTTTGCCTTGGTTGAATGGTGCCTATTCTTTCGGTGGAAGCCCTTCTGCCTCCCTTTCACATAATTATTCCATTATTTCCCTGTCCTCTACTTCTTTTTTGCATAGCCAATCAGCTGTGAAGCTCAGCCGCAGCCGCAGCGGCCTGCGCGCACATGTGTAAGCGGGACATTTTGCTGAGCTGGGGCGGGAATGAAGAGCCGAGACGCCCTTTTTTTGTTTGTTGTCGATATGAGCGAGACATTGATTGAGTTGATGAATTCCAGGGCGCGAACAATGCAACGCGTCAAGACTAGTCAGGTGGCGGCAATAGACAATCTCAGTCAGCTAAAACATGCACAAAGAAATCATCTTGAAAAGAAAACATGCATAGGGCAATCCACCAGTGAAAAAAGGAAACGTAATACGTTATTTGCAGAGTTTGCATTGTAGATACCTATTGCTTATAGTCAACGTGACGCGTTACGAGTCAAGCCTTCTTTTTCACGACCCAGGTCCTTGGCGCACGTCGAGTAGTTGCAAAAACATAACCATTTCGCAAACGAACGTCGTGCATGTGGAAGAAAGAAAGTCTTGAAAATATATATACAACTAGAAGGGTAAAACAAGCCTCTGTATTGTGTGGTTTTGTGCGCCCTTAGAAAAACAAAATCCGTTTGTTCCAAATGTATTCGTTTCTACCAACATGAAGAAAAATTCCGTAACCGTGACATCAAAATGTAGAAAAATGAAGAAAGCGATGGAATGAGAAAAAAGTTGTCCGGGTATATCCCTAGTGAGTGTGCAAGAAGTGAAACAGATGCGTAAAAGAATGACATGTCAAATAGCGACCGTCAAGTCGGTATTTGCGTTGGGTGTATCTGTGGGATTTTGATCGTCGCAGAGATTCAACATGCTTAGTTGGCAATGGCAGCGTAGGCCTTGCCGATGGTGCTGAGACCGGTGGTCGAGTCCATGAGGGCGGGCTGGGCAACCATGAAGTAGGAGTAGGCGTGTAGGTAGTCGAGAGAGTCGAGCTGGGGAATGACGTCCTTGATGAATTTGGAGATAGCGACCGTGTCGGTGGGGGGGTTGATGGGAGCAAACTCGGTCAGCCAGATAGCCTTACCCTGGCAGGCGACCTTGGCTTTCTCGAGGTGGTCGAACAGCGTGTTCTGGGCATTGGCATCAGCGTACCAGTGAACGGCGCAGAAGTCGAAGTGGCAGTCAGGGGTACTACTGCATGCGGTGACGAAGCTCTCGAGCCACTTGATACCCTGGCCGGCCAGATTAGAGTTGGAAACGGCAGGGCTGCCAATCTGGGCGCGGCCCTTGTACTTGGAGAAGTACTTGGCGTGATCTTTGGCAGCGGCGTCGGGAGACAAATTGGCCTGTGAAGGCATATCGGGCTCGTTGAAGCTCAGCATAGCCTTGGCACCGTTGGAGAGAGCCTTCTCAGCATCACTGTCCCAGTGGCTGGTGTGGACATCCAGGGGACCCCAGAGCATAGGAATGTACTCTGCACCGGAGTCAAGACCGCCGGAGCTGGAACCCCAGTTGTAGTACCAGCCGCACCGTTCGCCGCATGCCTTCCCGAAGGACTTGGCCATGGATACATCGTTGTAAGCGATACCCTGCTTGGCGAAGCCGAGGGCGGTGCTGGACGGGGCCGAGGAAGAGGAGGCCTTGGTGGGGAGAATGCCGTCCAGGCCAGGGATGCTGAGAGCAGGCTTGACAGCGGTGGACAGAGTGGTCTGAGCCGGAGCGGGAGCGGCGGCAGCGGGAGCCTGGGAAGGAGTGGCGTCGACAGTGACGACGGCAGCATTGGCGGCATTGGCTGGCTGGCTGTCCTGTACGAAAGCCTGCTGAGTCTCGGCGGGAGATTCGGCGCCAGCAGTGACGTAGACGGTCTCGAAGACGGTGTGCCAGACGACGTTGTCGCGCTTGTCGGCGGCGTGCTGGTGGCGATGGAGGCTGAAGGCGTTGACCTGCTCGAGGAGCGAGGCAGCCAGAGGCAGGGCGATGGCGGTCTTGGAGATCATGTTGACGGGTTGTTGTTTTGCTGCTGGTGTTTGTGTTTTGTTGCTGTTGTAAGTCGACGAGTGAGAAATCTAGTCGGCTACTGGGGTCTTCTTTTCGAGTTGCGAACTGAAGGAAAGTGGTGAAATGTTTCGAAACGTGGTGTTGTAAAATTTGACTTGTATGAGGAACAAGATTGCGCAACGTGAGTCGAAAGTGATTCGGCGCGGCCGGTATAAGAAGGAGTGGTGACAAGAAGTGAGTCTATCAAAGACTGTTTAACTTGGGGTTGGATAAAAGGAAGGAAGGCAAACAGCGAAAAGAGGCTGTGGCAGAGCAGGAGTCGAAGCTAGCTTGACGACGTGAAAGAAAAGGAAGGACGGGAAAGGATTGTGAAAGAGAAGAAGTGTGGGAGAAGGGAGGATTAAGAAGAGCAGAGGGATGGGGTGAAGAGAGACTTGTGGGAGGAGGCTCGGAGGGGACGCTAGGAGGAGGGCAAGAGGGCAGCGGCACGGGAGTGGGAGTGCAGGCCTGGGCGGTCCATGTCAGTGTGTGCGTGTGTGTGCACTGGGCAGCTGGCAACTGGCAGACCTGGCAGGTGAGCAAACGGACGATGGTACCTGGAATGGGGGTGCGTTTGCCACCCGTCATGCAGGTACCGTACCATTGCTCTGCGTGCCATGCCAATGCCAGCGTGCCGTGCGTGCCCATATGTCTGTCCCTTTGGCGTTGAGTTGGCGGCGCCCAGGCAGGTGGCAGGAAGGAGCACAGGCGGGCGGGGCCCGAGTATCCATTTGCCTTGGTGGTTGTGGTAGTTAGCGGTGGCCCTCGGGCGGGTACGTACCCAAAAGTATGTATCTTTGTGCGAATCCGGGCGCCAAGGAGGCTCTGGAAGGCGGGTCATCGTTGGGGGGCCCAGACCAAGCCCGACGTACGAGCACGACGAGTAAGACGGACGTGCCAACGTGCTTCTCACCAACAGGTCGTCAGTCGTCTCGGCCCAGAAGGAAAAGAAGATGGAGGGGAGGGGAGGGGGGCGCACCAGGGGTAGGACCGCACGCCGGGGCCGCTACTGCTAGAGCGGTGCAGGGATCCATCCAAGCGGCGGGCGCCATCAGGTACCGACCATGCCATCCAACGCCTAGCGCCAGATGCACAGTGGGTGCGTGGCAACAGTGGGCGCCAACATTAACCAGTTGCCAGAGCCCCAGCCTGTCAGGTCAGACCCAGTCACCAGTCCAACAGGCGTGCTTGTGTGCCTGAGCAGCGAACCTGCAGTGTGGAAGTGGTACCTGCAGCAGAGGCGCACCCTCCAGAGTCAGTGGTCAATGGTACCTACTGTCACAGTGGCTTGTAGCGCTACGGTTCCCCTGGAAGTGGTCTGTTACAGCTGTGGTCAGCAGCCCACCACATGAAATTAGGTCGGGGTGATGGCAGCTCATCAATCATGCGACACGATGCGCTGTTTCCTTTTTTCTTTGGGTCGGGAAGAAATGAAGGGACGATTGCGTCGTATCAGTCATCTTGAGTTTTTGACAGCGAGCCAGCCAAGATCAAAGGAAGAAAGAAAAAGGCTCGTTTGATGATTCAATTGCAGCCCAAAGTCTGCTGTTGTGCACACCAAGACAGCAAGCAATAGTTTGGCTGCACATGCCTTTGATGCCCTGCCAAAAACAACCCCTGCCTGACCACGTAATCGCTGTAGGCAAAGCCAACAGGCACTGCCAACTGGCACTGTATTTCCCTTGGCGTCGCGTGCGCCCCTGGGACAAAAGGCATTCAGTTCTGTAGCACCGCGTTCTTGAGGAGCCAGGTTCTGAAACAGGAACACCATCTATTACTGGTAGAATTGATTGGCTTCATCATTGTTAAACAAATCGCGCGGCCCCCCTTGACGCGTTCTTCTACCGATGACAATTAATGCAGATTCGGGGACTGCAAGCGACTGACTGGCACACACACACACACACACACACACACACACACACACACACACACATATACGTACTGTAATACTGGTAAAAGCATCTAGAGCTTTAGAGGCAGCCTGGATACCAAGCTAGAACGAGCAGGTTTATTTCTATTCTCATCTTTATTGTTTACTATTTGTTATGGATTCTTACCTTTTCCTTGCATGCCTCGCACTGCCCGCCAGCAAACGAGCCTTGCATTCGCCGTTTGCAATCCCCAGCCACCTGCAGCGGCTCACCTTGACACTGCCCCCTCTCCACAGACCAAGCTCTCGACCTCTACCAGTATGTATCCGTAGAAATAGGAGAACCTGTCAATTGTGATCCCTGAAGCCAAGACGCCAAAGTCAGGACCATTTTCTCGGCACTCTGATTTTTAATTCTTCAATTGTCCACACACCACCACACAGATGAATTCCCTCAAACCAGGCTTCTTTCGTTTTACAGTCAGCGAATCGCCAGGCTCGCTGATCCCAGCGCCAGACCAATCAGCCGCCAGTGGATCGCATCTGCCAAAGCAGACCAAGGGTAACGTGGCCCCTGGTACGGTGGTCCAGATCCAGCCAATCAGGACCCGCCAAAGGGATCCCGAGTTTTCAGGTGAAACTGCAGGGGCCTGCCGCACCAGCAAACAAGGGAAACAAAGACTGTAAACAGCAAAACCAGGGATGAACAGCCACGACGGGCCATTGTCTTCCCTGATGAGCTCGTATTTTGTTTGTTAGCCTCTTTTCTTTTTTTAAACCAGCCGCCGCCGTCGTCGTCAGTCTCGATTTGTTTCCCTGCCTCTTCCACTAGGTAGGGGGCGCTGACTGTTACAGGTACCGCATCAGCCAGCCAAACAACCACTTGTCCCGGAAAAAAAATGGCGCGTCCACTTTGTGACTTTCGCGAGTCCACTTGAGCGGATAGCTATTATGTACCGATAACCAACCTGCTCAAAACGGGAAGCCACTGGAGACAAAAACTCTGAATAAATGTTAATTATTCTATTAAAAAAAGATTGGGTCAATTGTTCCGCCTGCACATATGCGCCCCGTCTCTGCTTCCACACGAACGCAAGCCTGCATCGGCTCAGTTTCCACAACCGGCGACCGGCGCATTGCCAAAAACACAAGACCCGAGAACCTGTTTGACTCGTCCATCTTATTGCCATATTCTGCGTAGTGAAGAGCAGGGGGTCCCCTGCCCTGTCCCGAGGGAAAGCGGCGCCGCCGTGCCGGACCACCACCGCTGTCCATTCCCTGTCTTGTCCGGCGGCCGGCGGGCGGGCGCAGCTTCTGGAATCACCCCGAGCCTCGCCATTAATTCAGCCAGACTATTCGCAATGCCTGCACAGGTACCGAATGCAACAACAGGGACCACATAACAGATGGAGTCTCTCGGTCAGACTAAGGAGAATTTAGTTTGGTTTTTCCGCCTCGGCTGGGGCCTCTTTACTGGACTGCGGAGAAGTCGCGCAGCAGCACCGCTTTGTTGGTCCATCTCCGATAACACAAGAGGGCAAAAGAGGGCACACAAAAAAAAAAGGCCGCGTTCTCGACCCTTTGGATCTGCAACTTTAAAACCCTCAGGCTTTATTGTTACTGCTGGTACAGTAACGTTTGTCCGCGACTTGCCCGGCTGGGTTTAACACGAGGCGTCTGCCTTTTGCGGAGAGCCGTCGAACGGCTACGACAAAACGAGCGTGCTACCTCGACTACCTACATATGATTGCACCACCAAACACAAAGAGGCACAAACCTGCGGGGGAAAAGCATGTCACGGCATGTCATGCAGCCCGCATCCTGCTACTGTAGCATCTTTCTCTTCTCAATCCGTCTTGAACACGCCGTGGCGTCTTTTGCTCCGGTACAGGCAGGTTGCAGCATCTCGGGCTCCTCTGGCGTATAAACCCTAAATCGTAGCCCCCCGTCTGGCCGAAGCCGAGGCCGTTTGTTCTCTTTCGGCGAATCATTTGCGCCACGCGAGAAGCGTTGCTACTGAGCAGCTCAAAGTTATACTGGTAGAGTTTCTGAACGTCTAGAGAAACTTCCCCGCACGAGTCGGTTTCTCGCACGAATCGTCTGGCCCGATGCTCAACCAGTAAGCCACGGCTTGACAGATCAGCCCATGGGGAAGCCAAACGTAAATTCAGCCTCAATTGATCTTTCGCTGCCCGTTTTCTTTCTTCAACGGAACATGCAGTGCATGCACCTCGGCTTGTTCGCAGTCTTTTTTTTTTTTTTTTTTTTTTTAAAATCATCTTCGGCGGCCAAGCACAGCGCACGTCGGTGTTGCGTTCCTCTGTTCCAAGCCACGCCTGAGGCTCCGCATTCCGACCGGCCAGCTATTGTCCAAAAACACGTAATGGCAGCAATAATATTGTTTATTGACGCAGCCTGCATTCTTTCAGGCTCATGATCCTCCCCAGCCACCTCGTTTCTTCCCAGTGGTTTACATCATCGTCCTGCATACGGCCACATGTATTGATTCCATGTGTATGTGCGTGTGTGTGTAGCACATGTGAGAAGCCTCAATGGCGTCTTCTTTTTCTTCTTCCCCTCAGGCTAAGCTTCTCCGGGACGTCCGGCTGGAGGAACCGGTGCGTGAGTGTGCCTGGCTCCCAAACTACCACACTACCCAACTGCCACGTTGATGCTAGTGACCTGCGAGAACCCTCTTTTTGTTCAACACAAACCCTAGGTGCCTCTCATGGCGTCCGCTAGTGTAAATAATGCGAACAGTAGTGAGGAGTCGTCCGTCCACCGGCGACCGTCGGTGTGCATATTGTCTGCTCACCTGCCTGATCGACTCCTCTCCGCACATGCCTTTCTCGTCCGGTCTGTGTGTTGTAGATTCCGAAGTTTGTGCATATGTTCCTCGGCAGGCGCCTTTTCTGACAGCGCATTACGTGTCACCGAGGCATTCACTGCTTGAGAGCGCCACGGTCTGCAGTCAGATACTCTGGCCTTCCCACTTCATTGCTCGTCTCAAGGTCCAGGTCTGGCTCCCCAGGTTGCCATCAAACAATCTCCCTTTCTCCAGGCCAATTTGCAATATCAACCCTTTTTGCTGATTCTTTTTTTTTTGTTCTCTCATCATTGAAACATCCCGATAAACCGGTTCATAGACCCACAACTTGCCACACAATTGCCCTCTTGCCCCTGCAACTCGAAACAAGCCGCCAACCCCCATCCCCCCCCTTGTTGAAATTAAAACAAAGGAAGACGGACGATTTTCCCGCGCTAGTCTCCCCTCTTACCCTCCCACATCTCCTCCGTCCACACTCAAGCGAAATTACAACAGAGCCATTCTGCTCTCTGATTTGCTCTGATGGCCTCTCGATGCCTGTCTCATGTCGTTTCGCCCCTGCCGCCGCACATCGACGACTTTACTCTACACGGCAAGGCGCTTCGATTGTGCCTTTGTTTTCTCGGGACGAAAATATCCGCCATCCTTGTAAACTAATAAACCCAGTCGTCCCGCGGCAGTCGTGTGCCGATTGATTATCGATTCGCTGTAAAACCCAGACACTACGCTGCCATCCTTGCCTGCTAGCGCCCGACTTTGCCGTCCATTTTCCTGGTCTTGTTGGCTGCTGGTTTTGAAACCCCTGGTACCTGTCACGGCTGCCGGCACAAGGTCGTCCCCAGCCTGGCCATGGCACGCGCAGCTGCATTCTCAGCAAACAAAGCCGTTGGGAAATCATGACGCTGTCGCCGCCACGCTGTTTACTCGTCTGACGCTTTCATTTCCCTGGCAGCGCCAAATTCCAGCATTACGCAAGCCCTCATTTCCCGTGGTGTGGTGTGCCGCTCGCCTTGGCGCTGCCGACACCGTACCTGAAGCTCTCCAGATGACAGCACCACTTGGCGTCGTTGTCCTGCCGCATGTGGCTCATCAGCACGACAGATGAGTGACTGCGTCATCTGATGGCGAGTAGAATTGGCCGAGAAATTCCTGTCGTTCGTTGTGCGCCTCAGCCATGTTCATCGACAGAAGAATTCCGGCGGGCGCTCGTCTGGCCAACAACTCGGCACGCTGGCTCAACAGGCACGCACCGTAGTTTCCGTGGTATACTCGTCCCATGACACGTACTCTCCGTAAACTCAAATGAGCTGTAAACACGAGTTCCCCCTCTCCTATTGGATGGTCCATCTATTTTCGGCCGCTCCAGGACGGAAAGTCGTCGGCCCAGCCCACAGTATAAACTCGTCGGGCAAGATTGCAAATCTCTTTCCAGTATCTTTTTCTTTTTCTTTCTTTTTCGAAAGGTACGGTTGTTTATTGGTTCTGGGCCCGCAATTGCTTGTTTTCTCTGTGCTCTGCTTTGCACTCTGGGTCGGTTGCACAGCGCAGGCCGTTGGACATGCCGTCCGTGCTATTCAAACTTGGACCTGCTGCGTCGCCAGGTGCACAAGCACAGCAGGAACACGGCCAGCACATCACAATCTAGACTCTGCCGCGCATGTATATCGATCATGCGCACCAGTTACTCGAGCTACGCACGACGGCCTTGTAGTTAGCTGACAGACAATCTCGCCACTATACACTTGGATGGGTGTATTGGGCCGCTGTGTGTGCGTGTTGCCCAGGCTCCTCAACCGAGCTACTTGATAATGCTCATAAAGAAGTTCGAATTTACGTCTTTCTCTACTTTCTGGCAACAACACACGTAATTGGCGTGTCAGTCGTCTTCTGCAAGCCATACAATGGTCGAATCCAAGGCGGACTGTTTCAAAGCAGTCACTACCCTACACAGTTCAGTACAAAGCAGATAGTTAGTTAGTCGCACGACTGAAAACCTCTGCAACAGCTTTGTCTAAAAATCTTTTATTATGTAGAGGTACAGCAGCAATTCGTAAAAGGATTGTAGTGCATGCAGAGTGGCACATAACCTACTACTTCTCGCAGCTGCTGTTTTGCGTGACCTGGTATCTGAATGCTGTCCGAATCACCGAGTCACACCACTTCTTTAGCACAGTCTACGTCATTCTTCCCATACAACAAACAATACATACGTTACAGTCGCACCAAAGAAATACTGGTGAGTTGACTCGGATTCCTTGGTTTTCAGTCACCCATGTGTAATTGACCGCCCGAATTATGTTTCGCCATGAATGTTCTCGCCGTAGTATGCATAGCTTAGTATTCAACTTGTAGACGTCGTATCATGAGCTGACAAGACTGCCAGATGCTCTTCTCTCTCGTCTTTCTCGTCGTCGGAAGAGGGTTGGGTGCATCTTGAGGCGTGGCAAAACCCGCATGTTGTAGACGTGGCGAAATTCCGCAGCAGAGATGTAGCAGCACGTGTACATACATGTACTGAACCATGCGCTCGACTGTCTCGATATCAGCATCGAGAGTTTCGTAGAATTTAAAACAGCCTCCTAGTTGGGCTCGTTAGCTAATGTCAAAGGAATGAAAGTCGACAATTATGACGCCGACCTTGAATTCTCCAGAGCACGCAGTCTCAAAGACGGGCGACTGAAAACAGTCAACCGCTTTGTGGGCAGGCATCCCTTTTCCTTGGCAAACAAATTCGAAATCGCAGAATTTGCCGTATTTGCGAGATCCGAAATTCGAACGTTAGCGTGTACGGTGCAGATGAAATAGTCAGGAGCAAGCTGACCGAAGCATGCTCGATGCAGCCTCGTCTCAGAAGCCATCAAAATCGAAGGACGGTGCGTCCATGATAAGGCTAGTTTGGGTCAAGGACGAGAAAACGAGAGGGAGAATAGAAGGGCGGACTGGAAGCATTTTCAGTTTCTACGTGAATGCAGCAGCAAACGGCGCATGCTGGAGCAGGCGGCAGCGGCTTAGTAGCTGTCGGCGGCGTTCACATTCACGTCACTTCACCAAGTTGGCCGAGCCTGAAAGAAACTTTAAGTATACTGCAATACCAGAAAATGGGCCAGTAAAAAGCAAAAAGCTGGATAAAGATATCCATATCAGTTTTGTAAACGTGTTCATCTCGGCGATGTTGTGACCAAACATGGTGACGTCCAAAAGCAGCCCCAATTCCGCCCCAAAGCTGTAGTAAGTGGGACACCTACTATGGGCATGCTCTCCCCTGTGTGCCATGCATACTATGACTACCAATGAGGATGCTTCAAGACTCAACATCTCCACCAAAACTGACTTGTTGATGCTCAGTTTTGTGAACAAGTGCACCAATAGAAGCGCTGTGTATAAGCGTGTCAACTTGTCCCCATGGCCTGGCATGAACTTATGACCGTTGAACGGCACAAGGGCAGTATACAGAAGATTACACGCTCAGTAAAATAGAGACCCTATCAACTTATGCTACAATGACCTCGCAACGGGGACTAATAGTATGCCGCCGGCGCGAGTCTACGTCTGTCCCTGGGTTGGGTTGATGGAGGGCTGGTAGCCACGAAGGCATTTAACTAGTGACATTCGTTGGGAAATGTACGTTGCTAGCCTAAATTTAAAACCAAAGAAAGCGACGAGAAATACAAGACTTATGGTAAACAGGACTTATTTCCGTGAGCTCATCACTCCGATTGCGCTCCACCTGTGAAGTGAATGCGGCAGGCCCACCGATTGCCGAGCTAGATCGCGTAATCATACTCCTTCGGGGCACCAACGTTACTTGACAGCGAGTAGCTTCTGGCTGGAAACGAGCTGTGTCGATGATAAATCACTGATATTGTGGGCTTGGGAATACCCCGCGATCACTTCCCCAACTCTCGCGGCATGATGACCCTCGATCTCCGTCGCGATGGCGCCATAGGAGCGCAAGCAGACCCCTTGCGACGAACGTATAAATAATCGAGCACGCGCAACTCTTGCAGCTGCGAAATTAAGAAGCGCATTATAGTTTCTCAAGATCTTGTGCCCTTCCCGAAAATGTCCAGCCAGAATATCATCATCCCCGCCAGCTATGTCACGGAGGCATCCAGTGAGATTCTCATCACGAACCACCCTCCCTCTAGCGCTGAAGTCACACCGATCCAAATTGTGACCCTAAACCGGCCGAAAAAGCTCAATGCCATTACTGGAACAATGATTGAGACACTTATCAACTTCTTCAGGACGGTGCATCTAGATGATCGCGTCAAGGTCGTCATCCTGACAGGAGCCGGCGACAAGGCCTTCAGCGCCGGCATCGATCTTAGCATGGACACGAGCAAGCTGAAGAACACAGTCCCTTCCAAACTGATGAGAGACCCAGGTGGCACGCTTGCGCTTTCCATGCTCGACTGCAGCAAGCCAGTCATCGTCGCCTACAACGGTTTATCTGTTGGCATCGGCATGACATCGACCCTCGCGGGCACTATCCGGTACGTCCGAAATCCACGGGCGTTTCTTCTGCAAAGGTAGTCTGCCGTATTAACGAAGAAACCTCACTACAGGATTGCCCCGCGAACTGCCCAATTCGGCTTCCCATTTGCTCGTATCGGTCTCACGATGGAATCCTGCAGCTCCTTCTTCCTCCCTCGAATGGTCGGCTACAGCAACGCGACATATCTGCTGGCGACGGGTAAAAGGTATCCCGCCGATGCGTCGGTGCTGCAGGGCATCTTTGCAGAGATTGTGCCAGAGTCAAGGGATGTCTTGCCGCGCGCTATAGAACTGGCGACCGACATGTTGACCAACGTCAGCTTGATGGCTGTTCATCTCAATCGCCAGCTCATTTGGCGGAATCCTGGTTCTGCAGAGCACGCACATCTCGTCGATAGCCCCCTCTTATACGACATGTTTGGTGGAGAGTAAGTTTTTATTCCCTTCTGCGGGGAGGCTTTTGGCCTTTACAATGCTATCCTTCGTCTGATTTACTCATGATTTTCACCAGGGACCACCTCGAGTTCAAAAACGCTTTTTTCGGGAAGCGAGCGCCTAGCTTTCACGCCCAAGTGTCTACTGATGCCCCGCGCACATATCCTTGGTGGGATGCAGTATCTGTCGAAGTCCCAGCAACCGCGGAGAAGCCTGCGAAGAGCAAAATTTGAATCGATATGGCGCGACCATCCTGGGCTGATGAATGGCATGTACTAGAGTGCCGAGGACTGCGATTGATCCACTGGTCGCTGCAAGAATGACCGATGAGACGAGAAGGGCTTAGATGCAGGTCAAGATTGATAGCAAGACTATTCATAGGACAAGAGATAAAGAAATTAGTTCGCGAAAGGAATGTAGCCTAGGCTAGGTGCCATGCGCAAATTTGCCTGCAAGGCCGATACGGCTCTTGTCAGCTTCGCGCATCGTGACTTCACATGAGCAAGCATGAGCCAGCGCACCATGCTCTGGCTTGGCCGAGCGTGTGCTAACCAGTGTATTCAGTAAAATCTATCGGTAAAGACGGACTAAGTTAGACTACGACGTAAGTGAAATAACAGCGGCAAAGGAGCGAATAAGAATGACAATTTTGAGCCATCAACAGGCGCAGCAAGACTCGGCAGCCGTCTCCAGGTGGGAAACGGGGCTGACTGAGCTTGCGCAGAGCACAATCTGCTAGAACCTGGACTTCTTGAGGGACTTTTGGTCCTGCACGCTGTCTGTGAGCTTCGTGGGCTGCTTTCCCTTGGCACGAGGTGGGACGATTTCCTGCTCTGTCTTGACTGTCGCAGTAGACACGAGGTGCTTGCCAGAAGCGTCGATCGCCTCCGCGGACACAGACTTGAGCTGTTTCTTGGGCACAAAAAGTTTCGTTTCGAAGCTCTCCCGCTCCACCTCGCCGAGAAACTGGCGGGATCCAAAGTCGTCGGTTTCAGAGTAGAATCGCCACAGGGAAGTCTCGGTATCGCCGTTCCAGGAGACGTAGACGGTCGTGCCATCAGCGCTCTCGAGTGAAACAATGGCGGGGTCCTCGTTTGGCAGACCAGTCCAGTTGTAGCGAAAGGCGCGGTAGTTTTGGACCCCGTCACCGAGGGCACCAGAATCCATGTATGCGTGGAAGATTGGCGTGCCGTCGCTGCTGAACTCGGTCACAGCTCCCTCGGAGCCCCAGCCGACAAGGACATTGCCGTTGGGCAGGACCTGGGTGCTGCCCTGGGACTTGGACAGCAGGTCATCGGGCGGAAAGTAGCCGCCCACGATCTCGGCGGTCCATGAGCTGGTGTCGAGCTTGAGGATCTTGCCACTGCTCGTCGGTGCTGTGTGCACCTCGGAGCCGCCGTTGTGCTCGGTGCCATGTGCGGAATTGTCGTACAGGCTGATGACCTCGACACCTTCTTTCTGGCTGAGCCAGCGCGCGTGGTGCTGGAAGCAGAACTTGGTGCCGTTGCCCATCTTGAAGTCGCTTCTGTTTCCGTTCAGGCGCCAGATGATGGAGCCATCCGTCCCGTTGATCTTGTGGACGGCGCAGGCATCGCGGGCCGAGATGAGATAGTTGCCCTGAGAGTCCTTGTCGACGCTGTTGATGTGGAAGTAGTCCCATGCGTCTGAGGAGTTGTATCCAGAGCCGGCTTGGCCTGGATTGATTGGAAGTATGGCCTCTGTGATGGAGTCAGACTTGGTTCGTCACATGGCATATTTTGCTTCTTGCACGTACCGTCGGGAGCTACATGGTCCAGGCTAGACCACTCGAACAGAAGTTTACCCGTGGAGATGTCAAGTTCTAGAAAAGCCGTCAGCCAAATTATCCAATTTGATTGCGCGATCGATTCTTTCTTCCCGCCACGAACATCATCTCTTCGCTCGGGGAGATGCTGTCGTTTGCAACGAACAGTTTCACCAACAAAAGCAATAGCAACAGCAGAAACAATAATAGTAGTGACGACAGCCAAGTAAGAGAACCACTACTATAAAAATATTACTCACCCTGAATAATGGAGTTCACGATCCATTGCTGCTCCGGGCCGGCACCCCACTCTGACAGATCCCGCGGTACAGGCTGGTAAATTTGAATCAAGCCCGTTGCTTCGTTGACAATGTGGAACTCGTGCTTGTCAACCAGCTTGTGGTTTCCGGCGCGAAGCTCACGAATCGTTTCATAGTGCTGATCGACAAACGTAATGTGGCCATGGCCATGGCCATACCCGGCGTTGTGGTCACCTTCGAAGCTGAACAAAATGTCCTTGCCCTTCCAGCGGCCGGCCTGAAAGTTGGTGGACCAGATGCTGAAGATGGCGTAGCCGGACCACACTAGGTCGCCATTGCCCTTGAAGATGTACGGGCCGGCCTGACGTGGGCCATACTGGGCGGTCGGAGTGTCGGGGAAACCGGCAAATGGCGCGAGGAAGAGGTAGCCCTCCTCAACAGCGTCCGTGGCGGGAATGGTGATGTTGAGTCGCGGCGGGGCCAGATCTGGACGCGATCTAAACTGCCAGTCTGCGGCAACGGGCTGCAGTAACGCTGCTGCCGCAAGCGATAGCCAAAAGAAGGCTTTCATGGTGGTTGCTTGGATCGATTACTAGCCATGTCAGCTGCCTGGGGCCTCGGACCATTCTTTAAGAATAGGTACATTCACCTTGATCAAGTACACGAGCCCTAAAAGTCAAAAGACTTGATTATATCCTCCTAAAATTTGGTAGTAACTATGTCTTTCTCGAGATGGGTTTGCGCGAGTTGCTTTACCAAGCATAAGAAGACGAGGCAGCCTAGCCTTATAATACACAAGCTTGCACATGACCCAATGACGCCATATGCATGAGGCATTAAGCATCTGCAATAGCAATGGATCGACTGAATGGCCGTTTCCAGGGCCAGTCATTTTTATCACGACAATCCGATGATCTTAGACTCATAACTTTCCAAGATTGCGTGCTTTTCTTGCATCTCTGACAATTGCATAGAAACTCATCCGCTACTTGGCTTACTGCAGTGAATGTCACGGCAGCCTGGGAAGCAAAAGATACAGTGAGGGCAATGAAACGAAGCAATTCGGGTTAAAACAAAACCTGCATCGCGTGATTATGAATTGAAGAGCCTGACTACTGATTGAGGCGCCGGCAAGGATGACATCTCTGCTTTGGGCCACGCTTGCCTTCATGTGCTCCCAACTGAAAGTATAAACGAATCTCGTCCGCGATATACAATATTGGTGATAATAGTCGCGTAAGATAAAACAATTTCTACCGTTGAGGGGAAAAGAGTCTTGACGTGGGGAGTTCTGATCGGACACTGAACGAGAGTGATAGGCTTTACCGCTCTGGAGGGGCTATGTACAAGGAAATGCCGAAACTAATATCATCGGCCGGAGTGGAAAAAGAAAAAGAAAAAAGAACAGCCAGTCTCGCTGTCGGTACTAGTAGTGCTAGACCTTATACTATAATTGAGCAATAATTATTCTCTATTTTTGTCGTGTAATTACTGCTAGCTTTGGCTACATGGTCGAGCTTCAATTCTAGGTGGTGAGGACGGCTAGCCGTGTTCCAACGATTGCCTGTGCAAGACATGCACTGCTAGCGCTTGCGGCTGAGCTGCTTATTGTAAGGCGAGCTAATAACCCGCTAGAGTTCCTGGTAGATTCATAGAATCGCTGCTGCCTAGAACAGCCGATCTGACTGCAGCGAGGACAGCCATTCACGTAAATGGTGCGCTCTTACCCTCTGCATCTAGCTTGGGCTCGTGTATCCAAGGTGGGCCTCTCGTCACGATAGATATGCCGCCGCTTTGTGAAAGGATCCCATAACATCTATGGGCGAAAGTCCAGCAACCAGACCATCCCCGACACATCCATCTGTTCTGAGATGCCGGAGAGGTCATAGAGCAGCTCCGGGAACATAGCATCGTGCCTCAATCATCCACGGTGCCGCTCTGCTGCATGCACGCTTCGCTGTCGACGGACGATGACGCTTGCTCGGCCGATCGCAGAGCTTGCCGTAGACAGTCTTCAGCCGCACTGCTCTTGGTGGGGGTTGGCCCTGTCTGCTTTAAAGCTCCCGCCATTCAGGTTCGCGCTTTCGGGGCTGTGCTATGGATCAGGGCAATCAAAAGCTGTTTAACTTGCCACTAGCGGGGCGTAGAGACCTGGACGCAGTTCTATCAGTGGCATTTGGCCGTCCTTATGCGGGTATCGAGACCGCCCTGCTGGGTCGGGCGCAACGGCTGTCGCGACAATCACTACGCTCACCCCCGTGACGACTTGCTACTTTACACATAGTCGAGTAGTTAGCTATACCGTTGCCCCCAACTCATGAAATGAATACTTAAAAGGTGATATATGATGATACACAACTGGAAATTCAAGGGAAGTATTTGAAAACCCAAACTTCTGTATATATTTTTTTTAATATTTCAAGACCTGGAATGGAGCTCGTTCAAGTGTAGTACTTGAGTGGTGTACCGTTGTTATATACCAAGAGAGGACGCAATAGCTCAGGCCCGCGTAATTATATCCTCTCGCTCTGCGCCAGTTCCAATCCATTTGATCTATCATTTATTTGTTAGCAGCCAGTATCGCAATACACGAGAAACAGATGGTCATGGCAAGCCAGCAACACTAGCCGCGACAAGACGCCCATGAAAGAAATTGTACTTGCCTTGGTACCAACAAACCGTTCAATGTACTCAACATAATCATGCGCTTCCTTGGGCAGCTCAGACCATTCGCGCATTTTGGCAATGCTGGTATTCCAGCCTGACAACTCATCGTAGACAACTTCCACACGCTCGAGCACCGCGTGATCTGCTGGGAAAGAGGGAATTTCTTTTCCGGTCTCCTTGTCTCGATATGCGATGCCGACTTTGATCGTCTCAAACGTGCTGAGAACGTCGAGTTTGCTTAGTTGGAGACTGTCATAATGATTGACCATGCAAGAGTAGCGCAAGGCCACGAGATCAAGCCACCCACACTGCGTCAAAGTCAGCCATCAATCATAGGTAAAATGAACACAAGACCAGAAGCGATATGGCTGGCATATTTCCTTTATCCTGAATAAAGGAACACGGGAATTCTTACTCTCAGCTTGCGGCGAATAACCGCAGCATACTCGCCACCCAACTCTTGCAGGTGTTTTCCAACCTCGCCGCCATCCTCCGTTGGGAAACCTCCCAGACCAAGTCGAGTCGTATAGCTGCATCCAAACAGTTAGCTTCTCCAGACCATGACAGATAGCTTCGAGAATCCATGCATCTTCCTTACGCTTTGACGACTCCAATAACCTCCTTGATGTCTCTGATGCCGAGCCCAAGACCGGAAATGGTACCACCTAAGCCTGTGCTGGAGCTTGTAACATATGGGTACGTGCCGTAGTCAACATCGAGCAGGATAGCTTGACTTCCCTCGACAACAATATTGGCGCCTCTCTCCTTGGCCTTGGCCATGAATAGCACGCCATCGACCACGTATTTTTGGATCGCCACTCGATATTTCTTGAAGCGCTCAATCTCGTCCTCAACGTCGTACTTTAGGAGGCCCCCAAAGCGTTTCTGGTACCCAGCTGCCAGTCGTCGCAGCTTGTCCTCAAATGCCTCCTCGTCGAAGATTTCCGCAACTCGTATACCGCTTCGAATAGCCTTGGTGCTATAGCAAGGCCCGATTCCACGCCGCATGGAACCGACGGCCTTGCCGAGCAGCTCTTCTTCTTGGGCGGTGTCGACCGCCGCATGGAGATCAAAGTTGACATGGCATCTGTCCGACACAAAGACACGGTCACTGGCATCCTTGATTCCTTCTTCCTGAATGTCGGCAAGTTCTTCGAGGAAGGTGGGGATATGGAACACGACGCCGGTGCCGATGAGAGCCAGGCACTTGGGCACCATGAGGCCAGAGGGGAGGAGACGAAAGTTGTGATAGATGCCATTGGCCTGCACAACGTGCCCGGCGTTATGGCCGCCCTTCAAAACTCTCTTAGTCGAATCCAAGCAACACAAGACGTACAAACATTTTTTTGCAGTGGCATCTTCGAGAAAGCGGACTGGCTCAAATATTTGGGTAAACTTACAGCCGCGCGAGCTACTACATCTGCCTTGGAGCAAAATATGTCTGTGAGCTTGCCCTTGCCCTCATCACCCCATTGCGTCCCGATAATAATTGTAGTAGTCATAGTAAAAGGAAAGAATAATATCGAGAAGAAAAGTCTGCCAGGAGATCAGAATCCAGTCAAGGCACTGGGAGATTACAAAGGTAATCACAGTGGCAAAGCTTCAGAAGACTGATATATATACAATTTGCATGGTCGGGTCGAACCGCCCGGAGCCTCTACAGTTACGTGTGGCGCGCGGACTGCATGTCTCGGTCGTCCTCATCTGCGGCCCGTTGGCATGTCTCAGATGCAAGGATTCGCACCTTGGAGCTGAAAAAATTGTTTGAGCTGAAATTTGCCCTTGGCTGAGACCTGGCCCATAGCTGAATGGGGCTTCTGCAGGTTTGGCGTCGCTGTCTGCATATTGGGCTGGCTGGGTGACAGAAGAGGGGGAAGGATGAGGACCTAGAACTGCTTGTAAGCTATAGATAGGAGCGTATAGGCACTGTCCGAGGGCGCCAGGCGTGCGCAAAGGCCCCAAATGCCGAGCTTGAAAAGTGCTTCTGTAATTTTTCAGCCATGATTCTCCTTTTACATGCACATGGTTGTTGCCGAGACAGCTTCAGTTCCAGCTATGCCAGTTCACCTCCGCAAGCCACCAAGCGCCTCTCAGCAAGCATCTCTTCTTCCTCGGCCGGCTTTCAATTGGCGCGTTCAGATTCCGTATGAAAAAAATGTCTTCTCGGAATCCAAGCCGTCAATGCTCCTTTTCCGAGACATTGAGCAAGATAGGCAACTGGTCACGCATTGCATTGGCACTTTTGATCCAGTGACTTCATTCTGATCGACTGAATCCCCATTTCATCTGCCGGATTGGCGCCCCCTAGAAGACGCAACGACACGCAAGGTGATGCACCCAAGCACCGGTGGCACCCAACCAGCTCAGTCGAACGGCACCTTTGATTGGCCATGCTGTACCAAACTTTAAGCATCGGGCTTGCAGTGAGGGCCGCAGGTTGACATGTCTTGTCTTACATGACTCCGGTCTTGTCTTACACGAACGGCTCCGGTGCGCCACCGAGATTGCGGTTGGGCACGACAAACCCCTCTCAAGACAAATAACCCCGATTGCGGCATATAACATGGACAGGGTCGTATGGAAAGCCCGTCTGTACGCGTGTTCGACAGTCAATCGAGCTTTCCCAGCATCGTGACCTGCTCACGTCCTCCATCCACCACTCTTTCTCGAAAGGGATGGCGCCACCACCGCCGCCGCCCCCTCTCCGGTCTGCGGGATCTTCAACCTCGGAGAACACCCTCAACGACGACAATGGCGGCAAAGCATTGCCTCCAAAATGCACAGAGACGACTCCGCTGCTCTCTGAGAGAAGCGATGAGCCTGAGCTCGATGCCAGCACTTCATCGTCTCAGCTGGAAGATGGGGTGCTTCCAGCAGGCAAGGCTTCTCAGGAGAGCAAGCCACTTCCCAAGCTTCAGATCTTCCTGCTATGCTTTGCGCGAACCATGGAGCCCATTGCATTCTTCGCCATCTTCCCCTTCATTGCGCAGATGGTGAAGCGCAATGGCCACTTGGCAGATTCGGACGTGGGCTTCTACAGCGGCCTCATCGAGTCCCTCTTCTCCGTGGTTCAGATATTCGTCCTGATCGTCTGGGGTCGTCTCGCCGACTCGATTGGCCGCAAGCCCGTCATGATCATCACCTTGGCAGGCATGGTCGTCTTCACAATGGCATACACCATGGCCACTACGATTCCCCAGATGATCTTGTTCCGTTGCTTGGCCGGTGTTTTCTCCGGATCTCGATTGGTGATGCGCACTATGCTCTTCGAGCACTGCACACCCGAGAATGAGGCCAGGGCATACAGCTGGTTCGGCTTTGCCAATAACATCGGCACCACTCTCGGTCCGCTTATCGGTGGCCTGCTGGCGGATCCTGTCGCCCAGTATCCGAGAATCTTCAAGGGAATTGCAATCTTTGAGAATTACCCTTATGCCCTCGTCGGCTTTGTATTAACTACTGTCGGTACCGCAGGTGTTGTCATTTCCTTTCTCTTCCTTGAAGAGACTCTCGACTCGGATGAGGAAGCCGTCTCCTCCAATGGTGATGGCCAGGCCGCCGCCCATCGGGCTCTCTCTATGCGAGAGCTTCTCATGGCTCCCAAGGTCGCGATTACTATCTGGGTCTATACCCACTTCATGCTTCTTGCGTTTGCGGTCACGGCTCTTATGCCAGTATTCCTATTCACTCCCGTTAATATTGGCGGTACTGGCTTCTCTTCGTCGCAAATATCTGCCTTCATGGCCGTTCAAGGAGCCAGTCAAGCCTTTTGGCTCATCATTGCTTTCCCCATTTTGCAGCGTCGCTACGGCACCAAGAACTTGCTGAAGATGTGTGCAACAGCCTATCAGTTCTTTTTTGCTGGCATCATACTCCTCAATGCACTCCTCCGAATCGGCGGCAAGTCTGCCATGGCTTGGGCATGGACATTGGGTAGTTTTCTCGCAGTTACGGGACCTGGTGTGTCTATGGGCTTCACCAGCGCGCAGCTGGCTATTAATGATGCATCCCCGAGTCGCCACATAATGGCTACCATGAATGGAATTTCCATGACGAGCGCCAGCGTCTTCAGATCGTTTGTTCCTGGCGTTTCCACGGTAATTTTTGCAGTTGGCGTCAGAAGCCAAGTATTATGGGGCTACCTTGTATGGGTTATTCTTATTCCTTTGGCCATCGCCTTGAGGATTTGTGTCAACTACATTCCTGGGAGCAGGAGAGTGTCTCGAGACGAGTAAAAAGTAGTTACCAGAACGCGCGTAAAGGCCCGGGACCAGGACAAACTTGGCCCATATTGTACTTTATGTATAGAGATTTGAGCCTTTTATAATAGATGTATATTTTTATCATAGCTTTAACATACATTGATACGTCCTGCGACAACCTTTATTTATGGTTAGTGGCTTACACGCGGCGCACCATGGGGTGGCCCTAGACTTTTAGCAACCCACCATATCGCGACCTAAACGACCAGCTTCATTCAGCCCGCCCCGCAAGGCCCCTTGACCGTTTCCAGACCGAATGGACAAGGCTTCTCTTCTTACTTTCACAAAACCCTCGGGGCAAAAAACAAAGAAACGATACGGTTTCGCCACGTTGACTTCAGACGCTGGCACGGTTCAAACGACAGAGGGAACAGACGTGCCCCCCTTTTCACGATGGACATGAACAGCTACTCGTCCGGCATGCTGCCGTACCCGGACCCGAGCCAGTTCGACTACAGCGCCTTCCTGGGCGGCGACGGCGCGATGCAGTTCCAGGACCTGACGCCGCCGCAGAACCAAGCGGCGCTGGCCCAGTCGCCCGGCCAAGTGACGCCGCCCAGCTCGGAGAGCAGAAGCCCTCCCAGCAGTGAGGTTGCTCGTCGTGCGGCAAACGCCAAGCAGCGCCTGGAGCGAAGAGGCCACACCAAGAGCCGTCGCGGCTGCTACAACTGCAAGAGACGACGCATCAAGGTAAACAGGCCGTGCTGGTCATGATGAGATTATGGATGCTAACTAGACTCGATAGTGTCAGGAAACGCATCCGGCATGCGGGCACTGCGTCAAGACGGGCCTAAAGTGCGAGTATCCTGCAGCGCCGCAAATCATTCATCAGGTGAGACTATACCGCAGTAGCATATGGAGATTATGGCGACTCTAACAAGGTGTGTATAGCCGCATCATCAAATCCCCCTGTTTAGCTTACAAGACATGCGCTTCTTCCAGCATTTCCTGACGCAGTGCTACCCGCACCATCCCCTGAAGCAGGAGGAGGTCTGGACGCACGAGATCCCCTGCATCGCGCACAACCACGAGTTCCTGATGCACGCCATCCTCGGCTTCGCGGCGTCGGAGCTCGTGCACCAGGACGGCACGCTCGTCGCGGCAGCCATGAACCACCGCATCAAGGCCATCAAGGCCATCAAGAAGCGGCTGGCCGAGTCGGCCCGGACCGATACCAGCTACGAAGAGGCCAACGCGCTGGTGGCGACGTGCTTTGCGCTCACGTTCCAGTCGGTCAGCCTCGAGGACGGCATGGCCGAGTACATGACGTTTATCCGGGGCATCGTGATTGTGGGCATGCAGATGAGCTTCCGCAACATTGCGCCCGTCTTCACGACGCTGTTCGACAACGACCCCAACGAGCACCTGGCCACGCAGATGGAGGACCTGCCGCTCATCGAGAGGGCGTGGGTGGACGCGGCGGTCGGGGCGCTGGACGGGCTCAAGCCGCTGTGCGGGACGCAGCTCGAGGGCGAGTACCGCGAGCAGCTGCTGGGCATTGCGGAGAAGCTCTACGAGAATTCCTTTGAGGGTAGGGCCTTTTTTTTTTTTTTTTTTTTTGGCTTGACGACTTTTTTAATGCCATCTTCCTTGCTAACGATTGCCAGCATACAAAACCAACTCGAAACAGTACGGATGGTGGATGCTGCTCCCGCACGGCACGTTCCAGGAGCTCATCAACATGCGGAACCAGACCATGGTGCTGCTGCACACGCACTGGATCGCGCTGTCGCAGATCATGGCGTTTATCAACGAGCAGGAGATGAGCGTGCGGCAAAAGTACCCGTCGAGGCAGGAGAGCAGGATGGACCCGGGGTTCCTGCGCTGGCTCAAGTATCTGAATGCGCGCGTCGACTACCAGCATCAAATGTACAACCAGTGGCCGATGTGGGTGGAGGAGCAGCTCGATCGGGACCTGACCTTTTTCGGGCGGAGGGCGAGTTGAGAAGAGAAATGTAAAGTCGTCACGCCAGCATCTTACGTTGATGAGTTTAATGGAATTTAATTTAATCAAGTTCGATCCTCGACTGCCTACCCGATAGCTTCGACTCTTGACCCCAGTGCTTACGTCCTGGTGAGAGCATCATGAGGCGGGGTATGCGGCTGTAGAAAATACGCAGAATCCGGCGCGATACTTTTAGCCCATGTCCTGCCTCGATCAGCACCGCGCCGCCCTTGTCCGACAAGTCAGTCTGAGGCGACGAAGCTGTCATCACAAGGCTCAGCACAGCCACGCCGGGCACACAGCAGGGCGACCGCTAAAACAGATGCAGCAGTAGTCAAGCGGGTGGTGTTCCACCGTCGAGCCCTACAGTGCCTGCCTGGGGGGCTGGTTACAGCGCTGTTCCCAGCGGTAGGGTCAGCTTGTGGCGCCGGGGATCCACCACGCATTCATCGTATTTCGCGAGATTACCCACTTAAACAGAGCCATGCGCCAATCGCGTGCCGCCGGGCTACGACCGTATCCCCCGTATGGCCGCCAGCACCCGTTCTGGCTGGGCGCTGCTTTCCCCAGGTGTCTTGAACGAATTCTAGAACGATGACGCTCGATGGAATGCGCCTGGTGTCAACGTCTCCAGGACAGTCATATATATAGCATCATGTCCTGTTGCATCGGCATGCTTTGGATACATCTTGCAAAAGCATCTCTGCCATCACAAAGACCAACATTCTCAACCATTTTCTTTACGACTACGCAATTTAACACATTGCCTCTCACTTAGACACAGCACTACACCACAGCACTGGTACAACACTGTCTACGCGCCGGCATCGACACTCATATAGCCACCATGGCCACTCTTACCAAGCTACAACCAGCAGAGTCTGGTACTCACCGACGCTATTCGCAGATCTCAACCACGTCTGCTCCCCCCGAGTATGAGCTCGAGGACTATGCCCAGCTCCAGGCGCTTTCCGGCACCGCCTCCCAGTCCGAGTCGTCCTCGTTGCCAGACTACGACACGCTCGACGCCTTGCCCTCTGCCAGCAGCGCCGCCTCTGCCGTGACGTCGTTCCACCACAACAGCACCTTCCAGATTGACACGCCCGGCCACCCGCTCTTCTACCTGCCGCTGCCGCCCAAGGCCGTGCCCATCCCCGTGCTGCGCGTTGACGACGACGGCGCTGTTGGCGATCTGGTCTACGAGTCGCTGCGCAACAAGCGCAGCTCCGGCAACTGCGCCCTCGTCCGCGCCGGCCACGGCGTCTCTGAGGCGCCCGTCTGCAGCACCACCTACCGCTTCGGCCCGGGCAAGAGCCCGCAGATGCAGCTGCACGGCCGCCTCGACCCCAACGAGGTCTACGAGATCCAAGGCAAGGGCCTCACGACACGCGCCCAGAGCCTCCGCACCCACCTTGGCACCTTTGAGTGGCGCTACGCGAGCCGCGGTGAACGCAAGGCCGTGGGCGCCAACAGCCTGCTGCTCTTTGAGCGCGTCACGTCGGTAGCGCTCGCCGGTGGTAAGCAGGAGGAGCGTCGCACCATTCTCGGCATGTTTGTCCGCAACGCCGAGCTGCGCACGCACGGCACGAATGGATGCACCGCTGGTAATGGAGGTCGTCTTCTGCTCAACTTGATAGAGTGGGCGGATACCAAGGTCGAGCATGAGCAGATGGAAATAATCGCCATTTCCAGCTGCATCGTCATGCTCAAGAAGGAGATTGACAGGCGTCGCGTCCAGCAAATGATGATGATTAGTGGAGGCGCTAGCGGTGGTCCTTGAGCACAGTCCTGATGAGGTAGAGCCGGATGATGGATTGAGATTTGTATTATACCCAATCAGTGACTTTTGTTAGAGCACATAGAGATTTCCGTTTGTATAGTTGGCGCTGAATGCAATTTCGACACACCATTTATAAGTCCACTCTTATTTACCATCTCAGTGCCCATTCGGAGAAATAATCATGAGCTGTTTGTACTTGAAATAATTCTCTTGTTTTTTTCTATGCCTCATCTTGTACTGGGCCGCCGCACGGCGAACGCGTGCGATGTTGTAAATAGGTGAATCTATCTCGAGGACCCACCTTGGCAGCGTCGGGAAATCCAGGCACACCCAGCAGCTCACGTGATCCCGCTTCCTGCCTGAGGCGACAGCTCCGCCAGACGGGCTTCATTTCCAGCAAAGATTCAATTGGTACAGCCAAGCACCTCACCAATTCCCGAATCTCAACCTCTTCTCAATCAACACCGCCAATATGAATGCTGCGTGGAAAGCCGCCGGTTTGACGTACGTTTGCCCTCCGACCATTTTTACACCCTTTTCGATTGGCACACCGCCTCGATGACCGGCCAATATTTTGTCGCGCGCGCGCATAGGGGACCCGAACTAGGAAGCTAATTTTCGAACGAAACAGCTACAACCGCTACCTGGCCATTGCCGCCCGTACCATCCGCCGCAGCCTCAACGAGGAGAAGAGACTCGCTGCTGAGCGCCGTGGCGACATGGAGCTCCGTTTCGCCAAGTGGGAGGTATGTATTCTTTTATCCCTTCGGAGGTGGTGGGGGCCGGAGAGTAGAGTGACGGCTGATGCTAATGCTTAATACCGCAACAGAACGGCAAGATGGGTGAGCCCAAGGACCTTGCCAAGGCCAACAACGCTGCCATGGCTGAGCACGGCTCTTCCTCGTAAACGATGCTTACTCCGATTACGATTTCGAGAAATGGACGACGCGCGCGCATCAAGGTCGAAAACCACAGCCTGGGAGGAGAGGTGTAGAGCAGGGCACACGGGGGACGCCAGCGAAATACCACCACGTACTTTAGACTCGGTGCACAATTAACCACCACCACACTGTACCATACAATACGATTGATACAATAAACCAACCCGAAGCATGACGGGGTCGGGGAATTGAAACTCGGCTCTGATCGGCCATTTTATTTTGTTACCTCGTTCTGCGTACCACGGCTACCGAGCCGTAAGCCGGTGACCGGGCCGACACTACTGTGCTTGACTACTAATTGTAAAATCAATACTTGGGAAAGGCAGCTAATAATTCGAGCCTTGCTTGTTTCAATACCCAGTACGGACGGTAAAAACAGGTCGCAACAATCCGATCGGGAGGCACCCGAATTCCATGGTCCCGACTCAGCACGCTGTAGGTTAAGTGCGACCCTCAACGCTCCGCCTGGCTCCCGCAAGATGCCCGCTACAGCCGGGACAAGCCACCAGCACGAATCTTCCATAAACAAGACTGTCCGCTTTCAAAAGGAATTTTTCTCTGCTTCCTGGCGCCAGCAACGGCTACCGAGGATGCCCGCCCGGTATTTCACCATCGATCAACAATAGTAACTAAAATGGCGGACTATGCGGTCGACCCAGAAGGTACGCAACGTCGCCAGAAGCCTTGCATTCAGTTTCCTCACCCCCACCTTGTCCGTCATGATTAACCCACCACCACCGTGTGTCGCGTAGAGATAGCCAGGCTCTCCCTCGCCCAGGATTCGGAGCAGTTCCCGCCGCCATCTATTCACAGCCCGGGCGTGGTTCCCATAGACATAACGGCCAAGTTTGCCGAGGCTGTCAAGAGTACGTCTGGGATTTTAGAAAACCGGCCGGCCGGTGGTTTGTGGTATGCTTCGCGATGCTAACCGCATGAGTAGCTTTGGAACCGGGGGAACTTGTCAAAGATGGCTTCTTTACACTCTTTGAGTCCGTCTCGGCACTCGAGGTATGTCTGACAAGTCCCATCTCCTTTTTGACTGTACACTATTCAGCGTACTGACATTGCCTTTCTCCGTGACAGATTGGTGATCCAAAAATGGACAGTGGCTGTGTCGCCCCAGGGGAAAAGTTTGAGGAGGAGTATGATGTCTCGCGAAGGCTGCTTCCGGAAGAGGTCCTGGGCATAATCGATGAGCTCATTTGCCATGAAGTATGTGCTAGCGAACCCTTCAAGAACCACTCAAGCCGTTCGGGTACTGACAGCGGCAGATTTCATGGCACCTCGGCTACCCATTATCACAGACGCTATTCACCAGCGTCTATGTCGAGGCGCTTTCCATGCCCGACCCTGCCAGTATTGGCGAGGCCCAGTTTGTGAGATCCAGCAGCTCCGAGAGTAGGACTGAGCCCATGCTGCAGATTCTCCGGGCCTACTGTCTGGGCATGCTCAAAGGTTGCAGCTATGTGAATGAGCGCATACAGATGGAACACTACTATGAGGTATGGCCAATCTTCTCACATGTGCAGACACATGACGCTAATTCGTCTGCGACATCTCGTAGGAAGAGGATTTCGTGATAAATACATACAACCGCACCCTGCTCAGGCGCATATCAACACGCAACATTCACTCCGCCCTCAGCGAAGCCCAAGGGCTACTCACCCTGTTGAAGGATGATGTTTCTGAGGAAGTTCTGCAGGCGCTATCGGCTCGTCTGAGCCTGCGCCGCGTTTTTCTCGAGGCTGCAGAGTCGCCGGAGAACAAGCGGGATTTTGCCAAGGCTCAAGCGCCTTGGATCGAAGCGGCCGACTATCTCCCCATCATTGAAAAGACGCATGCACTGGCAAAAGATGTCGACGAAGCCTTTTCAGCCAAACTGCAGAGAAAGCTAGCCAGTACCATGCCGCCGCGTCCCATCGTGCAGCTCGACTTTAAGGAAGCCTTTACCCACCTGTCCCGCATGTTTGAGGATGGCCGCGAGGTCATCAACGTACTCAAGTATACTGACTCCCAATGCCTCCTGGTAAGTAGCCCACATCGCCTGTGTATGCGCAGTTAAGCAATGCTAACTCGAACCAGACATTTGTGTCAACATTCCAGGCCAAGAAGCCCCAACCCCTCGTCTACGTGAGAACTCTCTTGCAGACACTTCTCTTTGATGAAATGCAGATTCTCGGACATATGAGCATTCGGCAGCTCCTCGACGATGATCTCTCCATCTTCACGCTCCCCGCCAGCCCGCTCCTCGCGCGCAGCAACGATGATATCGAGGCCGTTCACGACGTCCGTTTCATAATGTCGCAGCAGACGGAACTCTTCCGCCAGCGTGCCGCCCAGCCATTCCTCGACATTCTGCGCACTTTTTGCCAAAACCGCTGCCGCATCCGCCGCACGCTTTGCCATCTTATCCGCGACTGGGAGGACCTGCAAATGGACGCCGAGGACATTGACCACGTCTTGCAGGTAAAGACCAACGAGCAGCCCCTCGTCCACCGCGCCTCTATGCTGAGCAGCTCAGCCCGACCCGTCGAGTCCTATGCCCTCTCGCTGTCTTCTTGGGCCTACCTTTACAAGCTGCGCCTGATGGAGACGATTGTCCAACTCGGTTTCGAGCTCGAGGTCTACCAGCCGGATGAGCACCTCGGCATGTACTGGTACCTCAACTACCTCGCCAAGGGCCGCTTGCAGCATGCCGAGCGCATCAAGTCCTTCATCATCCACCGCGTGGAGGAGTTCCGCGCCTCGCCCAGCCAAGATCCCGACGCGGAGAAGCAGCTCCAGCGCGCCCTCGCCGCCACCCGCCTCACCCTCCTCGACGCCGCCGTTACCTGGGAGCTCTCTGATGCCCTTTCGTGCCTGCACACTGTCCTCGCGCGCCACAAGCTCGTGCGTAGCCCACCGCGGCCCTACAGCGACGACGCGCTCCGCTACGAGCTGCGCATGCGGCCCTTTGCCGCCATCGGCTTGCCTTCGCTACCGTCGTTTGCCGATTTTGAGGCCGAGTCACGCCAGGCGACGACGCCATCAGCGGAGATTCTGGCGTACGGCGAGCGCGCGCTTGTCGGCGCGAAAAAGGGCTTCGAGGCCCTCAGCAGGCTCTCGGCCGAAGAGTCGTTTTCGGTCGGCTCGCACGAGCGCTGGGTGGTTGACGTCAAGAACGGCCTCAAGTCGTGCATCGCGACGGGCATTGCGATTACGACGCTACAGAAGACGCTGGCGGGTGTGGATGAGAAGAAGCCGGGCGAGGAGCTGCTGAAGGGCAAGGCGCTGGGCTTGAAGGTTGAGATTCCGACGCCGGACAAGACTTATCACCCATCTTGGATCGTACCTAGAGTAACAGTTATACCCAATTGATGTTGAGGCCGGGTGGTTCATGATAGATTTGATAGAAAGCCTTGTTTGTTGTATGTTTTTCTTTTGTTGTGAAGCATGCAGCCATGCATCTAAATACCAACCACCAGTCTAAATTGTTCCTAGTATGTTTTTACACGCCCCTTGGGGTATTCGCTTCATTCCGCATTCGCCGCCCATTCTAATTCAGTGTTGAGATCCAACATCCATCACAGCCATTCATTCTCACATTTCTTTTCTGGTCACAGAGTTCACTGGGCTCTGCCGTCTAGCCATGACGGGCCAAAAAATTGCAAACTAAGACCGGTGTTCCACGCCCCTTGCATTTACTTGGCGGCAATCTTGCGGCCAGCGCGGAGCTTGACAATCTGGTCAAAGAGGACGTCCTTGAAGGCGAAGAGGAAGGCGGCCGTGAGGACGCTCTGGGTGACCTTGGGGCCGATGCCCTTGTAGAGGCCGGCGTAGCCCTCCTCGCGGACGACGCGGTTGAGGGTCTGGGACATGCCCTCCTTCTTGCTGGAGCCGCTGGCGACGTGCATCTGGCTCTTGACGGTGATGTAGGGGTAGGTGACCGAGGTGGCGAAGAGCTTGCCGAGGGCGCCGAGGAAGAAGGCAATTGTGGGGGTGACCTTGCGGCGGCGCTCGACGGCGTTCTTCATCTGCTCAAATAGCGTGTACTGCAGGATGGGGTTGATGACGAGCACCAGGGCGGGCATGACGCCGGAGAAGAGGGCCTGGGGACCCTCGCGCTGCAGCAGGGCCATGAGCGTGGCCAGCGTGGACGGGCGGCGGCCCGGGGGCGCGACGGGCTTGACGCCGGCCTCGAGGTCGGCGCTGGCGTCGTGCTTGTACGTGGTGACGCGTGTGTTGACGACCCAGATGGGGTTGGTGAGGACGACGGTGGCCGAGCCGGCAATGGCGCCGGCAATCATGGACTCGACCGTGGTGAGCTTCTTGCTGGCGCGGCCGGCCTTTACGGCGGCGGCCTCGAAGAAGGACCGCGTCCACTCGTACCAGTAGTAGTAGACAAAGTTGGTGACGCTGATGCCGAAGAGCGCCGAGTTGATGCCCGAGTAGAGGCCGGCGACGCCCTCGCGGGCAATGATCTTTTGCACGGCGTCGCTGAACTTGCTGTCGGCCTTTTTCGACTCGACCTGGGCGCGGGTGGACAAGGTGATGAGAGGGTACCTGAAAAAGTTGGGAAGAAGAGGCGGTCAGCGACGCGTCGTAGCACAGCAGGACAAGTACGGTTTCAGGTTGCTTCTCACGTTAGGACCATGGACAGGATGCCACCGCCCGCGCCAGCGAGGGCATGCGTGACATTGTCGTTCTGGGGAGCGGCGGCCATGGCTGCTTCAAGACGGTGGTGCTTGGTGGTGGCGTGGTACGGCAGGGATTATTTAAGCGCAGGTGAGAGCTTGTATCATCGAGATGGGGCACAGAGGAAAAGGAACGAGTAGAGGGCAGGGGAGAAACAAGGGAGAAGATGATGGCGATGATGGTATTAAATTAGAAAACAAGTCGGCGCAAACGATTGATGGATCTACAAATGTGACCGTGGTCTAGCACGATGCGAGCTCTCAACCGAGGTCCCGTGGGGGTGGATGCCGAAGCGTGGGACCTCCCGCACTGTCGGCTGCAAGCACAGGGAAATAGCAGCAACAGCAGCAGCAGCGTCATGCGCTAGAGTGCATGCTGGGTAGATGTGGGAGAGTGCTGGGGTGGCATGGTGGGTGATGATGGGCACCCGGCGGTACTTGCTGTTTGCTAGCTATCCCCAGCATCCGAGAGGTATCTTTCGCAGGTCGCAGGTCGCATGTGACTGCTAAAATAGGTGCGAACAGCGACAGTGTGTACCAGTAGCCCTGTGGCTCGTCGGAGCGGCAGGACCTTGATCCGCTTCACCGCCCCACCGGCTCACGAAACGGTCCTACCTCGTATTGAGCTAGTACAGATCGGGTACAAAGTAAACAATATTGAATTTCACATCTCACAGCAGTTGGCCTGTACGTGGCTGTACTTGGCTGTACAAGGTATCGCAAGGCGCGCTCACGAAACCCTTCAGCGCTTAGCCAGAGCACATTTCTCTATTAAATCCCCCCGCTCGCCGCCCGCAACATTCCATGGCTCTCCAGATCAACGGTCCGGAATCAAGGGACAAAGACCATCTTTTTTTTCTGCCCTCTTTTGCCCCGCGACATCTGTGGAAATGTCTAGACGCCGAAACACCAACGCCGGCGCCGCCCAGGTCGACTCGTCGGTGCAGCTGCGCTGGCACAGCGTCGCCAACCCCGACACTCCGAGCCTCGACATCATGTCGTCGCCGGACCCCCTCAACGACACAATCACCGCTGACCACATCCCCTCCTCCAACACCCGTCGCGTCACCCGCAGCCAGCGCGCCCACAAGTTCCTGTCGCTCGGCACCTCGCCTAGAAAGCAGGCGTTTGAGCTCGACGCCGGCAACAGAAGGGCCGCGCGGGGTGGCCTCGTGTTCAGCGTAGAAGAGACGGACGAGGACGACGACACGCTCGCCGTCGCGACACAAAGCCCGGACGCAGGCGCGTCGTCAACGCCGCGACCCCGCGAACCAACGACTACGACAACGACGGTGCCGCTAAAGTATTCGGTCGAGGACGAGTCTAGTGATGTACTCGGCTCTACGAATGCTACGCCGCGGCCGCGGAAAACCCGAATCCGCACATCGAATGGGACGCCCATTCCTAAACCGACCACGGGGAAGCGACGCCGAGATCCTACCCCGCCTGGCCGAAGAGTATCTGGCCGCCCACAGACCGTCGAAGACAGCATGGATTCCGACTCCATGTCCGACGATCTTACCCAGCGGTCGCCCACGCCGAAACGACGCCTGCGCTCGCCTAGAAGTCGAGCCGCGGAGCCGTCCAGCGAGCTGGGCACAGAACCCGCACCGGTAGCCAACCCGGTAAGGCGCATCGTGCGCAGCCGGCGACAGTCTGTCGCTTCAGACCGGTCAGCCGGGCGCGCGGATGCTGCCGACGATACGGCAATGGTCAATCAAGTGCCTACGAGCGAAGATGACCTACAACGAGATACGACAGTCACGGGAATATTACCTGGAAACCGTGGAATGTCGACACTGGCGGCCGACGCAGAGCCAGAATCGGATATCTGGATGACGACAATGTCGCAAGACGCGACTCCAAAGGCTTCTGCGAGGCCAGCCACGAAACCCGCATCGCAAACGCAAGAGCGGGAAGAAGAGCGACGGCCGTCCGTCTCCTTCTCGGAAGGAGAGTACGGCTCCCTTGCCCCAGCTGCCAGCGACCTCTCGTCTGCTGATGACGAACTGCCTGTCGAGTCCATGACAACGAGAAGAAACGACACCATTGCTCGTGGTGAAGATTTCAGCATGATTCTCGCGGACTCGATCCCCTCCCTGCAAGCAAGCACGCGCGGCGTTGCGCCCCCTCCGTCCCACTACAGCGAGATTGGCGATGACACCAATCTCATCATCAACAGCACTCTCGAGCCTCTTCGCCAAGGCGAAGTTGCCGATCGAGAAGACGAGGGCGAAGACGACGAAGATGACGACGCGGATACTCTGACCGGCCGGGAATCTGAAAACGACCCAGCCGAAGAGGAGCTTGCCACGCCGAAGCCGCTAGCTGCCGACCCAGAATCTGAAGCTGAGCTTGAAGCGCAGCCAGAGGCGTCGCAGCCCCAGGCGGCGGATCCCAATGAGAATGGCCGTGAATCTGAAAATGAAACGGCTGGAAACGAGTTTGCTGCGCCGGCGCCGTTGGCTGCCGACTCGAAACCTGAACCCGAGCTTGAAGCTCAGTTAGACGAGTCGCAACCCAAGGCTGCGGAACCCGCAGCACAGTCCGAATCGGAATCTGCAGAAGGCAGCGACAGCGACGGAGATCTCGAGGCAGAGCTCGCAAGAATGGCGGAGGAGGACAATGCTGAATTTGAACGACAAGTTGAGCAAGAGGTCCTGAAAGAGGTCGAGGCAGCAGCCGCGGAAAAGGCCGCAAGAGAGTCGGAGCCGGAGCCGGAGCCTGAGATGACACCATTTAGGCAGTCGTCCAGCCGCCCGTCTTCGGCCACGCCTCGCAGCGCGAGACAACCGCAATCGCCCCGAAAGGCGACGAACTCGTCTCCGCTCCGCTATCGCGTCTTCAAGCGATACCAGACTGGAGGCTCTCCGCCCGGCAGTGTACGAGCAGCGGGTTCTCCTCAGCGAACAGGAGAATCTTCGGCAGGGAGCGCCCAAGTCCAGGAATCTAGACAGGATTCTATGATGGACGAAGACTCCTTCTCGGACATTCCCGAGGATATTCTGGCGGCAGCAGCGCCGAGACAGCCTAGATCGGCAAGGGAGGTTGAGGAGCTCGATGATGAGCAAATGGATGAGATTATGGGTGAGCTGGAAGCCAGCCATGGACGATACGCGATGGCTGCGGAGGCTGCGCGCCTTGCTGAAGATGTTGCCATAACAGAGGAGCATCAAGTAGCAGAAGTTTCGCAGCAGGCAGAGCAGCAGGCCCGGCCCGATAGCCTCGAGCCGGCCGATCAGGCTGCTGGAGCACGCGAGTCATCAGAGCTTGAAGATGACGCATTGATGGCAGAAGGAGGAGACGACGCGCAGGAAGCAGAAGAGGCGACAGAAGAGACGGCCGAAGAGCAGCCTCTTCCCTCCGATGCTCCCGTGGTGCAGTCTGGACCCCGTCGCCTGCCAACCCCAGACTCCTCTCCGCCAAACTCCCCGGCTCCAGCAGCGCCCGTCCCGACCCAGCAAGAGCCTCAGGTGCAGTTGCTCTCGCAGCCCCTCGGCCAGGCAGGCCCCAGCCGCCAGCCATCGTCCACGCCGAGGTCCCATCCGTCCTCGGCGATGCAGCAGCCCGAGGCGGCTGCTCAGCGCAGCGGGTCTTCATTCGAAGAGACCCCGCGCAACCCGATCTCTTCGCTCGTGCAGCCGCAGTCTGTGGCGCACGAGTCCACGCAGCAGCAGGTTCGCCCTGCGCTGTCCTCGATTGTCCGCGCCGGCCGCGTCCTTCAGAGCGTCACCTCGGATCCGCCGTCTCCGGAAGCCGGAGACCGCCATCTGCGCAGTCCGTTTAGAAGTTCCGGCAGCAAAGAGCCCCAATCCGGCTCCAAGGAGCGAGAGGGCAGCAGCGGCCGCCTGCCTAGCAGAAGCCCGAGCGGTCACCGGGTCAGCAAAAGCCCGACATCGCGCATCGGGACTCTTGGAAGGCAGAGCCAGTCGTCGCTCTCGCCGAGTCAGACCCGTTCTCCTCTCCGCGAATCGACAAGGGGGAACGCGGTCTCGAAGCAGCCGCAGCGCAGCCCGCGCCAACCTTCCGTGTCGCCGCCAAGGTCGTCGCTCTTCAGCAAGAGCACGAGAGGCACCGAGCCCCCGGCCGCGACGGTGAGCCAGGCACAGGCATCTGTGTCGCCGCAGCGATCGTCTCTCTCCGGGCAGAGAACTCAGAGTGTTGAGGCTGTGCCTCCCGCGACAGCGAGCCCATCTTTTGAGGATGAGGCTCCACGGGCGGCGCAAATGCCGACACCTGGACGCGTCTCGGCGAACAGCTCTCTGCGTCATTCGCCGGAGAGCGACATGAGCTGGGTCGCTGACGAGGGCCCGATCAGCCCCAGACTGCGCGGCGACAACACTCTGCAAGATGTTGTTGCTGCTTCCGAGCCCGGGACTGGCCGCAGCGGCGGCCTTCTCGGACAGTCCACGGTGACGCCTTCACCTGTTCCTGACGCAGAAGAGGAGCCGGAGCCCGGGCGCACTTTCCGCGCACCGAACCCATGGTCGTCCGACTCGGATTCAGAAGCAGAATCGGAAGAAGATATCTACTCTGCGCCCAAGCCGACACGACAGGAGCCGGAAGTAGAGTCGGAAGAAGACATCTACTCTGGGCCTGCGCGGACAAGGCTTCCGTCGATACCCGAGCAGCCCGAGCTTAAGAAGCTTGAGCTGCAGGCGCCTCGGCGTGAACCTGCGTCGCCCGTGTTTTCGGAACCGGAGCTGCCGGTGCTGCCGCGTCAGCGCGAGCCGTCGCCAGAGATGTCTGAGCCTGAGCTGCCGGTGCTCCCGCCAGCAAGAGACGACTCGACCGACATTTGGGATTTCGAGGCGGAGAGAGAATCTCCGAAACGGCAGAGGAACAAGCCGTTTGGTACCTCGAGGAGGAAGAGGAAGGCGTCGCAGGACGCCCCAGGACAGGCACCCAGGCCGGCCAAGTGGATGCGGGAAAACTTCCAACCGCTTTCCACCAGCGTCCCCAGGAGGTTCCCCGGGCCTACGCAGCCCACGCAGCCCACGCAGCCCACGCAGCGTGCGCAGCCTGTGCGGCCCTCGCCGCCTTCGCCGCCTTCGCCGCTTGCGGTTGAGGAGACTGGCTCGTCGTCGCGCCAGCAGGACCACTCGCGCCTAGAGTCCGAGGCAGAGGAGTTTTCACTTCTCGCCCGACAACGGGCAGCGGGAGAGCAGCAGACGCTCACGGATTCTGCGGTCAAGGCGAGCCGGTTTGACCTGTCCGAGTTCTTTTCCTCGCCAATCTCCATGGCGGGCAAGCTGGCGGGCAAGTTCTTTCCGAAGAAGAGCAAGCCTGCCGAGGCTGCCGCTCCGGCTCCTGCGCCGGCGATGACGGCAGGCAGCCTGTTTCCCCAGGCGCCACCGATGGAGCAGGTGTCAGCTCCTCGCCGCCAAAACATGTTTGCCGCCGCCGAGGACCTGTCCCGCGAACAGGCGCGACTGAACCCTGCGGCCCCAAGGCCCGTGTTGATGGCCGACTTCTTGCCAGGAGGGAGCAGATTTAGTGAAACTGCGTCCACTCCTGCGCCGGCAGCAACGACGACAACGAGCACCCGGGGTTCGCAGAGGTCGGATGAGGATCGCGCCGCGACTCCTCGCCGGCCAAACCTGTTTGCTGCTGCTGCTGCTGAGACGCTAGGCCGGGAGCAGGCCCAGCAGAGCTCAGCGGCTACTAATCGCTCGACAGCGTTCGGGATGTTCTTTCCGGGATGGAGCAAAACGGTTGAGGCTAGTCCTGCCCCTGCTCCGGTCCCGATTACTGCTCCTGTCCCGATTACTGCTCCTGTCCCGATTACTGCTCCTGTCCCGATTACTGCTCCTGCCCCTGTCCCGACTCCTGCTCCGGCTCCAGCCCCGGCTCGCGCTCTGACTTTTTCGGAAGAAGTCTTCGCTCGCCCGGCTCCTCCGGGGCAGGAAGAATGGCTGCGGGAGCCCTATCGCCCCCCGAACCCGTTCCTTGCTGCCGGCCGCGAGTCGGCCCAGCAAAGCTTACGGGCCGCAGACCTTCGCAGAGCCGCCGAGAACATGGATCAGCGCATCAAGAAGCACGGCGGGAACCGAAACTCTGCGCTGAAGCCTCGGCCGGCTGGCAGCAACGCGCCTCCACAGCCCTTGTCGTCGTCGGCGCCCTTTGCAAAGGCGCCGCCTAGACGAGAGCTGACGCGGAACGACATCCGCCGGTGGCAGCGCGACTCGGCGTGGTCGCCCACGAGCAGCGAAGACTCGTTTCGGCCGCCGCTCCTGCGCACGCTGCCGCCCAAGGACGCGTCGCCGGAGAAGTCGAGCCTGCGCCCTGCGACCAAGCCGCGCACGCCTGGCCGCGTCGTCGAGTTTACGAGCAGCGTGCTGTCGCCGCCCGAGCAGGAGCTGGCGCGCCAGAAGCGCCGGGAGCGGGAGGCTGATGTGGAGGAGTTTGCGGAGACGCTGCGGCTGTCGCAGAGCATGTCGTTGGCCTTTGACAGGGACGACAACCGCCGCGAACCCCCGCTGTTCCAGCAAGGAACGGCATCGCAGCAGGGCCGTGGCAGCAGCCAGGGCCAGGAGAACCAGCGCCCCTCGTCGTCGTCGGAAATCGCCGACGTCTCCATGCAGGACGCGTCGCCGCTCGAGGCTAGAGCTTCGCAGCCGGTGGCAGCAGCAGCAGCAGCTGCCGGCGCCGCCCTCTCGCAGACGCAATGGTCGCGCCAGCACTGGATTGCTCTCGAGAGGATGGTCCAGATCCGCCGCGAGCGCCTGGAGGCGGAGCGCTCGGAGCGCCGCCTGAACAGGCTCATCGGCAAGTTCGTCAGGGCCCGGGACGTGGCCATGCGGATCGAATGCTGGCACCTGGACTGCGTCGAGGAGTTCCAGACGCAGGTCGGCGGCTGGCAGGACGCGGATCTGGTGAAGCGTGTCTTTGGCCTGCTGGTGGGAGAACGGGTCCGGAAGGCGAGGCGAGCGCAGCGGGAGGCGAGGCTGCGGGAGGAGAGGCAGCGCGAGTGAGGCTGTCATGGCTCAGTGAAGGAAGCACTTGAGCATGACTTGTTTTTTTTTAACTACTTTCTTGTTTATGAATTTTTCTGTACTTTAGTATTTTGCGGCTTTGGATGAAGTAACGAACAAGCGAGCTATGCATTTGCTTTGGCGTTTGGGAAGAAAAAAAAGGGAAAGGGTTTTCTGGGAACCTTTTTGTATATGGCCTGGATTACTGGCCTTGAGGAGTTTTTTGGTTACCTTTTTTCAGCTTGCCATACTATTATGATACCATTTGGATTTCTACGCTGCAATATGAACAAGGACAACCTCAACCGCGGCCGTTTATTACTGTGCATGTGATTAGTGTGCGAGTAGATGGACAACCATATTGGTAGTGATGACTGATGTAAATTGTACACTTTTGCACTTCCATTTATGCAATCCCTTGCCGCGGACAGTACTGAGCGGTATCCCGAATCATTACAATTATGCCTCTATAATTGGCGACTGGACTATCCCCCGCGCTAACGAGGTACACGCCGCCACAGCGAAATCTTGCAGGCGGCACAAGTACCCAACTCACGTTATTTGTTTACTTTGGGCGGAGCTAAATAAAGCAACACGGCACCAGCTGAGACGCGTCCCACACCGCGTTGGAGCAAACCGTCTGCAACCACTTTTGACTCAGCCTAGCAGCGATTCTTTCGACGTGATACGACCTGTTCTCGCGGCCGACTAAAGGCAAAAAAATAGCTTGGTGACCGCCTAGACGGCCCGAATCTCATCTGCAAAGACGGCTTCTCGGTTTCTGCAAGCCCCTGAGTCATCACGATTGCGGCCAGGGCGACCGTTGAAGGAACAGGCCCTTCAAGGCAAACAAAGCGGGCACTGTGCTGGAACGCTCCGCCGCCTCGTTTACCTGAGACCATCCGCCCCAGACTTGGAACCTTTTTTTTATACTTATTTTTCTTAATGCTCCGTTTTCTCGACCCAGAACTGTTTTAATTGTTTGCGCATTTTCCATTCCAGCCAGCGCAACGGCTATGGTCTGCGGCCGTTGATCCCCCGCCCTCCTTTGTCGCCTGCCGCCGCCGCCCGTCATGGTTCGAGTCACCGACGACATTGAGCTCGCGCCGGAGCAGCTCGTCGCATACCACGCCTCGGATCCCCTCCTCGGCCACCTCCCCATCGTCGTCCTCTACGGCGCCGCGACGACGGCCAACCTCGCGCACCACAACAGCTCGCGCGTCCAGATCCACGTCCTCTCGCCCGCCGGCCTGCGCAGCTTCCCGCGCCTGACCATCTCCCCCAACTCGCCCTACTACAGCGTCGTCGCCCGCCTGCCGCGCGAGTTCCAGGGCGACGACGTCTACCGCGCCCTCGCCTTTGGCCTCTTTCGCTGCTTCGCCGAGCTGCCCGACGGCGTCCGCGCCCATCTGCGCAATGCCTACCCCACCAGAGGCCGCCTCCCGACGACGACGACGACGGCCGCCGCCCATGACGCGGCGCCGCTGTTTGGCGACCAGCACGCTGCCAACGTCGTGGCGTCCATGGTCCAGAGCGACAACATTGCCGCCGTCGTGACGGCCCTCCAGGATGCCCTCCAGCCGCAGCACGTGAGCAACCTCGACATTGACTTCATCCTGCCCCCGGGCTCCATCGTGCCGATGCAGGAAGAGGACCTCGAAGACGTGCCCGAAGACGAAGACGACATCCTCGACCCCACGCTCCGACAGTACGGCGGATATACCCCCCTGGTGAAGCTGCTGGGCGAGCCCGTCTTCATCCCGACGAGTCGACTGCGCCGCGCACCGTCAAAGCCGACATCGATAAACAAGAGCAAGACCTTTACCGTGGAGCAAAAGATTGAGCTGCGCATGAAGCTTGCGGAGCTCGTCGATACCGAGGAGCGCTATGTCTTGAAGCTCAACGAGCTCGCTCACGCCGTCGTCGACAAGTTTCGCGATGGCGCCCAGCAAAGACTAGGACAGACCCTCACTGCTGCTGAAGAGGAGCTGGCGCGCTTGTTCCCAGGTGCGGCCGACGAGATTCTAAACCTCAACTCTGCATTCTTGTCAGAGTTGCAGAACGTCATGGACGAGACCGAGGAAGAGGCGCTGGTTGACATGGAGGGCAACAGTGCACACCTCATGAGTCCTCGCCAGGCCGGCATGGCGCGCATCAAAGACCCCATTGGTGCGCTAGCCATGGCAAAGGTGTTCCTGGAGTGGTTCCCGAAATTTTCAGACTGCTACAGAGACTACATCAAGGCCAGCCAGCATTTCCCATCGTCAATGGATGGCTTCTTGGACCCGCAGGCGACACCCCAACGAGGCGACCAAGCTACAAAATCCGCCCTGATTGAGCCTGTGCAACGCCTGCCTCGCTATAGCTTGTTGATTGATCAGATAGTCGCTTCGCTACCCATTACACATCCCGCGCTGCAGTCGATGCTGAAAGCCAGAGACATTATTACGAATATCTGCTCACTAGACACGGCCGAAACGACCAAGCCTCAGCTTGCCAGCCAGCTTCGAAATATTGTGGAGGCGTGGCCGGCAGATCTTGAGCCCAAGGGCCGTCTCATCGGAGCCGCCGATTTCATCGAACTTTCTCCTCCGTTTGAGGTCTCCCTCACCGAAAGCGATAGCAGGGGCATCCTGCTGCTGTTTGCCGACTGCGTGGCTATTCTCAAGAAGACTGGCCGGCTCACGGGCAGAGATTTGCTGAGGGAGATTGGCAAGCCGTCCGCTGCAGAATTGCTCATTTCTATGACGAATGCCGCAGGCGGCTCCGCAGCATACGAGTTTGCCTTTACGGGCTGGCACGACCTTGCCAGCGTGCGCTTCACCGAGTCTGCTAATGGCAGCCTCGCGTGGATGACGTCGACGCAGAATATGAAAGCCGTGCACACTGGCGAGCACCGCATCAGCCCGTCGCCAACAGCGAGATGCTTCCTGCTGCAGGAGCTGTATGAAGGAAAAGCGTCCCGGTGGGGAGAGGATGTCGCCAGAGCTAGGATTGAAGCACGCTTCTCAGAGTCCGAAAGAGAGGATCCGTGCTGGACGCTGCGCACCATCCGTATGCCCGATAGCAATCTGGGGCTCCACACTGCCGTTTTCCAAGAAGGCGCCGATCAGCTTGTCGAGGGCCGTCGCGAGCCTGCTGCAGTGCGCGTTGTTGTCGATCACGAAAGAGGGACAAAGGGTGCGCCAGTCGGACACTACGGTGTAGAGATTGTCATTACAGTGGCCGCCAACGATCTGCGACGAATATCAATGCTCACCGTCGGTCTGCACGGCAAGCAGTATCAAGACGATGTTGCTTTGGAAGATTTTATTCCAACAATGTCTCGAAGAAGTGAGCACGCGCTGCCACCATCAATCAAATAACGTGCTAACTGGCAACAGTAATTCAACTCCTCAACACTCAATTCAACATTGCCAATATGAATCTCACAGCGGCCCTCGTTTCCTACAACAGTAAAATCCTGCGCAGCTTGAACTTTGCTACCGGACAGACGACCCCTGTGTCCCGAGCGGAAAAGACTCGATCGTTTCTCTCAAGTGCATCGCCAGTGAAGCTGCTGTCGAACTTGTGGGGTGGAACCAGCAGTAACAATGCTGCCAGCAATACTAGCACCGCAACTCCGGACTCGATAATATCGACTGCGACTGTTGCGCGCCAGCCATCACTTCATCGCAGCAACAGCTACCACTCAATATTGGGATCCATTCGCGGCGAGCGCTCCTTTATTGAAGATACACCACCTGATAATCCCATCGTACGACTAGAGGAGACCTTCACAGCATATGCAGCGGCCTTGCAGGAACGGAAAGGCGCGATCAACGGCAGAACACTGATGAATCGATCTTCCGTAGACGAGGTGTTGGTCAACGACGTCTACAACCGTCTTATTGAGAATCCCTACGACTATGAACTGCCGGTGGATGTGAGCACCGAAGTCATCTTTGTTGCTTTCGAAAACTTCTTGCGCATAGCATGGACGGAGCAAATGGGTGCAGTCATGTCCAAGCAGTCCATGAACACTCTGCAAGATCGGGCCAACCGCAGGGCGCTCGGCGACTTTGCAGACTTTGTCCGCTATTTGTTCTCCGACATGGCACCCCAGAACCGCCGCGCATTTGCGGCCCTTATCAAACTACTGGCTGATCTTCTCGATGGATGCAGCGACGACGGCGACCGAGGTGCTTTGACGATTGCCTTTGCTGAGCTGCTCGTTATGGACGGAACGGCTTCTTATTATATTAATCTTTTGGATCGCCTGGTGGAAGATTGCGATCGAATCTTTGGCGGCACAAGCCCAAACCAGAGCTTTTCATTCGAGGCCGCTTCCATGACAGGATCTGTCCGATCCACAACGCTGCGCAGAGGAGTATCGATGACGGGCTCTGTTGCGTCAAATGCCTCGTCGCTGCGTAAAAAGTTTGGCCTGGATGTGCTCATGCGGCAGAGCAAGGACGACAGACCGGAGCGGCCTTCTGTTTGGAGGAGCCTCAGCAAACATCGCAATCCCGCAACGGGGGAGCCCTCTAGTTTTTCGAGACGCACAATGAAGCAGGGTTTGATGGGCGAGGATGGTACCTTGCCTAGGCTCTTGCAGCGAGGCAACAGCGCTCGAGAGCGGCCAACAATTGCTGGTGCTTTTGACGCCCCGAGCAGACCGACAAGCTCACACAGAGCAGAGTTCCCGCTAAGCACAATCGGTGAGCCCAAGAACGAAGGCGCATCGCCATCGAGGTTCAAGCACAAACGCCGAAGCTCCTTGTCCGATCTGAAGAGCTTGTTGGAGGCGACGACCCTTGACGACAAGGAAGAGGCTGTCCAACCGCTGCAGCTTTCAAAACAGACCTCCGGAAAAGCAAATACTGCTGCCGGACAAGGGTTGCCGCGAGACATTAGTGGTGGCTCGCTGCAGAAGGAAAATATGGAGTCCTCTGAGAGCTTGATGACTCTAGATAGCGGCAGCGTGCCTAGCAAAACGTCGTCGCCTGTCAAGCCCGTTGTCAAGCATGCCAAGGCGCTGTCTGTAACAAATATCCCCATGCTGAAGCCCATCCAGCTTGGCCCGTCCACAGCAGCATCTGCCAACAAAGCCGCCGGTGGGCTTACACGATCGCCGGCGCGCCTGAGGCTGCAGTCGCCACAACGACTTCGAGAACGCCTACAGACAAGCAAGACTGCCGTGGATGAAGCCAGCACTGCATTGCGAGCCGAGATGCAAAAGGCCACGGATCAAGCTTCCTATGGCAACGCCTTCTCTAGCAGGGAAACCTTTGACGCGCAGGCGATGCAAACTTTGGAAGGCAAGCTCAACAAGACTATGCAAGAGCTGCAAGACAAGTACTCTGTCTTGCAAGAGGAAATGGATACGACTCTCAAGGCTACTGAAGCTAAGATGCGCTCCATAGACCAGCTCCACAAGGAAGTCTCGGCCGAAAACGAGCTGATTTACGAAAAGTTCAACGACGAGCTCGGCAAGATCGTCAAGGCGCTCCGTAGCAAGGGCAAGGAGGACAAGGAAGAGCTCATGACCAAGCTCAAAGAGCAGTCGGAAGCAGCGGCCAAGCTGAGACGGGAGAATGGCCGGCTGAAGAGGGAGAATATCAGCCTCCGCGCGTCGTTGAAGCAACAACCCGAGTAAACTGGTTTTGTTTTCTCTCTATTATTTAAGGAGCATGTGTATTTACGCTGGGTACAATGATATATGATTGATTTGGTCGAGGTACGTCGGGAAGAAAAAAAGACTGTACTTGGAAAGAGCATGGACATGACAAGAACGAGTATATGTATATGTACTATAGAAGGAGAGAGGGACAGAGCGTAGCTGCAGACTATGTACAAAAATCTGTACCGGTTATATACGTGTTTGGCCATGTCGTTCCGTGAAGGGCGTGCAAAAGCTGCAAGACGACGACGGTCGCCGCAAGGTCGCCTTTTTTTTTTTTTGGCTTTATTTGGCCCAGCGGAGGAGAACATCGAGATGCTTGCGGCCGCTGCCCCAGCCGCCGCAGCCACCGTCGGCGCCGCCATTGTCCGTGTGCGCGCCGGGGTTCTTGCCGCCGCAGTTGACGAGGTGGTACGAGCCCGCGGCGCCGCACGTCCTCGCGTTGGCGTCCTTGCACTTGAAGACGCACGTCACCAGGTTGGACACGCAGCCGTTGCTGCCGCGAATGTCCATGGCGTGGCCCTTGCTGTTGACCTCGCGCGAGACGTCAAACGTGGCGTAGCTGCCCGTGTTGAACTCGCCCCAGGTGTTGTCCACCTGGCCGACGTTGTTGAGGCGCGTCTCGTGGCCGTCGAGCGAGGCGAACGCGCCGGTGACGCCGGCGGCGAGCGAGATGGTGATGGAGTCGCCGGGGCGCGGCAGGGAGACGCTGATCTTGGGCGCGCGCACGTTGACGCACATGGCCTGGTAGTCCTGCGCGTTCTGCCACGTCCAGAGGATGAGCGTGACGGGGCGCGCGGCCGGGTGGATGGCGTTGTTGGTGAACTTGAAGGTGTAGGGCCCCTGGGTGCCGATCCAGGCCTTGCCGTTGGGCGAGAGCGCGTTTTCGCCCTGCCCGCGGATGCCAATCTTGGACATGTACTCGCAGTCGGCCTTGTTGAGGTGCGGCTTGAGCTTGGCGCAGGAGAAGCCGCCGGCGGCGAGGGTGCTGACCGAGGTGTCGTTGGCCCTGGGAGGTGGCGGGCGGAATGTGTTAGTGATTGGTGCGGATTGAGCTGTGGGCTTGGTCTGCGAGGCGTGGCTTACATCTCGGAGTGGGTGAGATCGGCGTTGGTGAAGCCAACGAGGGCTGCAACGGCAGCAATGGCAGCAAAGGCGCGCATCTTGAGGGAAGTGGCTCTGGTGAGGAGAGCTTAACAGCTGGGCAACGTTTGGACTGGCTGTGAGATTGTTGGGGCTGGTGCTGATGCAAGTTTCTTGGGTCTTTCATGAGATGGGCTGACCTTTTATATCTCTTGGTCCTGGTCTAGACTCTGCTGGTTCCAAGAGTGCAAACTCCATCTTATTCCCCAAAACTGCACCGGCCCATTTTCTTCTCACGCATAGCTAGGGAGTCTGTAATCGGAAACCCCGGAGGCAAAAGGCGGTTGCTATCTGCATGCCTCAGCGTCTCAATGTCTCCGGAGGATTCCCATCTCATCCATCGTGAAAATTATGCCTAGCCACTCTAGCTGCACACTCTTTACGGAGGTGCTAGTCGTCTGAGCCTGGTATTTAGAAGGATAGTAATGTCTCCGTACTGTCTAGATTTTCTACAATGGCTGCAACACCGCGGAAATATTGGCTGACTGCATCGCCAAGCCGTCGGTGCAAGTCGCTGGTGATGCGGGTGGACGCGATGGCCAGGGGCCGTTGGCTTACTTCCGGTGGAGCGCGGTGCTCATGTCGGCGAAGAAGATGTACTGATTGCACGTAGAATGCTTGAAAAGACTCTAGCGCAGCCATGGTATACTTTATTGAAACCTCACTGTGCCTTGCCTTTAAATCTAGTGGTGCTGGCCGTCTTTGGCGTCTTGTTTCGCTGCACATGGGCTGCAGGGAATACACCCACCAGATTCTCGGTAACTATGCAGCGCTTCTTCAAAGTAGTGCTCCTGGAGATTGTAAGCATTTTGGTCCCTCTTCGAAGAGCAGAGCCAAATTTAGCCCACATTGACCAACCGAAGGATTCGCTACCCCTGCAGCAACTGATCCCTCGAGCAAGCCCACCTAGAGGCGCACCTACAACTGTGGCCGCCCTCGGTTTCTTGGGCATGCACATCTGCTTCAGCCTTGCATGGATCCAGCGGAAACATTCTCTTCAGCTGAATCACCGCCGATTTGCTTCCTTTGCGCCGTGGCGCCCTGGAAATATACATGCGCATGAATGGTTAACCTAAATCGGATCCTGCCGAAATGCTGTGGGGAGCGTGTAAGCGCTTGTCCATACACATGGCACAAATCGGTCTAGATTATCGAATCACCTACCGCACTTGTGCTTATGCGAATGAGAGGAAAAGAGCCTTGCAAGTTGGACCGACATCGTTTATAGTAAAATTTCTATTGCCGGCAAATGGTCTAGAACCGTTCCCGCTGACAACAGTGCCAGCCACGGGCTGAATCCGCGCAGACGTACAGCCACTGCGACCGTCGCTAGACATCACTGCCGAAGCCAAGTTGTTGTTGCCGAGGATCTTCTGGTGCCTTGTAAAATATACTGGTAAAAGGTAGTTTCCCGTTAATGGATCAATATGCGGCGCGGACGTGTGCCTGTCGATCAGTGAAGCGTGTCTCAACCGGAGACTTTTTTGACGCGTCTTTAGTTATGGTTCTGACAGGAACGGTCGATGGTGCACTTTTTTCGAGCTCGTGCAGGAATGCGACCAAGACTGGTTGCATCCTTTGCATGACAAGCTTCCGAGCCTTGCAAGCGCACTCCTCTTGCACAACCATGTTTCCGACAGGTCTGAGAGCAGCGACCACCGACGAGCACAGAAAGATATGTTGTCGACAGATTGACGCACATGTAAATCATGAATCCTGTGATTCCTGCGCCTCCGTCTTTTTCTCGAGCCAGCACTCGAAAAAGAGCGGCCCGGCTCTCACCGAGCGAATCGGCGCAGTATTCATGTCTCGTGGCCCAGGGACGCCGTTCACTTTTGCCTGTGCTGGAATCCAGGCCTGGGGATGCTAAACAGCGTCAGTACAAAAGACGGCCCATCCAAACAAGAACTCCGAGCCACATACCCCAATCGGTGCCTCCGACTCGTCGCGCAGCTCGACTGCGAGCGTAAAGGTGCAATTCTCAGGCAGCGGCGGGCTCTTCTCCCCTGCATAGGCAATTCTGCGCAAAGCCCCCCGTAGACCCTCATTCACATCTGTCCAGTTGACCTCGTCCTCGCCTTCGACCGACGTCTCCGCCAGCCCTCCCGCCGCCGCGGCCCCCGACGCTGCAGAGGGCCCGACGCCCAGAGCATCAACCACCGGCGCGCCGTCGCCGCCGCGGCCGCCATCTCCGACGGCATCACCCCACGAGGCCGGAAAGGACTGCAGATCAAACACCCAGCGCTCGAGCACCGTCATCGACTGGGGCGCGTGGATGGCGAGCACGACGGCGCGCGCGGCGCCGCTCCTGATCTGCGCCGCGACGGCCGCCACCGCATCGGTGACCCAGGTGCAGACGCCCGGGTGGCGCGACTGGTGCACGGGCAGGGTGTACGCGCGCGTGGTGAGGAAGCTGCGCGCCGGGTAGAGGGCGCGGTGGAAGAGCAGTGAGTGGATGGCGACGGTGAGGAAGCTGGAAAAGGACGAGAGGAGGCGTCCGGCCTGGTCTGCGGTGATGGATGAAGTCATTGTTCTATGAATTAGAATTCGTCATCGTAGAGGGTCTTGTCTCCCCTCGTAGCTATCGGAAGGGCTGGAATGAGGTTCTGAAAAGTGGCTTGACAGTGTTCGAGGCGCAAACGGTGTTGTACGCTGGTCGTGAATGAGCTCCGCCAAAGTGGTGATGCTAGCGCACGTGCAGACGCCCGGCCGGCACACAACCGAGACATTACAAAATAAAGTAGGATAATTCAAGAAATACGAGTCTACATCTTTAAAAGAGAATAATCGCTTTTGACAGTGTTTTTCTCTGCGAATGTATCTATTTCTGCACAACCCATCTGGTGGCTACTTCCCCAGCACCATGATGTTTAGGTATTGTTGGTTGAGCACTGTGCAGTTGAGGCAAAAATCACAAAATTTAGAAATCTTCCAACCGAATTACCTTGTATGAAGGTTCTTCATATGGGTGGGCTCTGAATGTTGCAAAAATTAGTATATTTTTTCTCTCTCTTTTCTGGACAGGGAAACAAATCGTGTACCTACTCTTTCAGCGCGGCCACTGCGCGTCGCGCAACATCCTCGCCGACGCAAAGCGTCTCGACGCGGACCTCTTCCACATGCTCCAAAGCACCAACAGACCCAATGTTGGGATTCGCCGTCGCTCCCGGTCGAAACTGGCCAGTTCCCTTGATGGACCAGCAGCACTCGGTGTAGCTTCCCGGACCCGGATAGCGCCCCGCGCCCGCCTTGAAGATGGCGGCCTTGCAAGCGTCCACGGCAGCGAGCGGCGCGTGGAAGATGAAGCTGAATCGAGGCACTGCTGGAGATGCCATATTTTCTTCGTCGGGAACTGTTTACGTCGCGGAATCGCAGGCTATAGTGTGCTTCGGTGCCGTACGAGTGGCGGGTGTTTGTAGGTGGTCAACGTGAGGGGCAACGACGCCGTGTCTCAACAGACAGACCCATGTGCCAGCCAGGGCGTGTAAGAGAACATTTGTACGACGACCTTGCTCCGATCCCACGTCGCTCAGAAAAACTTTACGGTCTTGTGCAGAAGATTTTGTGAGCTCGAATGGTTGTTTTCTTCTTTTTTTTAGCACAAAGGAAAGATATCTCTTTCGGTAGATCACTCGGCTGCTTTGTATGCCCGTTTCATATGGAACGGCTCTACCAACGCCACCCTGCATTGCCTCGCAGCCCTGTCTCCTGCAAGTCACGATTGGTAGATGTAAAAGTCCAGTCCAATTATTCAGCTTTTATACTCAGCTAGCAATGCGGGGGCGGCCAGGCTCCATTATCGTTCATCGCATCCAGCGAGCGTATCGGCAAGACAACTGATTCCATGGAGACAGTACAAGAAGCTCCCGGGCCATATGAATACTCTGCTCTGCGACATGCAATATCCTTTCACATCGCAAAGCTTCTGCCTGGACATGGTTATGCGCCAGTCCAATGCACATTGGAAGAAGTCCAGTGGTCCGACGGGTGCCAGTACGAGGCCATATCCTACGCTTGCGGGGGATCCGACCCCCAAAGACCTGATATTAGTGCACGATAGGATACTCGGAGTGACCAAAAATCTTCACAGTGCGCTGCTTCACTTGCGACACGAAGAGATGCCACGATACATATGGGTTGATGCAATTTGGTAATTGATCTCTTCTCCATCTCAATAATGTGCATCTCTCACGAACCCGACACGCCTCCCTTCTGTAAATAGCACGAATCAGAATGATATCCCTGAGCGCGGCGCGCAGGTTCGACAGATGCGCCGCATTTTCGAAAAGGCAACCTCGGTGCTGATCTGGCTCGGGCCCGACAACGACGCCGGACAAGCGGCGCTCGCTGTCCGCTCTGTGCAGCAAGTCGCAGAGCTTATATGCCAGCAGCTCGACATCTCTCTAGAAGGTCTGTCAGCCGTGGAGTAAATCTATCACACGGTGCTATTCGAGAACCGCCACCGTCTGGCTCTGCCGAGCGAGTGCAGCGTCGTCCCGCGCGACATGTGGGATGCGGTGCTCTGGCTCTACAGGCACCCCTACTTTACGCACGTATGGTTCATCCAGGAGATCAACGCCAACCGTAGCCGGCCAACATTTTGTGGAAGACATGTCATCTCGTGGGAGGCTATGGAGCTCGTCGCCGGGTACATGGTGCTCGAGTCCACCTTTGCCCGCAAATGCGGCGACTTTGGCAGCACCTTTTGCTACTGGGCGTCGACGGCGCCGTCTGAGCTGCGCTCGGCCAGCAACTGGCTGCACATACTGTATCTCGCGTCCAACTTTGTCGCCTCCGACGCGCGGGACGTGGTGTATGGACTGCGGGAGATGATGAACTGCCGCGCGGGCGGCGCGCTTCTCGATCCTGATTACAGCTAGGCCACGCTTCAAACATACCGGGATGTGGTGGAGGCGTCTCTGCTCAACTACAAGAACACGAATGCCCTGCTGTACGTTTCGGCCGTCGAGGGCCGCCCTTCCTGGATCCCGTTTTGGGACGAGGCCATGCTGTTACGGAACCCCGTTCGGTTCGGCAGCCCCATGCCTTGGAGGCCGGCAGGAGACTTTGAAGCGCACTGGGCCGTGGACAGAGAAAATTTCAACCTGTCACTGAAGGGCTCTTTTCTAGGGGGGGTGCGGTCCGCATCGACCTACCGGGAGACGGTGTTCCGCGGCGGACCACCGGCATCCGGCGAACTCGATCTGGATCTGGCGTCCACTTGGCAGAAAATTCTTTGTCTAGTCGCCGAGAGCCAGGATAACGGCTTTCCACTGTCCGAGGACACGCTGACTGCTTGCGCGACGTCACTCTGCTATGGACAAGACGAGGCTTGTAAGCCGGCAGAGGAAGCGAAATTGGCGAGGAACTTTGTCGCATACTTGAAGTCGGTCCTTGGCGTCGAGGACTCTGCAAAGTACACGGGATCATCTTTCTCAGGCCCCGACGAGCAAGGCGATGGCACTGTGTTTGGAAAGCCGGTGTGGGATTTCGAGTATCCAGAGTCGAGCTTCTTCGTCATGCACGACAGGAGCATGGGATGCTGCATTGCCCCTGTCGCCCCAGGCGATGGTGTATTTGTTCCACTTGGATGCACGTATCCTCTAGTGCTGCGGCCGGATGGTGAACGTGGCTTTCGGGTCCGAGGCTACTGTTTTGTGCATGGTGCGATGCATGGAGAGAGGCAGACCGGGCGAGATTATTTCAGTCGATATTAACTAGCTCTCGCCGACTCGGCTGGTGAGATTTAGCACAATTCGTGGTGACATGTCGTTAAAATAAGATAGCCAAGTAGTGGCGCTGTTAGTGTGCGCACTAACAGTTTTAGCTGGTCGGGGGGTGAATGCGGGCACTTGTGCCCGTACCGTGTCCAAGAGCATCTTATATCCTGTTCTAGACGGCCAGTTGAGTGTAGCTGGCTGGACCTTTACTGATATAAATAACGTGCTCGACTCTGTATTGCGCACCTCGTAGATTTGCAAAATAATCATTGGAACCTCCGTCGACAGTTTAGAATCTCCCGGCCTGCAAGCAGATCAGCAAGACAGAAATCTCGTCCACTCGCAAAAACTGACTGGCATGATGACATCCCAGGTTCAGCAAGACGCCCATCACTCTTTGATTGACAAAGCCATGGCCGATGTGCTTGGTGTTGCGGCACACGACTTCACCATTGAGAAGAACATCGTGGCCACAAACAACCATGTATACATGATCAGCCTTTCCAAAGCCAGCGAGTCGGAGAAGACATGCCAGAACCCCAAGCCGCTGACCGTAGCAGTTCCTGCTGGCACTTCGCGCCTGGTGATGCGCATCGCCAAGGGCGACAACAACGTCGAGGACTCCGTCCGGATCCGCAACGAGGTTTCGTGTCTTACACTGGCACGAAAGGCTCTTGAACATGTTGATCCTTTGCTGGTCCCCCGCGTCTTCGATTGGGCAGACGCAAGCGACTTGGGCTACATTCTCCAAGAGTTCAAGCACGGCGAGCAACTATCGCATAATGATCTGCGCGCGTTGAGCGAGCCAGACGTTGCCTTTGTCTGCAAGCAGCTAGCCGCCGTGGCCAAGGCCTTGCAAGACTATCAACTGCCCGTTGATGGGTACGGCGGCCTCACGTTTGATGACGCCGGAAACATGTCGACCACTAAAATCATCTTCCGCACAGGAGGGCCCTTTGCGACATATGCCGAGTATTTGCAGGCAACGCTGGAGTGGCAGCTGGCGCAGAGCGAAAGTGTCGCAGCCCTCAACGGCTGGAGGGACACGCCTGGCCTTCGAGAGCGAATCGATGCGTTTGTCGCAAACGGGCTTGGCAAGATCCTGTCCAACGTGCCTGAACACAAGCCGACGCTAGTTCACGGCGATTTGAGTGTGTTGATTCCATGCCCCAAACAAGACCACCGGTAGGACTAACAAAGCAAGCTCTGCCCAATCTTCTCTTCGACTGGCCCTCAAACCGCCTCGTCGCCGTCGTGGACTTTGACTTTGGCCACGTCGGCAGCACCATCACCGAGTTTCTCTACTCGTTTCCCGAATTTCAGGGTATTCTGCTCGGCGTCGCGGAGCCCGAGGACGGTCTGCGCGACCTGGTGCTCAACGGCTTCGTCGGCCCTCGCCCAGTGGATGCGCGGTTTGCGATTGGCAAAGCGTGGAATGACGCCCTGGCCGCGCAAGGCGCCCGGCGACCCTGCAGCGTGGAGGGAGCCGACGACGTCTCAAACGTGTGGTGGTTCGCGCAGGAGCTGATGACGTTCCACTGGCTGCTGCCGCGGTTCTACGAGGGCCAGTCCGCGGAGCAGATCCAGGGATGGGTGGCCAAGTCGCGGAAGCGGATCGAAGCCTACTTGGAGCACTGGGGTTACTGAGGCACTGAGGCCAACAGACCAATTGATGCTAGATCAGAGTCCATATACTCAACATGGTGGCAGACGGCGGGGTCATACTTGCACCGCTCACCGTACCCACAAGAGTACATGCAGGACGGGGTTCACGAGGCAGAGCTGTATGAGCAGGACAAGGCTAGCGCGCTATATGGTCAGTCTTTCCGAAATGCTGCCGCCAGGCCAATTGTAGATAGAGTTGCATTAGATGATGTGAAATAAAAGAAGAGAAATACTCCGAGCCGAGGCCGTCACGCCAACACCGGCTGCCTAAATACCTACATGAAGCCTGTTAGCGGCCCTTCTGCCCCGCGTCTGGCCGGGCATCGACTCCACATATAGGGCTGAGGCGGGCAGAAGGCAGCAAAAGCCATGACGAAGCTCTACTTAGCATCAGCATCCATCCCCCTTCTCTCTCCCTCTCCGTCTCTCCATCTATAAGGGCCAACGGTTCGCCACCTCGTTTCTTCTCCATCAAGCCTCCATCTTCCATCGACACTAGTCCCGATCACGAACGCATTTTCAATTCCCGATACTTCACAGTGCGCTCCTCGACCCATCTGGATTTTACCCCTCCTTCTTTCCTCCAACCCCCGCCACAGTTCATCACATCTCCGCTCAAAAAAGATGTCGGCGCTCAGCACGACGGCCGTCCTCGAGGGCATGGCCAAGGCCCTGCCCACGCACACGCAAGGCGACGACTCGTCCGACCTGGCCAGCTCATACGAGGCCGTCGGCCTGCTCGTCCACTCGTACCTCACAGCGCTGGGCTTCAAGCTCGTCGGCTTCCACGAGGACAGACCACTAGGTACGCTCTTCCCCTCTTCCACATCTCTCTCTCTCTTTCTCGAAACTTACACAGAAATTCTCCCAACCAGCCGAGTGTGAATCTCTCGCTCCCCGCCTCCCCGCCTGCTGGAACGCCGGCTTCGGCTCCCTCGGCTTCGTCTACACCCACGGCGACCAGCAGCAAGACACCAAGCCGACGACCTACATCTTCCGCGTCGACAAGATGGGCGCCCGGGTCGAGATCCGCGGCACACGCTCTTCCCCCTCCTCCTCCTCCTCCGATACCAACGGCATACACCGCTTCGACGTGGCCATCCGCGACGTTGTCCAGTCCAGCAACCTGCCCGTGCGCATCATCCTCGACGCCGACGGCAACGACACCAGCGATCGCCAGGACCTCGTCGACAAGCTGCACCGCGTCTTCGTCTCCAGCACCGCCGTCGCCACGCTCCTGCAGGACGTCCGCACCAAGATCGTCCAGAACCTGCTGGGAAGCGGCGCTGCCGCCGCGCAGGTCGAGGCCCGCGCCGACAGCGCCGCCGAGGAGCGCAGGCTGCGCGAGGAGCGCTTCCAGCAGGAGCGCCAGGACCCCAACCATCCGCTGGCCGGCCGCGCGCAGCAGCCCTCGCCGGCCGACATGCTCGTACCGCGACCCGGCGAGCTGCCCGAGTCGGCGCGGCCCCGTCCCGGCGCGCCCAGCGGCGAGTTTATGCCGCCCGGCTTCGAGGACGAGTACGACATTAACCGTCCGCCCGCTGGTATGGGTGGCCACGGCGGCCTCGTCATGCCCGGCAGCGGCCGCTCGCCGTTCAACATTGGCCACGACGACCTGCACCCACCCGGGCTTGGTCCCAACGACCCCTTCCGCGGATCCGGGCTACCGAGCGGCCTAGGTGGCAGCGGTGGCTTTGGCAGCGGAGGCGGCATGCACCCGACCTTTGACGATCCCCTCTTTGCTGGTCAGGGAGGACGCACCGGTCCAGGCCAGGGTAGCGGTGGCGAGTTTGACCCCCAAGTTCCACCTGGAGCACGATATGATCCCCTCGGTCCTGGCGGCGGCCCTCGCTTCCCGGGACCTGGTAGTGGACAGGGTGGCCACCCGTTTGGTGGCGGTGGCATCATCTAAGCAAGGAAAGAAGAGAGAGGAGTCAAAGACAAGATTGTACGAGTAGGGTTTTTCGAAACGCCAATGGCAAGGGCTTCCTTTTAAATGACGACGAAAACGACTTATGAAATTTTAGGCAGTGGTGAATTAACCATGTTGGAACCCAAGGGCGGAGGGTGCTTGTACGCTGATCTAAAGTCTGCAAATAGCTCGCAAATGGAAATCAACTCAAAAGTATACGCCTGTTCGCTGTGCGTCTACCAATAAGCTTGTTAATTCAACTTCGATTTTTTAATCTAGCAATGGTCTAACAAATGACGCTATTCCACCATTTTTTATGTCGTGTTGACACATCCATGCCATTATGACATACGGTATAATGCAAAAGAAAGAATGTTTCGCTCCCATGTATACTTCCTCGTTCCGTTGCCAGGTCCTCAATGACTCTGATCTTCTTTTGCCTCACTATCACTAAATGAGAGAGGAGCGGTCGTATCTCCTGGCGGAGCGCAAGGCCTTGGATCTTATGGAACAGTTGTATTCGGGGATAAACGGGATTTCCGCCCGGGCAGCAGTTTTCTTGTCTGGGCACTCACTCTACTGTGCCGTGTTTGCCAGTTCATGCAGCTTCTGGCGTTCCTCCTCCGAGAGTTTGGGGTACCACTGGTTGAACTGGCCAATGTCTTCCTGAGCAGCGCGGATAAAGAAATCTGCGAGGTAGGCCTGGGTCTGGTCATCACGCTGGCGCTGGCCGCCATTCTCCATAAACGACATCAGGTCACCCTTAACGGAGTTGAGTGTCAAGTCAAGCGTCTCGTCGTCTTCCCAGCCGTCTTCACCGTCGTCTTCACCGAGTAGCGCATCGTTAGCCACAGCTGCCGAGGCGAGATTGGCAGTAGCGCGGCTTCCAGAGGCAGACAACAGCTCCTCAATCAGAACTTTGATGATTTTGAGCTGGGCAGGGATAATTGAATACTCGTCAGGGTCTAGAAGTGAGGTCAGCGGCCGCTCAAGTTGACAGATTCAAGATGCACATACGTTGCTTAGCGCGCGAGCGTGTCTTAATCATCCCGTCATCATCTACAATCAAATCACCTTTGACAGGGATCTCTGCAAGACGATTATCATTCAATGCAAATAGCTTAGACAGCGCGATGACACTGGAAAATGTTGGTCAGAAAGTACAGCGACACGGAATTTGCAATGTCACTTACTTTTGGCGAATTTCATCATAGCCAGCAAAGCTGACAGAGTTTTCTAGCCATTTTGACATGACGATTTGCAGACCACTTTCTTCGGAGTTGATCTGGATCTGACTCAAGAACTCAACAACATCCTGAGCGCCGTTAAGAGAGAGGCGTGCGAAGACAAGGATTAGGGATTGAATAATGGCAGCCGCTTGGGCGACGGCCAAACGGTTCGCGACAGCCTGGAGTAACTGCGGAAGGAAAGGTCCCAGGCGTTCTTGGCCGGCCTTCTCCACAAGCTCGGCCGCTAGACCACCGACCTCAGAGGCAGAGTTGTCTTCGACGGCGGGGCCGAGTAGGCGATCGATAATGTGAAGACAGACTTCAAGACCAGACCGACCGCTAGCATCCTGCCAGCTTAGAACTTGTTGATGGTCATGCATAAGCAGAAACTTGACGGTGCGAGACCCAGACCTAAGGATGTCACCCTCGTTGGATTGCATCAACAACGTGCTGAGTTTTGGCAAGGTAGCAGCAATAAAGCCCTCGGGCAGCGGGCTGGGGGCATTCTCGGCCACGACAGCGAGCAACTCAGCGGCGATTGAGACGAGGGGGCTATCAGAAGTGACGTCGCCAACATCGAATGCTGCAGTGAGGGTCGGAATAACAATGGCAGAGAGGCGGGAGAAGGAATCATGGTCGGACAGGCTAATGACAAGTTCCTCAAAAGCCTCGCTGACGAGAATGGAGACCTGAAAGTTACTCGATCCAAGTTTGGCGAGCAGGAAGAGAAGATCGACAGCGCGGACCTCGGCCGACAGGGCAATTTGGTGGTCGAGGCTAATGGCAGCGCGAACGGCGCCAGTCAATGTCACAAGTAACTCATCAGCCTCCTCCATCTCCTCGGGATCCCTACCGTTCATGTATGTCTGGACGGCATTGATGATGGAGAGCTGACGGTCCTCAGGAACCTTGCCTGCGTCGATGAGATCGTTGATTGCCTTGACGCAAGCAACTTTGACGACTTCCGACTCCTCGGCGTTGATGGAGTTGATGACTCGGTCGAGAAGAGCGGTGGGAGGGTCGTAGGAGCGACCAAGAATTCCGGCAAGGAGGTAGCCACGAGCACGGAGGAGTGGCTCTTCAGCTCGGTTAATGGCATAGTCAACAAGCTCGAGATATGCGTGAGCCACAACCTCGGGGATCTCTTTATCCACGTCCTGGAAGTCTCCTGCCAGCATGACAAAGAGATACAGGGCGGCTTCCTGGCTTCTCCAGCCCCCGCTGGGAAACAAGGCCTTGGTGTAGCCAAACAGCCCGTCGATGGTCTTTTCATTAAACCATTCCCCCATCTTGATGAGCAGATCTCCAGCCGCAGTTCGCGCAGTGTAGTTGGCGGTAACCGACGTCTCTTCTGCCAGGTAGAGAGAGCAGTCGATATCCCAGAGTTCCTCTTCTTCATGGATAACACGCGAGTAGCCTACGAGGAGCTTCATGATATCCACCATCCAAGGTACTTCATGGGCATTTGGGTGAGCCTTGAGCTGTCCATCAAGCTCTGCTTGGACGGGAGGAGCACGGAAGCACTGATTCAAGAAGTCGAGCTCTTCAAGGACCAAGAAGTCCAGAGTGTATGGAAGATTGTCGACATCTTCGAGGCGGCCCTGGGCATCATTGTCAATGTAGAGACATTCGTAGCTGGGCAGCAAGGTGATGAGTTCTTCCCAAACAGCGGTGAAGAGAGTAGCGCTCTGAGGGAGCAAGAGGTTTGGAAAGACTCGGCGGATGCGGAGCAACGTCTTGACAACTTGAAGCTTGAGGGAGATGACGCTATTCCACTCCGTGGGCTGGGCGCCAGTGCTAGCATCCGCTTCGGGAAGTGGGCTCTTGAGAACATTGAGGAAGAAGGGGTTCCAATCCTTAAGAAGCTCTTCGGCAAAGGCGTTAACTTCAGTAGCATGGTCCTCCTTGACCATGTTCATCAGGTCGAAACAGCCCCGGAAGACAGAGATGGCCAGAGATCTGATGAGAGGCTTGCGGTCCTGGCTTATGGCAACCTGAGTAAGGGTGCTGGCAATATCTCTTGCCATGGTAAAGAACTGATCTTCGCTCAAGCTCTCTTCGACGAGGTCGCCGAGGACTCGGAGAGCACCATGTAGCTGAGAGTCGTTGCCGTTGGGGAAGACGGCCAGAACGGTGGGGAGGAGGGCAGGCCACTCTTCGGGGAAGTCGTGAATCGCAATTTTTCCGACGGCGTAACTGTAGAGTAAGGTCAGCATTAGTAGGACATGAAATAAAAGCTAGAGGGTGTGAAGGCCGAGTCCCGTGGCATACCTAGCAGCAATCTTGACTTTGCGATCATCTTCGGCGCTGAGGGCCAGGTCCAGGAGAGCCTGCCGAACGAGCTGTCTGGTATCTTCGGCAATGGGAATGGGAGGCTCGGAGCCAGGATCATCACTCGACCAGTTGTTCTCAATGAAAAGACGCAAAGTGCTGAGGGCCAGCTGGCGCGTGGCAATGTCGACTGAGGTGTGGGAGGCAATCTTGGCCAGGGACACCGAGTATGCCGGGTTCGTCTGGGCTCTCTTGAGCTCTATCTCGGCACTGATACGCTGATTCTGGTCGGCCTGTGCGGTAGCCGCAAGCAGCTGGAGTAGCTGGTCCTCCATGGCTGATGCTGGCGGGTGGCGGGGTGTAGGCGGGGGGGGATGCGGTAAGGGAAAAAAAAGACTAGAGAGAAATGGAGGGGTATTTATCGCATGCGAAACAAGTCTATCGAACGAGACTTGGGGAAAGATGAGACTGTGCAGGCAATGATAGAAAGATAAAGTCAAACAGACACAAATGATCCCGTTGTCTGATGCAGGATAGCTGGCTAGTCCCCGGGATATGGCAACATGAAGAAGTTGAGTTGAGAAAAAAAAGCGGGAATGTTTTTGTGTAGACGCGTGAATGGCGGTGATAAAGTGGAAGGAGGCGCAGAGTTGGCTAGCTAGCTACAGGGCAACAGGGGTCACCTTCGCTAGGTACATAGTTAACTAAGTTAGGTAGCAAGGTAGGTACAATAGGCGGAGGGCTTTGGCGGGCGCGAGTTGGCGGGGCAAGAGAGCTCGCGAGGCCGGCTTATGGCGGGGTCACTGTTGCCATCTGCCAGCTGCCAAACTGCTACCCTAGGGAAGCACTGGTTGACTGGGAAGCTGCCAGCTCTTGGTGTGCAAACGCCTCACCTCATGCCAGCAACCATCAAGGCTGTAGCACGTCGGTGAACGCGCTTTCACGACGGGTTTTAACTGGAACTTAGCAAGCACGACTAATTTGAGGAGATGGGCGAGATGCGACGCATTGCATTACCGCTCGCATCATTGCATGCACAGTCGACGGATAATTAGCGGCACGAGTGAGACTCGAGGAAAAACACAATACAATAGACCGTTGTATAAAACTCTAGCAGTATGAAACAAAATATTGTTTTACACTCACCAATGGACGAAAAGTGAAGTCTAATGAAGCAAATTATCGCTGTCTCTCTTACACAGTGGAGTTTGCCTGCACTGATAGTACACCTCGGAGACGCCTCATAGGCATTTTCTTACTCACCAGCCATCACCAACAGCACACTAATACCATCACATGCAACAACGCAGTTCGGCCATTTCCGCACAGTAACTACCCCAGTAGTCTACAATTCCCCTCACGAGAACTCCAACAATCTGTGGTATTCCAAATTCCTTTTTTCTCTCCTCATGGCAGTCTCCAATGCCTCTCTGCACGGCAAATGATGAACCGGCTCCGTTTCTGTACTGTACCCCGCGTTTTCCCTGCTGCCTGTCTCACACCAGAAAGCCACCAAGCCAAATGCTGGCGGCGCCCTACGCCATCCCGCCACCCTAAACACCCGGAATTGCTCGATTCTATCGAGTAATGGAAAATCGAGCCAAGACGCCCCCCCAATCCCCCAGAGATGACAGGCGCCACGCTCTCGGTAAATGTCGAGACCAGGTGTGCTACATGCGATGCATAAAAACATGCATCATGACCAGGGAAAAGTCTGATGGACCAGATTTTTGTTTTATACGACGGATGCATTGAAAGCTTAAATGAACCGATAGCAACGCCGCTGCTTGCTCGACTCGGCTTCTCAAATTTCCCTATCTTTTCAAAAACCAGCGCGCGCCGCTCATATCTCGCTATCTATCGCAAGGGCTTTTGCCAAGGCGCGCACAGAAAAATGCGGGGAAAGTAAATCGCATCCTTCCTGGCCGACTGGGCCTCACAAGATTCCCTATTCCGAGGTCGGCCAGAGCCCACTCGCCATGTCAATCTTTCTCTTTTGTTTCCACATTCAGGCCATCACTCTGCTCATCGCAATCGTGAGTTGCTCCCGTCTTCCTCTTCTCAAAACACATTTTCTTCTTCTTCAATCTTCCCGATCACTTCTCACCATCTCCCTGCCTATCTCGTCAACACTCACTCATCCTCTATTCGAACCACGTAGTGACGCCCTCTCCCGACAGGGCCTCGTTGGAGTCGCCACAACTCCCAGATCTCTCTCTTCCTGCACGTCCTAGTCCAACCCCCCCCCCCCCCATACTGCACTAATAAGTTAGTTGATTCCGTTCAGGGCGCTATTGCACCCCCCAGTGGCTGACGACGCCACCCATCGGACCTGGCCGCCGTGTCCAAGCCAGCCTGCCGGTCCGTCGCATGACACCCAAAACAAACCGTGCTCGCTCCATGTCTCCGTCCCTTGACAAGTCGTGTAGATAAATAGACAGCGCCATCCCCCTCTACCCATGTTCTTATCTCGGCACATTGCCTGCTTCTTCTTTTCTCAAGGTAGCCCAGAATACCTCCTCCAACGTCAATGGAAGCTTTCCCGCTGCCGGCCCCAGAATATACCCAGTTCTAGTTCTCCAGTCGTCATCCACGACAATCCCCCCCAATCCTTCTGTTTTACCTTTTTATAAATATAGAAAATCACATTCCCGTCCTTGCCAATTCTTGAATTCTCCTCCTCTTTTTTTCCGCTTCGCATCTTCGACTACCGCAATCATGTCGGTCGTGGGACATGCCAAGTATTGGGCTGATAAGCTGGCCGTTGAGACGGAGCCTGGCCTGACCTCGGCCCAGCTCATGGTGCGGACCGCCCTTACCACGCGTGAACAATGCATTCGAATCGATTGCATTCGTTGAATCTTCACTAATTTGCTTCTCTGGCTACAGCTCTACAATCTCGATCTGAAACCGGTCGAGAAGGAGCGCCGGCTTTGGGGCGCCTGGAACTATGTCGGCTTCTGGATCGCCGATAGTGTCAACATCGGCACATGGATGATTTCCTCTTCCATGATTGCCGGTGGCCTCTCGTGGTGGCAGGCGTGGCTGTGCGTCTGGATAGGCTACGCCATCTCCGCCGTCTTCATCGTCATCAGCGGTCGCATCGGCGCCATCTACCATCTCAGCTTCCCTGCTCTGAGCCGCGCTTCTTTTGGTGTCTGGGGCAGCGCATGGCCGATATTCAATCGTGCCGCAATGTGTAAGTTGCGCACTTCCAGCTCGACTGCCCACGTACACTAACTCGTGCGCAGCGTGTGTTTGGTATGGAGTCGTCGCGTACATCGGTGGCCAGTGTGTGTACGTCATGATCCGCTCAATCTGGACGTCGTGGGATGCCACCAAGATGCCAGGTGCGTTTGGCACCTCGGCGACAAACACCCCCGAATACGTCTCGTTCATCATCTTTTGGCTGCTGTCTCTGCCTGTGCTCTGGTTTCCGGTGCACAAGCTCCGACACTTGTTCACGGCCAAGGCATTCATTGCTCCAGCCGGCGCCACGGCGTTTCTCGTCTGGGCACTCGTTCGCGCCAAGGGGGCCGGCCCGATCATCAGTCAGCCAACCACTCTTCAAGGCTCCGACCTGGCTTGGGAAATTGTCAAGGGCATCATGTCATCGATTGGCAACTTCGCGACGCTCATTGCCAACGCCAGCGACTTTACCCGCTTTGCTCGCAAGCCTGCCCACGCTGCTTGGCCACAGCTAGTCATCATTCCGACCTCGTTCGCCATCACATCTCTCTACGGCATTCTGGTCTCGTCGTCATCTGCGGTTATTTACGGGGAATATGTTTGGAATCCTGTCCTTCTACTTGGCAAGTTCATCGACGACGGCAGCTCTGCAGACCGGTTCGGTGTCTTTGTGATTGCGTTTACGCTGGCATTCGCGCAGTTGGGTACCAACGTTTCCGCGAATTCTGTCTCTACGGGCACCAGCTTGGCAGCTCTTGTCCCCCGCTACATCGATATTCGACGCGGTAGCTACATTTGCGCCATTGTTGGCCTGGCAATATGTCCCTACAACTTTGTTGGCTCCTCGAGCAAGTTCACTACCTATCTGTCGGCATACAGCGTGTTCCTCAGCTCCATCACTGGTGTCATTGTGGCAGACTATTACTTTGTGCGCAAAGGTTTCCTCTGCGTCAACGACTTGTACAATGCTCGGAAGACAGGTCCGTACTATTACACGTATGGCGTCAACTGGCGTGCATACGCTGCATACATTTGCGGTATCCTCATCAATGTAGTCGGCTTTGCTGGCGCGGTCGGCGCCACTGTACCTCAGGGCGCAATGTACATTTTTCAGGTCAACTTCTTCACCGGGTTTGGTGTTTCGGTGGGCATCTACTATGCGCTCTGCAAGTTGTTCCCTGTGCCTGCGACAAGCAAAGTCTGGATGGAAATTGGTGTCGAGGACGAAGACTTTCGACCGCAATACCACGACGAGAAGATGCCAGACGAGGAAATGGACGTTGGCGTCGCGGAACTGGAGTCCAAGAACTCAAAAACGATGGCATAGACGGTGTTGCCGGCTGCATGACGGCTTTGGCTACCGTCGGGCGGTGCACTATTTCATGAGTGATGATGAATAAAAACGACTATATAGCAATGTTTCGAAATGCAATTGTGAATTTGTGTGTCTCGAAGTCTGTTGTGTTCGTGATGCTGTCCGCTCTGTTATCTCGCTAGAGGCCCGTTGTGATTCGCCTGGCTAGTGCACATTATAAGAGGGAAAAGGCGAGCCTTATTACTGGGTGCTTATTTATGTGGATGGTCTCGGCCCCTCCACGCTGCGTGAACCTTGAAGGACGTGATGGCACAGCAAAAAGCGGTAGCCAGCGCGCAAGGAGATTTACCCGCGCACATGGCAAAAAAACCTGCCCAGTATGCGAATCGAACGCATGATCTTCTCATTTCACCGTATAAATACTAGTGAGACGCTATACCACTTAGCCAACCGGGCTTGTTGGACTGGATGTCATTCGGCGACATTATTTCGGTTTATGTGGCGCTCAGGGCTTCACCGCACCTCCGAACGCACCACACGGCGCACCCCAACACATATCAAGTGGGCCGCGCAATTTAAGGATCCGACAGCGGACAACAGAAGAAGGGCTGCGGAGAATACGGTAGCTGAAGAAACACTAATCAAAGGCTGTGAGTGGCGGCTCGAATAGATGCGCGCCATCTCAGCTTGTCTGGACAGCCACGGCGGGAACGAGTCGGGTTGTGGTGCAGGTTGGTGATACAGTGCTGAGTACTGTATACGCATCTCTTAGAGTTTGTTCAGGGTAAGACGTGCGGGTAGCAACCGACGCGACGGCTATAGCTCTGCGGATGGCTTCTCGGGGCTTCGAATGCTGGTGTGCGATTCTGTAGAATGTCCCGTCGACCGCGGCATTGTGCAATCACGCAAAAAAAAAAAAAAAAAAAAAGTCGCAGTCGCCATTGTCGCATGGAACAAAACGTTGGCGTCGACGCCAGTGCACAGTTGATTTCCTCTTTTGGAGACGGTGTGGCCTCTGGATGGAGCGTTCCAGGCCGGACAAGCTTTTCGGCCAGTTCGGGGTCCAATTAGCACCAAGGTCCCACCACAGGCTGTGCACCCTTGGAATGAATGAGCTTGTGGCGACGAGCTGAGGACGAAAAAGCAGCCGGTTCATGCCCGCATACCTAGGTCACATTATAGATGGAAGTGTCAGCAGGTGCCAAGTGGGGAATGCAACAAGACAGACCTAGGACTTCGGAGCAAACATGTTCGTGGACCAGTCCTTGCGCATCGTGACATTGTGCGGGATGGGGAGAGGGTCAGCGTAAAGAACGGACAAGGCAGCGAGTATTTGTACGCGGACGGAAGACGCAATAGTGAGATACGGAGGCTGGACAGTGAAGAGGGGATATTTAAGATGGGAAAAAGATGTTTGGAGTTGGAGGGAGCAACTTTTTTTCTTCTGTTTGTCGTATCGCCGACTCTCACCAGTCCCCCTCTCGGAAGCGCACCTTGCCACCGGGCAGCCACCCGCCACCCAGTGCCTGTTTAATTTGTCCAAGCAGCCCCGGTCGAGCTACCGAGCTCATTTTGTCAACTTCCTCAATTTTACTGCCGCCTCACTTAGTCAAGCCTCATCTTTCTTTCGCAAGCGTTTGGGCGCTCGCGGCTCCATTTTGAGCTACCAAGTGGCACCGGTCCTTTTGCTCCTCACCACCCAGGTTCCCTCCTTGGCCCGTCAACTTTCCTGCTCCTTCCATCGACGCAACCCTGACGCAACCAAGTGCCGTCATCCGCCGCGCCGTTGGGCCATCGACAGAAGACAGACGTGTAACAACCGACTCCTCGAAGCCCGACAGCCATGCTGTTCATGCACTGTTGAGCGCGTCCAACACAGCAACCGCCGCTGTCCCTCTCGCGACCGTGCTCCTGCTCGTGCTCTATCCCACCCTCCCCGACCGGCAAAGCCAGCCTCAAACCCTCCCGCTCACGAGATTCCTGGGGCCCCTTGGCGTCGCTGTTTGATCAGCCTGCGCGTCGCCACGAGGCGCTAAACTCCCTGGTCTATGCCGCAAAACAACAAACCCTGCCACAATTGTCGTCGCCGGCGTCTTCGCTGTGACCGCTCGTGGCCAACATGCAACAAGTGCACCATTACTGGGCAGGAATGCCTAGGCTACGGAAAGGTCTATGTGTGGACCGAAGGCATTGATGCGCAGGGCAAGGTGAAGCCATCGCCAGGAGCCAGGCGGACGGCCCAGGGCGAAAATCATGGTGTTGCGGGGCACCCCAGCCTGGTCCTCCACAGCGGTCCACCGCAGTTGGCGCCAGCGGACATGGGCGCCGTTCCAGACCGCCAGCGCGCTATAACCACGGGTACAGGTGCCCAGCACGATGTCGACGCTGCAATGCCGTCTCCGCCGAGCAGTAATCAGCAGCAACCGGGAAGCCATGGCGCGTACCTTGCGCCGAGTCAGTTGACTGATCCCATTTTTCAAGATCTGGATCGAAACTCGAGGGGCTACCTTGCTCATTGTAAGCTTGAGTTGCCTTGAGCTCGCGATTCAACCGACACTAACACTGCGAACAGTTGCCAACAGAGTCTGCCAGGACCTGGTTGCTCGCGACGGACCAGGGACCAACCCGTTCCGAGAGCTCATTCCGCTGACCCGGAAAAATCCTCTGTTGCTGAATATCATTGTTGCTACGTCGGCTCTGCACTGGGCCAACAGCTTCAGCCCCAATACGCCGCTCTCAACTGGCATATCTGACCCCGGTGGCTACCTGGCTCAGCTTCGCTCTAGGGATTTAGTGTCTCGCTCAGCCGTGATTGATGCTCTTACGGCCAAACAAAAGGCCATGGGCCACCTTCGCGGGGTCCTTGACACACTGGACCCGGCAGGAAGCGAAGTGACTCTGGCAGCGATGCACTTTTTCGTCAAATTTGACTTGATTGATCTTGAGCGAGGAGATGCAAAGAGCTGGAAGGCGCATCTGGCTGGCGCCAGCAACGTGCTGGCTCTCCTGACCGCGACGAAGCCGAGGGATGCAACTAGTCGGAAGCTCCGGGACTGTGTTGTGGCGGACTGCTTCATGTAAGTAGTTAACGGAAGGGCTTATTATACACATTGAGGCTAATTTGCAACAGCTACCACATATTGGGCTCGACACTGGCCACTGGACCTTGGGCGGCCCAAATTACTCACTACGCCTTTGAACTCTTGCCGGTGTTGAAGAGGACCGAGGTCAACAGCTACCTGTCGTGCCCGTCAGAAATCTTGCAAATTATATTATCGGCCTCGCAGCTCTCTTATGAGCCGCCATGTACAGACTGGACCCTCGGTGTTGCGGACCAGGCGCTCAAGCTGATTGACGAAGCGCTCGATTTTGATATTACAGCGTGGGCGATGCAGCTTCAGCAGGCTTCCAACGTGACGGACATCGAAAGTCGCATCCACGTGGCGTCGGCGCATCGCTCTGCCGTCTGTCTCTACATCTTGCAGGCAGTACCGCTGGCTCGGGCCGTAGGGGCCGTGAACAAGTACTTTCTGGTCGACGACATTCTGAGTCACCTGTCGCAGATTAGCGAGCAGGACCCGTACTTTAAAGCGTCGTCTTGGCCGACGTTTATCGCGGGCGCCGAAACGCGAGATACGGAGAAACGGATGTGGACACTGACTCGATTGATGGAGATTTGGAAAGTGTGTCCCTGGGGCTATGTTTTTGGTGCTATTGAGATGCTCAAGGCGACTTGGCAGATGCAGGACACGCGGCCAGAAGATGAGGATGTTAATTGGCTGCAAGGGCTGAAGGAAATGGGATTTGAGAACCTGATTGTATAAATCGGAAAAGTTGGGACTGGGATATTTTGTCTTTTTCTTTTCCTCGCCTCTTTTTAGTATGGCGTTTGGCTTTTTGATTTATAGAAAGGACCGGAGGATGATGTAATGGGGCGAGATTGGATAGAGGGACGGAACTGGAAATCGTCTGTAGTGTAATGTCATTCTACCGCATCCATACGAATTTTTCACTGCTTTGTTTTTTCATTCCCTCGCATTATTTTTTCCCCAAGTCTGCATGATCTGAACATTGACGCAGCGAATTGCACGCGCCTGTTACGGGAGGGCGGGGGGCGGGGGGATATTCGGACAGAAGCAATTCTCCGATATTCAAGGAAAGAGAAAAGGACAGGCTGCGAGACGTGTTTCATGGCTATTTCTGAGGGCAACAGAAATGCCAAAACTGGAGCTGGGAATAAAAAGGGAAAACCACGCTCCAGCTTCAGCCCGGGCAGCGCTATGCGGGCGGTGCTATATAGCCATGGGTGGGTAATAAGCGCCGCTCCTTGTTTATATGCGCGTTGCGAATCATGTTCGAGACACGGCCGGCCTAAACGGGGGGGAGGGATTGCAGCGCTCTAAAAATAAAGGTTCCGCAGGCGACGGCAATCTTGCTGGAACCCTTTACTCGTTCCCGTGTTCCCCTTGGGGGTTTGTTCTGTTCCGTTCCGAGGTGGTGGTTGGAAACTCTCCCTTGTCACGGAGCCGGTGGAATCAAGACGAGCTCCGTGCCCCACAGCCGGCACTCGGAGGAAGATGTAGACGACGAAAGATCCAGTCAATTCCAGGCACGGTCTTGCATTGTAATTTTATTTTTGCAATGATTCCAAGGAGAAACAAATCACTGATGTGCTCTATGCCATGAAAATCTGTTCCGCTGTGAAGAAGCGAAAAAAAAAAAACGATCGGCGCAGGTGAGGCAGAACGACCCCGTGTTATACGTGAAGCTTGGAAAGCAGAAACAGCGACCGCGACAGGTTGGCGTTTCAGACCCCCCCCCCCCCCCCCCAGCCCAGCTCTGCCTGCCCGCCTGGAACCATTCTCTGCGTCGGCGCTATTTTGGGCTTCTTTTTCCGTGACAGGGAACCATGTCATGCAAAACGCATAATTTGATAGGATTTGTTCTGTAGGTCGAACACATGGCTGCACATCATTTCATATTCGCTTGGTGTGTTTGGCGGGTTCGCCGAAAAGTTGCCTGCATCGCTGGGTGGGCGCGCTTACACGAATGCAGGGTGATTTATAAAAAGCCAAGCCTCTACAACGACGGTAGTTTTAACATGAAAGTTTTGGCCACCATTCAAGTCATTGATTATAAATTTTTGGAAAATCAATCAATAGACACTCCGTCAGTGTAGGTGCTTTGGTGGTACAGACTAGTTAGTGCATCTGTCTAGTAACGCGCATGTAAGTTTCTCGGAGAAAATGCATCGACACTAATCTAGTGCTCTCGACAAGGCTCATGCAGCTAATGACGCCCTTTTCTAAATTTACCGCGGCTTTATTCCACCATTCTACCTGTCACACGTAGCATGTATCCCTCGCTACAAGACTACTGCGCTGCAGAAATGGGACAATGCAACAGTATCACCTTGTTTCCTTGCTCGTGCCACCATCTGCATGCCACCCTAGCTCATCTCCCCGTGCAATTAAACATGAGGGCCTATCATCCTGCAGGCTCAAATCTACAATGGCCAGCTGCAATCCAATGATCAATGCTAGAAGCTTGAATGGAATCTTGTATTTACAGTCTCTCGCCACTTTTTCTTCACCGTCGTTTCTGTTTTGTTCCCTGCAGCAGTATCACCAAACCCCCTAGTGCAGGTTTCATCACAGGCTTCAAAACGAAACCCCAGATTTGGCAACACCCCCTCCTCCTCGCTCCCATACCCACCGCAGAACAGCACCGGCTTCCTTCTGCTCGGCTACAAGACAAGATAAGAAGAGGGGAAAAAAAAATCCAAGGAAAATCAGGTTCACTTGCGCATAGATTCGGATAGTAACCGCTGGTGCAAGGCCCAATTCGTCGGCGGTTCACGGTGATGCACAACCAAGGCCCAGGTTCCCCGGGAGAGTGTGCATCCGTCATGCCAAAAGAAGCATGACTCGGGCGCCACATCAACCTGTCAGATCCAATTCTCCAGTTTCAGGGCAGAAGACTTCCTACACACATCGATTTCCATCGTTCACACAGCCCTGCCCTGCGTCGCCGGGCCAGTGTGGGTAACTATCGTGTACCCACGCTGCCCGGTGCCCCACTCTGCGTCTCGAAACGAACCCCAAAGGAGAAGAAGACGAAGAATACCACTTGCTGTAACCACACCAAGGCTTCCCTGAGCCAGAACCGCTCCGTGAAAACATCAACACCCACCTTCGAAACTCGTCGCAGAAAAAGTCTCCCCTTTGCAGCCTGCATCGGCAACGGGTTGCCTCCCCCCTCATCGTCGCCCGGAGCCGGAGATGCTTCCCGTCTTGGCCTCGACATGTTTTGCTTCACAGGCCACCGCCCCTATCTCTCATCTAATCGAGCCCAACGGGGCCGGCTCTATATAAATCAATGGATTCTTCCACGTTGTCAACATTCTCTTTCTTGCTCATTCAGACTCACAGCTCACAGCCTCTTCCTCCTCTCTTCTTCTCTACATTCTTCGAATTAGCCCTGGTGGCTCTGGTATTCTTCTGTCTTACTAAACAATCTTTTTTTTTTCCTTGACACAGTCTTTTCTCTCTTCTTAAAAACACAATATACCCACCCCCTTCCTCCACAATTCAAAATGCGCTACGCCTTTGCCTACGCTGCCCTCGTCTCCGTGGCTTCGGCCCACGGGGTCGTCACCATGATCAAGGGTGACAACGGCGTCATGATGCCCGGTCTGAGCAGTACGTACCTACTCCCACACCCACAGCTCGTCTCAATCCCACAAGAAGCCCTGCTAACCACATTCCACCAGTCACTGACGGCACTCCTCGCGATTGCTCCTCCAACGGCTGCGGCTCGCAGGCCGACACCTCCATCATCCGCAACCGCGACATGCAAAAGAGCCCTCTGGGCAAGACCCAGGGCACCGGCCCCGTCGACCCCGCCGTCAACATTGCCCGCTTCATGGGCGCCAGCAACACCTCGCCCAAGAACAACGGCGCCTCGGGCGCCGTCGGCCAGGAGGACGACCTCAGCGGCCTCCCCGCCGGCGCGGCCAAGCGCCACGAGGAACGCAAGCGCCAGCTCAGCCAGCTCTTTGGCGGCCTCCTCGGCGGTGCCGGCGGTGCTGCCGGCGGCGCTGGTGGTGCAGCCGGCGGTGCCAAGAAAGGCGGTGCAGCCGGCGGCCTCGGCGGCCTCCTCGGCGGTGCCGGCGGCGGCGGCGGCACCAAGAGCAACCTCAAGGCCGAGAGCATGGTCGCCGACACGGCCGGCATGGGCACCTCGCAGGGCCTGCCCACCTCGGACAGCAACGGCGTCGTCAGCATGGTCTACCGCCAGATCAACCAGGACGGCGCCGGCCCCCTGACGGCCGACGTCGACGGCACCTCGGGCGGCAAGGACGCCAGCGCCTTCCAAAAGGCCGACGTCGTCCAGGACGTCCCCGGCCTCGGCATCCAGGGCCTCTCCCTCGCCACAAACACCGACTTCCCCCTGCAGGTCAAGATGCCCGCCGGCATGACCTGCGAGGGCACCGTCGGCGACGCCAAGAACGTCTGCATCGTCCGCGTCCGCAACGGCGCCGGCGCCGGCCCCTTTGGCGGCTCGGCTGCCTTTACCCAAAACGCCACCGCCCGCAAGCGCGCCATCGCCTACCGCCTCAAGAAGCGCATGGAGATTGTCCGCGAGGCCGTCCCCGAGCCCGACTACGCCCAGGCCGACGAGGAGGAGGAGGATGACGACGAGCTCCTGGAGCAGCAGCAGCAGCAGCAGTAAAATTTGGGCCCCCAACCATTGGACCTTGTCAACCTTTTGAGTAATAGAGCTTCGCTGTGAGAAGCAACATGATTTGCCGCATATACTGTAATTTTCCTTGAGTCGTTAGCTATTTGTCAAGTAGTTTTTTTTCCCTTTTGCTTAGTCAATCCACAAACTTATTCCTTCAACATGTGTCTTCACCATCTTTGCGACCCCGGCTTCAACACAGAAAGATTTCATTGTTATGCTAAAGTGTATCGCGGTATTTGACAGCCATCAACGCCAGAATCTTTATACCAGAATTGCAGGAACCATTAAAAACATGCAAGACAAGGGGAATGGAAATGGTGCAAAGTTGCTTTGAAAATTCCCCAATATTCGCCACCAGGAGCGGGTCTGAATATCGATATCAAATAGCCTTTCCCACAAAAAGAAAAGTAAAAGTGCCTGGGTATCAACGGAGGAAGCTGTGTCTGGACAAACGGCCCACATGTAGTCCGAGGCTGTTTACCATCGGCGACTATAGTTGCATTAGCTGGCTGATAGGGTTGGGCCATAATAAATAGTAGAGGCTTACCTAAAGGCCGAATTGGTAGGCTTGCGACGCTTCGCCTTGGGGGGAGCAATTCTCTCTGGCCGGCGCCGCGCCTCCGAGTCTGTCGAAGGCCTGCGGGCCGAAACTCCAAGCAGCTCTGCTTCAAGTGAGTTGAGATCTGAGGACCGGCTTGAGACTGATGAGGTTCTTGATCGGGGCGAACGAGAAGGGCTAGAACGTCGCTGCAGTGAGCGCGACCTTCGTCGATCTAGAGGCGGCAGATCGTCAATGTCTCGATTTCTGCTGGTGCTCCGCGATCGGTCTCGACTGCTGCGTCGGAATCTCTTGGGTGGCCGGCCATCACCCTCAACATCGTCTTGCACCGATGACTCGGATTTCGTTCTGTTCCTCGCGGTGGAGCTTCTGTCGTCATTGTCCCGATCCTTGTGTCCGTTGATGCTACGGACGTTCCTCTCAGATAGTTTTGAGGAATTGGAAAAGGCAGAGGTGGCATGTTCGTCTGTTGGTTTCAGAACATGTGCTTCCACTACTGTGACGGGCTTTGGCGGCAGCGACGGGATACTTTGAAGGAGTGTGGGAGTCTTCTCAACTGCTTTTGGCGTATGAGAGTCTCGTCTGATTCCATCGCCGGGTTTACTATGGTTGGCGCGTCCATGGGTTTGCTCGCTATTGCTGCTTCTTCTGCGACCCTCGGCATTGGCGTGGGGTGACCGTTGTGCGCTTGGCGTACGCTCATTGAGCGAATCCTTTGACAGTTGCCGTTGCATCGGGGGTTGATTCGACCCCTGGTTACCCGCAGAAGAGCGTCTCCTATTACTGCCTTGTTTTCCTTGCCGATTTTGAGCCCCTTGCTGATGTTGACCATTTGTATTGCCCTGATTGTGGTTATGGATGACCGGTATAGCTTTGGGGCTTCCATGATGTCGCCCAGGATGGTGCTCCTTTATGTCCTTGGGTCTGTTTTGCTGGTCGTGCTTTCGTTTGTTATTTCTTTGATCGCGCCCGTGGTCAATCTCATGCACACTCTTTGGCGGTTTTGGTGGTAGCGCATGAGTGATGGGCGCAGGAGGAGAGGACGCGGCTGGCTTTGGCGGAGAAGACGCCACCTTGGGAGCTTGAGGCTTGGGCGGCGATGAAGCAGAGCTTCTGTGAAGCGGCTGTGGTCGCTGAGGATGGCGTTTCTGGCCGTTGGCAGACCCTTGTGCGTATGATCCGCTGTAAGCTGGCCGTGGTGCAACAAACTGCTGGCTGTCTTGTGCCGGGTACGGATAACCGCCGTAGCTTTGCGGCACTCCCGTCGCTGTGCCATATTCTTGCGACGGCCTTGGATATGACGGCCGTGGATGCTGCGCAGGATAAGATTCAGAAGGCGGAGGGTAAGACGGAGGCGGGTAGTGATGCTGTCCATGGTTGGGTGGAACGGGTGGCGGTGGTTGCCCTTGGCCTGGAGGATAATGGTATTGCGGAGGATACGGAGGAGGTTGCGGCGGCGGCGCAGGGTAAGAATGAGGCGGTGGAGGATATCCTGGAGGCGGCGGATAATGCGCACCATAGCCTGCGGGAGGTGGTGGAGGACCGTACTTGGTGATGATGGGCCCTTTAGACTTTCTACCGTCACTCTGTTGCGCGCGGCCGCTTCCGGGTCGCGTCGCAGAGGCAGTTCTCCAAGCCGCAAGTCCGCTGTGAGAGACATTAGTATATGGACTAGAGCCAAGTGGAAACCGTCTTACGCTGGTGTCTCGCGTGTTGGCTCTGGACAGGCGACAGCCCAGTGTCCCATGCCACCGCAGTTATAACACTGCGGCTCCTCGGGGCGACTGGACTGGGTCGCGACTTGATGGGTCATTTTGGCAAGACTAGAGTGTTTCAGCAAATCCGCTTTATAAAAGCCGTCTCAAAGTTGTGACTGTGTACGCCGCGTATTAGGGCGTCGCCATGAGGATCAATGGCGTGTCTCGCGTTAAAGATGTTGTTAACGATAAAGTAAGAGGTACAAGTCCAAGTCTTTAGGTTGTATATCGAGCTGGAGTTCAAAGAAGATTGGGATTGGTTGAAATCTGAAAGAGCGCAATCGTGTTAGCGAGCAGCGTTGGATGCCTGTAATGACTGGATGAGTGTCACTCACGAGCGGGCCCAGGGAAGCGGGCAGTTGCCTTGACCGGCGCTGCGGCGAAAGCACCGGCAGATCTCACAGTATACCCCTCCCCAAGCGAGTTTCGCAAGCGGGAGAGGGGCTTAACGACACAAAACCGCGCAGGAAAGACGAGGCGCGGTGACCTGTTTGGTGTTGATGAGTGCCGGCGCTTGGCTCAGCAGCGCCTCGGTGCATGAGACGTTGGACCACCCACGTGAGGTGCTGACGCACGGGCCATGCACGTACTGAGTTTGGCTTGCGATCTTGCAGACAGCTTATTCATAGGTACCCAACAAGGAGCAGCGCAAGCAGGCAGGGCCAGGTCGACTTGAAAGTCGTGATATATGTCGGTATATTATTTTTGTCTCATGTCCCATATCCGCAGTCCATGTGCGAGTCTTCCACTTTATGCGGTGCTTGGGTTTGTGCATCGGAGAATTGGTGAATCACAAACGCTGGCTCACCATCTGTAGCGGCAAATGGAGTGTGGAGGAGCGCTAAACAGCTGTCTATAATTGAGCAAAGCATAGGTAACTACCATCTTCCCTGTGTGAACCTTGTACAAGCATGCTTTCTATCCCCCATAATTAAATCCGTATCTGTTCCATCATCTACTTCTCAATAGCTCGGGGTCAACACAGCTGCCGCAGCGCAGCGGTTGGCTGCTCTTCCTGAGCTCAACCTAGGGGCCCACTCCGTCGTGGTGATGATTTCTCAGCCAGCGCCAGAAAGTTGCCCGCCACAGCTCCGCCAAACATCCTCTGCGCCTGTCGACGGCAGCTTACGTGCCATATTTACCGGAAACGCCCGCTGCGCTGGCACAATGCCTTCTTCGACTTGATAGCTTCTCTTCCGCCGCTTCCTTTTGCTATCCCCAGCACCCGCCCGCCCGAACATGTTGGCTATTTCTGAAAGCGCCCCTCCAGTCACGACCTTTGCCTGGAGCCGATCTCGCCACGCCCGACCTCGACGAAGCTACCTACCCCCTTGCGCTACAGCTGTTTGACAGGCTTATAACTCCAACATCTAAATCGACTTGCTCTGGGATCGAATCTTGTTTGCCGTCGACACTACAGCGAGCCGTGACCGCCACGACGCGAGGCGCTGATTACTATGCCTGGCCTACCGAGTGAGCAGCCCACCCACCACCCACCCCTCGGCCTGCTTCCGCAGCAGCTGGATCTAACAACGCCCTCGGACAGCCTCGGTCGATTTGGACGAGTGCATCTCGCGCCTCTATAAGAAGGAGCTCCTGGCCGAATCGGTCATTGAAGCGATATGCGCCAAGACAAAGGAGCTGCTCATGCGCGAGAGCAATGTCGTCCACGTTCAGGCCCCCGTGACGGTTGTCGGCGACATTCACGGCCAGTTTTACGACCTCATCGAAATCTTTCGCATAGGCGGCTACTGCCCAGACACAAATTATCTTTTTCTAGGTACGATTTCCCCAACTCTACCTGTGCGTCTAGCACACCCAGGACTGACCATGACGTTGCAGGAGACTATGTCGACCGTGGCATGTTTAGCGTCGAAACCATTTCCCTGCTTGTTTGCTTAAAGTTGCGATACCCCGAGCGCGTCCACCTGATCCGCGGCAACCACGAATCACGAGGCGTCACTCAGTCATATGGATTTTATACCGAATGTTCTCGAAAATACGGCAATGCCAACGTGTGGCACTACTTTACCGACATGTTTGACTTTATGACGTTGAGCGTGGTGATTGATAATCAAATATTCTGTGTCCACGGAGGTATGAGCACGACAGGAGCTGACGATTTCAGCCCAGAGCTGACATGATGGCAGGGCTATCTCCGTCGATACACTCGATTGACCAGATAAAAATCATTGACCGCTTCCGCGAGATTCCTCACGAGGGCCCCATGGCGGACCTGGTATGGTCCGACCCCGACCCCGAACGAGACGAGTTTTCGCTATCCCCTCGCGGTGCGGGCTACACCTTTGGCGCCCAGGTAGTCAAGAAATTCCTGGCCGTCAACAACATGTCGCATATCCTGCGTGCGCACCAGCTGTGCCAAGAAGGCTTCCAGGTGCTATACGAGGACCGTCTGAGCACGGTCTGGAGCGCGCCCAACTACTGCTATCGCTGCGGTAACATGGCGAGCGTGCTCGAGGTCAACGTCAACGGCGACCGCTTCTTCAACGTTTTTTCGGCGGCGCCGGAGAATGACCAGGTCAAAGACATGCAGCCCGGCCTGGATAAGACTGGTGACGGGAATGCATTGCCAGACTATTTCCTTTAAAGGCTGCAATGAGTCGTGTAAGCTTGGACTTGGCGTGTATCGTATTCAGAATCATCGTCACTTTTTTGCCCCGTGTCACCTCACCCGATTGCATTTGAGACTATGTATCCTGTGCCGGAGAGCTACAATCCATGTAGCCCATCTTTCCATGACATTTACGCCTAGAATTTTATTTTTAGTGTATAATAGAATTGTCGTGCTATAGGAATGCCAGAATGTGGTGTCGTGGAATCATTAAAACAAGAACAGCAACATGCTAGCCTGACCATTTCCTCTGTTTTCCTTTCTTTTTTCACATACATCGCAGCTTTTGTGTTCCCTCTACCAGTCCTTGCTAATGTCGAAGCTCCACTCGAAATGGAGATGAGTCTTTTTGTCGTCATCGACGAAGCTGGAGACGGCGTTGTAGTGACCGCGCGCGAGCATGCCGGAGGGAGCCTCCTCTTCTTGGACTGCACGAGAGGTGTGTTAGTGGCTTGCGGCAACAGAAGCACGTGCGTGGTATTTTCCGGCGTACATTTCTTGGTGTAGGTAGATTGGTTTTGGGTGTTGGGAGCATAGCTGCCCTGTGTGGCAAGTTAGCAGGTGTCCAACGCATCTCGCAAAAAGGGAGAAGGGGGATGAGGCCGCCGCGTACAATCATCTCCGAGTCCTTGGAGACGCGGATGCCCTTGCGCTTGACGACCTGGACGTAGTGGAGGCCGCTGAGGATCTCGTGCTGGACCTTGAACTGGGCGCTCATGGTGAATTTGGCACCCTCCTTGATCTTGAAGGGCTTGTCCTTGAGCGAGGTCTCGCTGCCGGGCTGGGAGAGGTCGATGGTGACGGGCGCGCGGCCGGGCGAATCCATGGTCAGGGAGAGGATGATGCAGACGCGGGAGTCCGAGGGGTCGGAGAGGTCCTTGCCGCCGCCGAGGCCGAGGGATTGCTTGTAGCGCTGGAGGGACTCGTCGCCAGCATCTGGGAGGTTTTTTTGTTAGCCGGGAATGCAGCAGGAGGAGGAGGAGGAGGGGCATTGCGGGGAAAGCTCGAGAAAGTCAATTGAGGAGCGCATCATGCGCCTACAGCTTGTCTCTGAGCGTAAAATGTAAAATGCAGTTGCGGCTACTGCAGCACGTCGCTTGTATCACTTACCCATCTTTTCGTACTCGGCGAGGGACTGCTTTGGCTGGGAGAGCTTGTAGCCCTGCGTCTCCTCGGGCATGGTGTCGTCGTCGTGGGAAGCCATGGTGCCGGGGGGGGGGGGGTATCGAGGTGTCTGGGAGCAAGCAAAAAAGGCAAAAAGAGTGGCAGAAGAACTGCTTTCAAACCCAATCTAAAGATGGCAGAGAAGGAAAAGAAAAGGAGAAAGAAGTGGCAGCTCTGCGACGAGTCGGTGACGATGGAGGGGCTTTGGCGCATGAGACGTGGTGGGGGAGTGTTGATTGGCACGGGCGCTTGATTGGACAGGCCGGAGAGCGGCGTGGCGCCGAGCAAGGGGATACGACACAACTGGGGAAGCTCTGTTATGACAGATGAAGCTTGGTTAATTGGTCATGAAATTTCCTTTTATTTGGGCCAGTGTTTGTTCCAATCAAAGGAGCGGAGTATCCGTTGGCGCAAGGACGCTTGAGTGCCTTTGTTACATACAGATGGCCCGAGAGTAGGCTAATATTATAGTGGCAGATTTTGTTTGGGCGCTTACACTGGTTGGCTGCGGGGAACAGGCTCGTAGAATGCGGTGAAACGCGAACTGTCAAAGGTGTACGTAGATGGAGGAACAACAAGGGCAACAAAGCAGCACAGCTGAGTGTCTGTGCCACCAGAAGGCCTGTACATTTACTATGACAGACATCATCTGGTCTATATATTCGGTACCAAGCAAAGTACTATATTCCTCCTTCGAATACCTCTTGTTATCATTACCAACTAGTTTGGTTAATTCATGTAGTGATAATTACAATAAGAGAACGGGTTGTAACTTACTTTAATGATTATTTCTATTTGAAATTCAACACAACTAAAGTAGACTTACATCAAGTGTACATTTTAGTGAAAGGAAAAAAACTTTTACGTATAACTTTTTTTGTCCCGTCATATATCGTGGTACTCCACAACTATTCTGTACTCTCCCGTCGTCATCAAATAATACCAGGAATGAACCTCTTTGTCTTTGCATGCCACTCCTCCCACTCTTTGCCAAACAACTCCTTGAGCATCGTCTCTTCCTGCACCACCCTCACACCCAGCAGTATTGTCAGCCACAGCCCAGTGACGGCATACACCACCGCGCTCCAGCCCTGCACGAGCGGCCAGTATCGCGACGACACAAAACAAGCCACAGCACCGTCAAACCTGAAGAAAACAAGATAATAAGCCGCCCCTATCAGCGCGAGTCCTGTGTAGCTCGGGTGCTGCATGTACTTGTAGATGCCGCTCGTGACCAGCCCATGCGGCTTGGCCAGCCCAAAAGTGAAATTCCGGCCGAGGTGGCTGTACGCCATCCTGCGCAGCAGTGCGCCGGCGAGAATGAACAAGAGCGAGAGCCCCGTGACGGCATTCCAAGCGAACAGCGACGGGTTGCGCTGTCCGGTCCCCTCGGCGGGACAGAGGGCGGCGACCACCGCCGGCGGGCTCACGGCGAGCGCGGCATAGTACACCGCCAGGCCAGAGACGAGAACGACGTTGCGCAGAACAGAAGACGTGGCGTTCGAGGCCTTTAGATAGTCCTTGCCCCAGGCACGACCTGCTGATATGCGGTTGGGTGGGATTAGGGCGCGCGCGGTGAGAAGGCCCGAGGTGAGGACCGCCGCGGAAAAGGTGAGCCGGCTGATGATAGAGTATTCTTGCATTGCTTCACTAGGGGCAAACTTGCACAATGGCCTTTGAATAAAATGAGATGCACGAGGTAAGTGAAGAGACAGACGAAGTTTGATGCTTTTATTCACTTCGTCTCTGTGAGGAATGACGTGCCGCATGCGGTGCGTCGATACGTTTTGAGAGTGTCTGTAGCATGGTGCCAAATCCGGCGACAGGCTGAAGGTGCTATTCTGTAGGACATTGTTCCGTGGAACTTGCTGTGCGATTGAGTTTAGTATTCAAAAGCTTAGACTGTTTTCAAAAGATTCTTCTATAATGTTTATTTTCATGTTGGAGCGAGCAACTTGGCAAGACACACCGCCCTGCAAGTAGACGGACGTAACGCAGACAAAGGCCTCATTGGTGACAGCCAACAGGAATGCAAGTTTTTAAAAGGCCCACCAAGTCCACGAGTAGGTTTGAGTTTAACAACTTCCTATTGTACCGCTCTTGGCAGAGGTACTGGTGGACACATGTGCGCTATTTAGACCGGGAGAAACTATACAGCAGGACACCATTGCCTCGATTAGGTCCTGTAGACAAGGGCAACAACAGTATGATAGCTACATCAAAAACACGACGACTCAATACCTATGAGCTGCTTTTCCCTTCTCCCAATTGCTTCACTTCGTATTCTAGAGCCTCCCATACCTGCGGCGCTAGATTGCCTGCGAACCAAGTTCCGCCGCTGTGATCTTTGCCAAGTATATTGAATCCATTGATAAATTGCGTCGGCTCATTTGGAAGGCCATAAAAGAAATTTATCATTGAGCCAGCAGGGTTGCGTCTCGTTTCCGCAGCCTCTCCGGCACGCAGCACCGCAGGAGCGAAGCGCGTCTCTCTGATGAGGTCGGCCCTGATCAATGAGTTGCAGCAGAGCAGAACAGAATCTTCGCCGCCGCATAAAGGTACCGTGTGCTTGGTCTTGTCGACTCGCTTGCTGATCCATTGTATAAAACCGAGAGCTCTGGACTCGCTAGTTTGCTCGCTGAGCTGAGCTTTGCAGGCGAGGGCGAGCGGGGCGACGGCGTCGCGAGCTTCTTCTGCAGACAACGTTGTATAGTTGATCAGGACCATGTTCTGCAGGTACACAGCATCCGGGTTAAGATGCTGCTTTAGCGCATATCGTCCGTTGAAGAGGCTCATAATAGTCACGGGCCTCGGTCGGGGTTCCGACAAAGCTACCTGCCGCGTAACCCAAGCCGTGATGGCGTCGGATTCGCTTATGTAGCGCTTTGTGCCAGTTTGTCCCTGAACCTGAGAAACTTGTTCTTTAATACCGCCCACCAGCATATCATATATTTCTTTTGGCAAGTACATGCTTCGAATGACCTTACCAGGGCCGGCCAGCTTCGCCCATCCCCAGTATAGGAGGACCTTGGCTAGCCGCACGCCGCGCAAAAGGCCCTTGTTGGCAAAGAACTCGTCCTGGTCACTGGCGCCAGCAGGCAAGCCAGAAAGAACATCGTGGTGGGCGCCTGCTACAGGAGGCACCTTGTCTTCCTGGCCAGCCATGACAAGCGACCAACTCTTCATCAACGCCGACCGCCCCACGCCGTCCATCAGAAGGTGTGGCCAAGAAAGGCCGACGACCGTTGCATCTTGAAATGTATGGACGTGTAATGAGAGCGGAGGCAGGTCCTCTGCCATCAAGTCGTCCAATGACGCAGGAAAATCTGGGCGAACTTGCAACGTCCGGAGCGCACCACGCTCTGGCAAGGGCTGCAAAGAAGGGACGTGCGTGTGAGTCGGTAACGATTTTGCTACGGGGTGGTCGCTGATTTTCATTTCCGTCAGGCATTCGTGGGTGTATGCAACTGCTGGCTGCTCAGCAGAAAACCTAGGCGGCACATGTAACTGCAGCCGACCGTTGACCTGGAGGGGATGAGCACTCGTCTACTGAGCCTGTCATGTCTGAGTACTTACGTCTTTCTTCAGCCGGCCTCCTAATTTTTTCCAGTCGCCAGTCTCAAGTAGCTTCACCAAAGACGCGTTGAGCATGTCGGCGTCAAGCGCGTCGTTGAAATACATGACTGTTGCCACGAACTTTTGGTATTCTGCCATGCGATCGAGCGAATGCACAGGATACACATCGGGCTCATCCACTATAGACTTTTTGTCGTTGACAGCCTCAGCGGCGAAAAGCCACTGCCGTACAGCTTTCATCTCGAACAAGCGGATATCGCAAACGAGTAAAAGAAAAAATGGTCTGAGAAAATTGCAGCAATATTATCAGAGACACAGACATTATGATGCGAGTTTTGTGTTTGGGCTGTACAGTATTAAATGTCGGTAACTGGAGGACGCTTGCGGATTGGCATTGGCATGTAAGTCTTCGGAAAGCTTAATTTATCGCGACTGCATCTTTTGTTTCCTATCGAGAAAAAAATGCAAAGCATGAACGAAAACATGCTAGCCTTTTTTTCTCCATTCCATCAGGTCGCCACTGGCAATTGTCTCATTATGAGTTTTACAGTGAGCCACACTTCGCACTGAGACACTGAGGATTAAGGCGCCGGAGCCACAGCAGCGAAGGAAGTTGATCAGTCTTCGAAACCTCTCATATCAGTACTTCCATAGCACTTGACAATTGCTTTCATTCCCTGATGGCCAAATAAAGGGTGCAGAGTTTTCAGCCATTCTTTGTGTGGGGGGAATTTTGGCCGTTTTCATCCAATGTTTAGTTTCCACGGTTGCAAACTATAACTTAACGTAGTTGCGGGTAAGATCTACGTTCCAGTATGTGTAGATAGGACTTAATCCACACATCTCAAGGTTTAATCTTTGTTCAAGTCATCAAATTGGCCGGGTGCATATCGCAATTTAGATGACAGGTGGGTTTGCTGTATTCGTCGTAAACTCTCTCTGGACTTTGATCGTCGTTAAGGTAAATCTCTCCATGCTGCCACTTCTGGCTAGATAGAGCCTGCCATTAAACGACAGTGAGCCATCGATGGCCCAACTGATACACACAATGAGAAAAGCTAAAACAATGACCTCGCCGAGTACAAAGACCTGCACCGTTATACTCACGACTAGCTCCCGGGAGGACCTGCCCAACGCATCGTGAGGCTGCAAGTTCGAGACTTGCGAGTTAGAAAATGCCGGCCGACATGCTTGCTTTCGTCGAAGGCAAGCCGGCACCGAATCCTACGTTCAAATCACTCTGGGAGGCGTTGAACCAGCGCGCCAGCATAGACCCGGACCGCCCTGCGATTCTATCCCCAGGCCAGCCAGCGAACTTGCTCGAGGAGCTGGTTCGGCCTTGGCCGACGAGAAAGGGCCAAAACGATGACTGTAGCAGCAGAAACAACACCACCAATGCTATTGGCGATGGTCGTGAGACACGCACCATTCGCAAACTCACCTCACCGGCTTGCATCCTCAACTACCTGCTGTCATGGATCCTACCCATACCCGCGCCTGCCGCCGAAGCATCCTACCTCCTATGGTCATTTGCGGAGCTACAGCGAGCGACCATCCGGCTTTGCGCGTTCCTGCGGTGCCGGCGCGGCGTGCAGCCCGGCGCGACGGCCGTCTTCTTCAGCGGTGTGTCGGCGGAGTGGGCGCTGCTCCTCTCCGCGTCGGCGCTGAACCGCTATACCGCCGTGACACTCCCCAACGACGCCCTAAAGGCAGGGAACAAGCTTCTGCAGGCCCAGATCGAGGCGCTGGTCCCGTCCGTCATTGTCGTCACCACCGAGGCGGAGGCGCGGCACGTGGCCGGCAGTGTGTACACGAACATCGCCGTCGGCATCAGCCTGGAAAAGTTCACGGCGGACCCGCCAAGCGGCTGGATTAGCATGGCAGACATTGCAGCAGAGACGGCGTCGCAGGGTCCAGACTACATGGAGGCCATCGCGGCCATGCCAGACGAGCGCGAGCATCCCAAGCGCGCCGCCTTTGTGGTGTGCACCAGCGGCTCGACCGGCAAGCCAAAGGGCTGCCCAATGTCGGCGGGCTACGTGCTGTCCGCGCTCGACTTCCTGTCGAAGCAACACACGCCGCTCCTGCCGGCTCCAGTCGCAGTCGTCTCCGGGGTCAGCAGCCAGTCGCGCTGCCAGGCGCTGACCATCTTTTCGTGGGCGACGGGCAACGCCGCCGTCATGGACGCCGGCGAGTCGAGCGCCGAGACGATCCTCGAGACGCTGCGGACGTGCCGCCCCGTGTCGCTCTCGCTTCTTGTCACGGCGGTCAAGTCGATTGCCCGCGCGCCCAACTACTCGCCCGACGCCATCAAGTCGGTCCGCTTTGTCAACTTGACCGGGTCGACGGTCACCATGGCGATTCTCCGCGTCGCGCAGCAGACGTTTCCCTCGGCCCGGGTGCTGCCCACCTTTGCCATGACCGAGGCCGCGGGTGTCGCGATATGGACCGCCTGGTACCGGCCACCGACGATCGACAAGATGCACGCGTGGCGCGGAATCGCCGCCTCTGGCGTCGTGGCCCCCGGCGCGGCGCTCAAGGTCATCGGTGCAGATGGCAGGCGGCCCGTGGTTCGCGGCGAGGTTGGCTCCCTGCACATCCGTGGGAACTCAGTCATCGAGAACTACCTGGGCGCCGGTGACAGGCCCGGCTGCTTTTATGAGGGCGAGGACGGCCGTCGCTGGTTTGTGTCTGGCGACGACGCCGTAATTAGTGAAGAGGGTTTTTTGCATGTGCTCGGCCGGAGTGAGTACACGCTCAGGCGGGATAACGAGATCGTCGTCCCTTGCACTGTTGAAAATTTTCTGGAGACTGAATACCATGGAGCCTCGGTATGTTATAATGATTCTCCTAAGCTGGTCGCTTCGCAGACTAAAACATGCGCTGACATACATTCTGTTCTGACCCATAGACTGCGGTTGTGAATATTACTTCAAGCCGCGGCGATGCGGGAATATTTGCGATTTTTGAAGACGAGATTCTTTCCACCTCACCTGCCGATATTCAAGACTGTGTTGCCCGAAAACTTGGCTGGGCACATCGCATTGAGGGCGCTGCCAGCCTCGGAGCAGTTGGGTTTCAAAAGTGGCCGCTGACACAGGGTGGCAAGATTGACTATCGTCGGTTACGGCCTGCGATCGAGGAGTATATGGCGTTTTTGTCGAAGATGCAATAACTTCTGCTGGCCATGTCCCCTGACATAGCGCAAACAGCCCATTCGCAATTATAAAAACAGCGCGTTATATGGTTGGCACTGCCAACACTGCCACTAGGAATCGAAAACGCAATCAAGAGCTTTCTACAAGATCTGTTAAACTCAGTTCCAATAAATAATTTTGTGCAAAGACTACGAAAGCATCCCTTGCCAACAGTGAAGCCCGTGAATCATTCGATCTTCAGGTGATTAACACCACAAGACAGTGAAGCAATGCCACATCACGGTAAGAAGCTCTACTTTTGTCTTGCAGGGCTGCGCAACTGTCAGCTAGTTGTTGTCATGACATTCTGCTCAGGGAGCCTCCAACAAAGAGTGGCGGGGGCAAGCAACTTGGAACAATAGAACAAAAAGTAAGAAGATAAATAGAACTTGTTTGCCTTATCAAATATAGAATAAAAACATAATTAGCAGCCGCGCGACGCAACGAATACAAGCCCAACGCAATGAATCCCTGACCAGCCTGGGCTGCTCCTCCACAAATAGCTGTCCCAAAAGCATAAGAAAATGAGAAACATATACAAGTGACCTCAGCCAGACGTCTTAGCATCTGTGGTGACGAGCTTTGATCTGCTGGCAATCTTTTTGCTCACTTCACTTATCGGATCGCTGCCAGTCAAGTCAAAGATTGTCAGCTCGCTCTTCAGCTCCATCGACAGCCAGTTGCGCAGCTCTACCGCCACCAAACTGTCAATACCGTATGCGTGTATCGGCTTGCTCGTGCTGATGTCGCCGGCAAGGATGGATATGTGCTTCGCGATTCTGGAGACCAAAAGCCGCTGCGCCACATCGTTTGCCTCATCCATGGTCTTGGAGAGCCTCAGCTCCGACACCAGCTTGCTTGCCTCGTCCTGGCCTTCGGTACTTTCCAGATCTTGGCTCTGGACATCCATCTGCTGAAGATAGGAGAATGCAGCCAGCGACCGCAGCCAGTAAAAGTCGGCACTTGCATCTTTTTCTTTGACCAGCTGCTGGATTCCTCCGCTGCCTGCGCCGACAAGAATCTGCGGCATGGGCGCCTTGTCGCCGTCAACGCTACCAGCTAGAGTACTCCGCAGAGCATGCATGAACTGCTTTTCTCCGAGGCTTGTCTGTTTATCGTTCTGTTAGTCACTCGCAAATAACCATGTCAGCGGGATTTAATACGCACCACTCGCAGCTGGCTCGTTCTTGCGCGAGCGTCGTCGTGCTCTTCGACATAGCCAATGCCCGTCATAACACCAATGTCAAGACTTTGAGCAGCAAGACCCTTGCTTCTTCTGTAATGCACAAGTGCATCTTGGAAAGTATTTCCGGCTGCATAGTTTCCTTGCGACACGGAGCCAATGATACCAGCAAGGGATGAGAGAACTATGAAGAAATCGAGATCTTTGGGCAACAGTTCGTGAAGATTCCAGGTACCTAGACTTTGTGTTAATGCCATATTCTGTTCAAGTTCAATTTGCAGAGCAATGTACCTTGCACTTTCGGCCTCGTTGCAGCCTCCCACTGCTCATGGCTCATTCTGTGGAACAGGCTATCTGCAAGCACCATGGCGCCTTGGATAACGCCGCGGATGGGTGGCATACTGCGCGAGATGTCATCAATTATGAGCTTCATCTCATGTGCGTTGGCCGCATCACCAGCGTATGATTTGGCCTCAACCCCCGACGCATTAAGAGTGCTGAGCAACTTTTTGGCCTCTGGCTTTGCGTCTCCTGATCGGGAGATGAATGCAATGTGTCGAGCCCCATTGTCCGCCAGAAAGACTGCCTGAGCTCGACCGAGTCCGCCAAGACCTCCGACGAGCAAGTATGTTGCGTCTGCATCAAGAGTAAAAGGCACCTCCACTCTTGGAAGAATGGGTACTTGTGATGAGGGCGTTACCTCGAGAACAAGTTTTCCGATATGAGCTCCACGTTGCATGTCACGGAATGTGCTCTCCACATCCGTGAAATCACGCACCACGATGGGCTTTATGGAGTCAATCAGTCCGTCTTCGAAGAGCTTGAACACCTTGGCCACAACTTTGCGGCACCGTACAGGTTGTTCAATCATCATGGCCTCAAGGTTAACACCCGCAAACACAGTGTTGTGGATGAATTGCTGCATCTCGAGGCCGCTATTGCCAAGAATATCTTTCTTGCCAACTTCGATGAAGCGACCATAAGGCGCAAGGCAGTTCCAACTCTGGCGGAGAGCCTCGCCAGCCAAAGAGTTGACAACGACGTCGACGCCCCGACCGTCTGTCATGCGCTTTACGCCTTTGGCAAACGAGAGGTCACGGGAACTGAAAACTCGGTCTGGGTCAACGCCTAAGGAGACAACTGTCGCCTTCTTCTCGCTAGAGCCGACCGTGCAGTATATCTCTGCTTCTAGCATTTTGGCAATCTGGATGAGCGCCTGACCCAAGCCTGCATTAAAAAAGTCGGATTAGTAAGGCTGCGTATTGAAAAGGGTTGGAAGTCTTACCTCCGGCTGCGGCGTGAATAAGAACGGATTCGCCCTTTTCCAATCGAGCGACCTCTACAAGAGATCGATACGCAGTGGCATAGGCAATCGGTACGGAGACGGCTTCAGAAAATGTCAGGCTGTCGGGCAGTTTCTGAACGACAGATTCGTGGGCTCGAATATGAGTTCTCATAGATCCAGGTCCAACAAAGACCACACGGTCGCCACAGCTTACTTCGGAGACCTTTGAGCCTACTCGGTTCACTGTTCCGCATGCTTCGTGACCCAACACCTGACGCTGGATCTGGCCCATTGCAATCATGATGTCGCTAACTAGTGGTCAGTTGAGTCAAACCACTGTATTCGTGTTGCTGTACTTACAGAAAGTTCAGTGCGCAAGCTCTGACTTCAATCTCGACTTCAAACTCTCCAAGAGGTTTCAGCGCGCGGTCGTCATCGACGAATCTAAGTGTGTCGAGCATGCCTGGATGGGCAATGGTGAGTTTCAAGGGCCGATTCTCTTGCACAAGAGCACCAAGCTCCGCCGTCGGTGCAACAGCCTGAGTTGCGCGAGCCAGGCTGTCATTCATGGCTTTGCAAGGCATGTGACGTGGAATGTAAAAGCGGCCGTTCTTCTCTTCAGTCTCCATTTCCTCGACAGCTTCATCGCCAGCGGCCTCCCAAATCGTCTGCAGCCTCTTGCAAACAGTGGTGCTCGTCGATTCCACATCCTCATCCAAATGACGTGACAAGTGGAGCTCGTACAGTGAGCGCGATGAGTCTTCCATTTTGATGCAACGCATCAGGCCGGATATCATGCGCTTCATTGGGTGACTGGGCGTCTCTTGCAGTCCAGATCTCGTAACCCACAAAAGCTCGTCACTGTGCAGGAGAAGAGATTGAACGTCTTCAAACTCCGTCTTTGAGGCATCTGCAAAGAACGGGGACTCATAGTCCAAGAGAGACACGATTGACTTGTCCTTTGCTTTGAGTGCCGCAGCCGCGAGGCTCATCACGATTCCTCCATGGCCATGCTGCTGGAGCTGGCGACAGATCTTGGTTGCAAGCTTCTTGGTCGAATCGCTGCAGATTTGGGGGATAACGACAACCATATTCTTGGAGGACTCCTCGCGAGGCTTTGTGCTGATGATTGTGGACATTCTGTGAGCAATCGGGTCGTCATTGTCGGCAATCGACATGTCGGCACCGGAGAAGCCAGCAGACAAGAGTGACTCGTGCCACTGAGACTGAAGCAGTAAAGGACCGGTCTTGCGGTCGTCTTCAGCAGCCCACCATCCAGGCATGATTCCGAATACAAAGTTGGCCAAGTCATTCGGGTTGGTGTATTCACCTAGAACAAGCTTGCCACCAGGCTTGAGCAACGTATTACAGTGCTGAAGCGTTGTGCCAATGTTCTTTGTTGCATGAAGTACCTATTGAAGTAAGCATGTGTCCGGTGTCATTAGTCGCGCTATGTTGGTATTTGTACATACATTGACTGCCAATACAACATCGTATGAACCAGCATCAAAGCCTTGCTCGACAGGGTCAGTGTCTATGTCCAATACCTTGTATTCAACTCGACCTTTCCAGTCTGCCAGCAGGCCCTTCGCGTTCTCAAACCAACCCGCTGATATGTCGGTGAAAGTCCATGAAGAGAACATTGGCGTGTCGCTCCCTGTCTGGCTCAGCTGCTGCAGAACCGGTAGGGTGGTAGACGCTGTACCAGCACCGATTTCAAGAACTCGAAGTGCTGGCTGCTTATGCGCTTTGAGCTCAAACCATGTTTTCATGAGCTCGACGTGAGTCTGCAGGCCGTATACCTCTTGGTATGCTTTGTTGAGCAGATCATCCTGTCGTAGAGTGGCAATTGGAGTTGTTTCCTCTGCGTAGATTGCACCTAGCGCACGATAGACATGCAGAGCAAGCTGACCGTCGATGGGATAGTGCTCGATGAAGCTGTGAATACCAGGCAAGTTTGGCAGGTCGAGCAACTTCGTCCGCTCATCGCAGCTGTCAGGGCTGTCCACTGGAGTGACGATACCCGTCTCATTGTGGCTGCATTGTCTGTGCATCCAGTCTGCTAGCTTGAGAAGGTGAGGAGGCGACGAAGCATTGATAATCGGCGCGAGATGCGCAAGCGAAGCTTTGCAAATTTCTTTGAGGAGGCTGTTGGCCATTGAACAGTACCTCACCATGCCATTGGCATCATCCATGACACCACTCATGCTTCGGAGGGTCTGGGCGTCAATTAGATCCACGTCTGGCTTCCAGACAGGAGCAGAGTATAGCTTCGAGGCCAGTGCGTCGGACGATTGCGTGGATTTCTGGGTTGACCCCAAGCCCGTGAATCTGAAATCTTCAATGATGACAGCAGGAGCAGAGTCTTGGTCTTGTGTGTCTTTTACAAGCACAGATGCCATCATTTCTCGGACGCCTGTCTGCGATGATTCAGCCAGTCCCTGCAATGTTGCTCCATGACTTCGATTTATTTCGTTCGATATGAACATGGACGCAGCACCTGTAGGGACCCAAACTTGTTTCTCAACGTCCTCGGCCATGGGAACTGCAATCATCATAGCTTGAAAGACAGCGTCAAGTGTGGCAGGGTGCATGAGGTAGTCACTTTCATGATACGCAGGCATGCATGCACGTGTATCCACAATGCCGATATCGAAAGCAACTGTCAATCCGTTCTGGTGGGCACCGCGCAAGCCTTGGAAAGTTTTGCCTAATATCTCGAAATTAGTGTCTGGCAAATAATATTGGGGAGTTCTTAGTTACCAAATTGAAGACCCTGCTCCTTGCAGAAGTTGTAGTGGCTTGACCTGGCGACCTTGTCAAGGCACAGCGCCCTCTTCGACTCCCATCGTCTATTGTGAGCCAGGGTTTCTTCTCTCGTTTCTTTCCCTTGGTCGATCTCGGTTTCCTTTTTGCGATATTGGATCTGCAGTAAGCCCGCAGCGTGTTCGACAAAGGTGTCGTTATCTTGGCAGGAATAGTAAGAAAACTCGAACCAGGCTCCGACGCCACTGCCCATTCCCGTCTTTCGGCGCTTCAGGTTGACGTAGACTTCTATTCCCATTTCGTTGTCAGGAATGACCAAAGCTCTTGCGACCGAGAGTTCGCGTAGTTCAAACCCCAAAATAGCTTCACCAGAGCTCTCGGTGGCAGCAATTTGTCGTGCAGCTTCGACAGCGGAGCAAATCATGCCCGCCGCTGGAAAAACAATGTCGCCCTGGATCTGGTGATCACGAAGCCAAGGTAAATTGGAAAGCTTTAGATAATTCTTCCACACAGGCTCGATGGGATTGTAGGAGTCGATTCTTGCGCCAATCAGATCGTGTCTGGCGAACCCAGGTTGGCGGTGGTTCTTTGACTGCCGGGTTTCGTGCCAGTAGGACGTTGAGTGATTCCAAGGATAAGTTGGCAGTTCTGTCAAAGTCTCGACAGCCGCACTGACATTATTTACCTTTTTGATGTACCATATTAGCATAAAGTTCGCCGATTGCACGCGTTTCGTTCTCTCACCTTGTCCAGCTTCACGGCCACTCCGCTCGTCCACAAGTTAGCCGCAGCACTGACCGCGGTGACCGAGGCGTCCTTGTCACGCACAAGCATAGATGTATATGCTAAATTTTCCAGCGCATGACGGCTTGCTTTGAACTGCTTGATGGGACCTGCGAGCGCAGAATGGGGCCCAATCTCAAACAGCATGCTCGGTGCGTCAGCTTTGGCCTTGCGCTGCTTGTCTGTACCAGTCGCGTAGATCATGTCATCCAGAGCATCTACGAACCTGACAGGGGAACACAGATTCTCAACCCAGTATTCAGCTGTGAGCTCAGAAAGTGGCAGTCTCTGGCCGCGGACTGTGGAGTAGAACGCGACAGAAGTTGTTGCAACAAGGGGGGAAATGCTCTTGATGGCCTCCAGGTAGTCGCCGCTGACGCTCTGCATCTGCGGGCTGTGGTATGCATTCTCGACTTGCAGAAGACGGCAAAAGATCTTTTCCGCATCGAAGACAACCTTTAGCTTTTCCAGGGCCGGTTTGTCACCTGCAAGGGTGACACTTTCTGGGCTGTTGATGCATGCAACAACAACTGCACCACCACTTGCCGCGAGAAAGGCGCCAACGGCCTCTGCTGACTTACCCACGGCCATCATGCATCCACCAGGCTTTCGCATCTGTGCTAGCTTAGACACGATGCCGCGGTGATACGCAATCCTCAGGCAGTCATCTCTTGAGAGAGCTCCAGCAGCATAGGCTGCCGCAATCTCGCCTGAGGAGTGCCCGATTACACTCATGGGTGTGATCCCCCAATGGGCCAGAAGATCAACAAGCGCAATTTGAAGTACGAGGCAAAGTGGTTGCGAGTACTCTGCTTGATTGACCTTTGAATCATGTTCGGACGTGGTCTGTGTGAGCTCTGTCCAAGCATCCCATGCACAGCCCAGGCCGGCCAGATGCTCTGCGGACAGACGGATCGAGCGCATAAATTCCGGGAAGCATAATAGCTCACGGCCCATTTTATACCACTGGGCTCCCTGTCCCGTGAAGACGAATGCAATCTTCGGAGAGTTGCCGGCTTTCACCGGCTTGATTGTGTCGTCCCTCCATGAGGCCAGCAATTCCTGAGACGTCGCCGCCACAACGGCGTGTCTCCATTGGAAGACCGAGCGCTTTTCGCCAAGTGTTCTAGCAATGTTGCGTAGCTTGGCATCATCACCGCGGGACTCAATGTAGTTTGCGTGCGCATGGCGCTGCCGCGTTGTAGCCGCTTGTTCCGGGGCCGAAAGCGCAAATACACGAGGCTGCTGAACGGATTCGGTCTCTTCGGCTTGCTGGAGCTTGCCTCGCAATCTCAGATAGTTGAACGCGTCGTCAATGACTGCGTGTGCGTTTGTGCCGCCAAAGCCAAAGTTGTTGATCGAGCACCTCCTCGCTTCGCATTCAGGCCACGGGATGGTGGAAGTGGGCACTATGATGCCGGAAGAATCAAGCCCGAGGCGTGGATTTGCAGTGGCGAAATTGAGATTGGGCGTTATGACACCCTTTTCCAGGCAGAGGACGGACTTGATGATGGCCGCCATGCCAGCAGCTGCTTCTGTGTGCCCGACCCTCGACTTGACCGAGCCGCAATAAAGGGGCTGCTTTCTGTTCGCAGCGATAGTATTGGATATCGCACGAACCTCTGCATTATCTCCGGCTTTTGTGCCAGTACCATGGAGCTCAACGTACTGGGTGTCGGCTGGGTCTAGATTGGCCATCTTGTAAGTGTTGACTATCAGCCTCGCCTGCGCTTCTGCGCTCGGCAGAGTGATTCCGGCGGTCTAAACAGAAAGAGAGCACGTCATTAGTATTTTTCCAATATTTTAGGTAGCGTCATACTGGGCCTTACCCTGCCGTCTGAGTTAAGACCGGTGCCACGAATGACAGCCCGGATGGGATCGCGATCACGAATCGCGTCGTCAATGTGCTTCAGCACAAGCATCCCTAGACCTTCTCCACGCGCATAGCCGTTCGCTCGCGAATCCAAAGAAAAGCAGCGACTATCCGGGCTAAAGAAACCAAGTGCGTTTAGCCCGCATTGGTCATCTGGATCTAGGATGAGGTTCGCGCCTCCGACCAGCGCACAACGAGTCGGATTGGTGTCTGATCGTATCGTCTCGCAGGCGAGATGCAAAGCGGCCATGGAGCTGGAGCATGCCGTGTCGCAGGTGACCGACGGACCGCGCAGGTTGCTATCCGATGTCAGTAGTGTTTGCGGGATTGCTGTTGCAGCCGCTTTACTCACTAGAACCAGCTGATGCGGTTGGAAAGAATCGAGAGAGCGGTGCCCGTCTTGGCGTATTTCGGCGCGGCATGTATGTCTCTTGACACGATCGATTTGTAATCTTCAGAAAATGCGCCCACAAAACAGGCGGCGTCCGTGTTGGCGATGCTTTCGATTGGAATGCCGGCGTTTTCCAAACTCTCATATGCCGCCTCGAGGAGTAGACGCTGCTGAGGGTCGTAGGAGCGCGCTTCGGACGCTGAGCAGGTAAAAAAAGGTGCATCCCATTGAGATACATCTTGCTCCAGGTAGTAGCCGCCCTCACAGACCTAGAAATCAATTGTCAGCTCAGGGGTCAGAATCTGGGCCAGGGATGGGTATTCCTTACCATGGTTCCACTGAGATCCTTGGATGGGTGGTTGAAGTTTTCAGCCTTGAATCGGCCGGGCGGTATTTTGCTCCAAGCGTCCTTGCCTTTTTGCAACATTTCGTGGAACTCTTCTGGCGATTTCGCATCGCCGGCGAACCGGCATGCCATGCCAACAATGGCAATGTCCCCAGAAGTCATGCTGAACTGCAATGATGAAGCAAAGTATCCGAATTGGAAGGATCAAGTATTAAGAGATGTGTGTCTCAGTGATTTATGTGAGAATGATCGGATTAAAAGAAATTTTCAGCCCAGGAAGGAGAATAATGACACAAAGAGGCACTCAGTTCACACCGACGTTCTTCGAGAATAGAACAATGAAGTATGGGAATTCCCGGGGCGACTTAAGTAATGCTCGTAACTCTATTCATTGTAACGAACTGCGGCTAGCGCGTCTGTAGACAGCAGAATGCGAAAATTTCACGACTGAAACAGGTGTCGCTCAGGTACAGTCGTGCCCAAAAGGTGCTACATTTTCCGGTTGCAGCTCATCCGCTTCGCCAATTGCGGAATAAGTTTGCGCGATGAGACCAGATCAGTGGCTCAATCAAGATTCCAAATTCCAGAGCAAAAGTTTACCAGCTACTCAATTCAGCCATGTGCAAAGTATGCCGCACGACTGTCCGCCGGGGGTTTTCGGGGCAACTTGCTCTACTGGTGCGTTTTATGGGCCTTTGAAAGCGTTTTCACCTCGTATAGCATTAGTCTACTGGTTTGGGACATATCATTGAAGCTTTCTCTACTCTTTCGATTTTTTCAGATTCTTCGGCGACCGTGGTGTGCTGCTGGAACAAGTGTTTCGAGCGTCGAGCGGAACTGGGGCAAAGCGCCACAAGCATAACTGTCAGCATTCAAGATATGTGTGTACCAGTCTTGACTAGCCTGGGCCATGGCGGGGGTCTCACTCAAGATCAGGGTATTAAGGTTAGGGGGTACTTCTACAGCCGCGGTAACGGCAGTGTATACGCGGCGAGATTGCGCTAAGACAAGGGTTCCTGAGGCTCAGCAGCCATGTACAAGGTACTTGTGCAGTCCGACAATGACCAATCAAAACTAACTTGTTGAAGGAATGCGGCATTGTTCGTACAGGGCGATTGTTTCCCAAGACGGCGTTATTCAGCTGCTGCGCGTGAACTCTTTTTTTGTTTTAGCCGTTTTCGTCTGATGATTAACGTTTTCGTGACAGCGGCTTCAGATTGTTTAGCGCAAAGGTTCGTCGGAGAGGATATTTTTGCGATGCCAGCCGGAAACGGTGCATCCGCTGGAGATCTGTCCCAACAATAGGTCGCGAGATGTGCCATTTTCATCTCGATCTTGGAAACCCATTCTGGGCTGCGAAAACGTCACTATCGAGCATGACCGTGCCTGCTTTTGTTCTACCACTCCACTTGTCCAGGTCGTCTTTATCAAAGCTTTGATGCATACATATTTGATGAGTACCAAGTATCATCACTCTTTGACCTACACGCTATTTCTCTGCAAAGAAAAATAACATAATTATCCCCACCACTCTACGCCATTATGCCCACCGCGACGTACTCACCTGAGCCAACTCCAAGCGACGATGGGCGGTCTTTCAGTCGTGGCGAGGCGGACGACCGCATCTATCCTGTGCATACATTGGATGGTGCCAAGTACCAGCACTGCATCCTGACCCTCTTCATACGATTCAACGACATTCTCGATGCTGAGAAGATAAGAACATCTCTCGTCAAGCTGCTGGAAATCGACGACTGGCGAAAGCTAGGCGGCCGATTCAGAATCAAAGGGGACAAAGGTGCTGCCCTATGCGGGGATGGCAATGAAAGCAGCCTTGCTGGCAAAACACTCGAGATTCATGTCCCCAATGAGTTCACGGCCGAGCGCCCCGCCATTCAGTTTGCACATGAAGCGCACGACCTGAGCATCTTCGACCACGTACTCGGACAGCAGCTTCCCCAAACGTCAGATGACGGAGTTGCGCTCAGCCCGCCTCTGAACGACCTTCGTCTCTGCGGCCTCGGCCCAGGGTTTCCCACCACCATGGCGGACCTAGTAGACAAGGACGCGCCGCAATTATCGTTTAAAGTCATTGGCTTCACCGACGCGACGGTGCTGGCCGTGACGTTTTCGCATTCCACGTGGGACATCTCCGGCCTGCAGGGATTCATGAAATCTCTCGAGCTTGTGCTGGACGGGAGAGAAGACGAGGTGCTGCCCATGCTCGGCGCCCGTACGGATGTCCTCTCCGAGATGGTGGCACAGCAGGACGACTCGTGCCTGGACCTTGGGCTGGTGACCCTCCCGGGGCAGGCAAAAGCAGCCAAGGAGCCTCGCGTGCCAAAGGCCGCCCTGGAGGAGCGCATCATTCGGGTTCCGCTGCACATCTTTGAGCGCATGCGGGACCTGGTCGCGCGGGAGAACCCAGACGAGGACCAAGACGCCTTGACCACGTACCAGCTCGACGAGCTCTTCCTGGGGCTGATTGTGCGGCAGATTGCCCGGGCGCAGCCTGCGCCGCGGGCCCTGCAGCTGATGAACATTTACAACGCGCGGCTGCTCGTCCCGCAGCTGGGCGGCGCGGAGGGGATCTACAGCCAGAACCTGGTCCTGCCGTCGCCCTTGCCGCTGTCTCACGAGACGGCCACGGGACCGATCGCGCCCATCGCGCTCGCGCAGCGCGACAACTTTGCGCAGGCTGCGGTGCCGCAGAACATTGCAAGGTCGCTGTGGACGGTCCTGAGCGCCATCAAGGCAGACATGGACATTACGGCGCTGACCGACAACGGCGACGAGGAGGACTCGATCCTCGTCAACAACCTCGTGCGGCTGTCGAACTACATCGATGTCGACCTCAGCGCCGCCGTCGTGCGCCAGGGCGAAAAGTCGCAGACGAGGAGGAACGGGCTCGGGACGGCGGATCTGTGCTTCCTGACGCTTCCGGGAAACTCGTACGGCATGATGCGGGTCACCACTCTGGGGAGCTATAATGGAAACGCGTGCTGGGTGTTTGGAGAGCTGCCTGCCCGAGCCTGGGAGTTGATCTACGAGGCTCTAGACGAATTGGAATTGTAAATCATTTGCTCGAATTTTTCGGTATAGCGCAATATAGACGACGTTTCGGTCGGTGAGGTTTCGCCTCAACTCTGGCAAGATGGATACTATTAGACTATAAATTATTTAGACTAGAACGATTCAATAATTATTATAAAAATAAAAAAAATTAGAACAGCGCATGTAAACGAACGCCTCGGTCGTATGGTTTCGGCGCGACTTTTGGCAAATTAGAGCAAGCTTTGATTCTCAGTGGACTGGAGCACTTTGCTGTTAGTTGACGAGTGGTTGCACCGCGCCAAATTCTGTGCGGCCGTCGCGCGGACTTGAGGACCGTCGGCAACAAATTTTTTTTTTTTTTTGATTTTGATTTTAAAAAAAAATCCCAAAAAAATTTGGCCAATGCCAATTGTTTCATCGTAGTACCTGAGTCTAGCAAGATTTCCTTACTTGGCTTCAGCAAGGCGCAGATGATACGGCAGCTACTAGCGAGGTGCCTGATGGAGTGAAAGTACTCAGGACCGTTCACCGTGCTTGGAAATATTTACTGCCGAAATTTATCAAGTTGAATACATCCTCAAGTCTAAATTATAGACTTGCATCAACATTTCTTGAGCACCCCTACTGCTAACACTTCGCGGTGTACACGGTAGAGTAAAGCAAACGCAGGGACAAGCACGCCGTAGTAATGTTTATTAGAGGTTTAATATATATGTGGTATAGCAAAGGAACCAGATTGAATATAGATGCAGGCGTATTAGCGCTTGGGAGCGGGCCATGAGAAGCCGTCGGGTTGGCGAACATGGTATGGTATGGCATCGTTTTGACAGGACTGGGGGCGAGGGACGGCTACTGGTACACGTGCCATGCACCAGTACTAGTAAAAAAAAAAAGAAAAAAAAAGAAAAAGGAGGACTCGACCGGTGGGGAGATGAGATGTTGGGGAGCGCCGGCTGAGTGGTGGTGTGGATGGGCGGTATCGATTATTAGAGAGGTACGTGTCGAAAAGGGCAGCGGGAGGCGGTGTGAGAGTGTCGTCTGCTAACATGACTCGGCGTGAGGAAAGGCGAAGAAGGCCAGGCAAGAATGGAAATGACCAGCCGTGCCGCGGTGCACGGTACCGAACCCATCAAATCAACGAACAGGGGACAAGAGGAGCAGCAAGAGGAGGAATCGGTAAGCCCACCAAGGCCAGGGGTCCCACTCCAGTGTAATTGCGGCCAGCTGGCCCTTGCTTTCATTGCCCAGTAGGGAAGCTGGCGGTGGACAGCTGTAAAAGCTCTCTCCAGGCGTTTCCCAGCACTGCGGGAGTCGGGGTTTATCCCAGTAGCCCGCTGCCTAACAGTCACTGTGGCTTTGCTGCCAGTGTGCACTAGTCCCTTTTGGAAGCGACCCGCAAATGCTCCCTCCATCAGCCCACCTCGATTGATATTACCACTTGATTTTGGCTGGCCTGGCCGCTAACAAAGTCAGTGTGGTCGCCTTGGGCAGCGTGGCAGCCAGCCTGGTGCCAGCCTGGTGCCAGCCAGGAGCCAGCCAGGAGCCAGCCAGGAGCCAGCCTCAGGTACCCGCCGTCTGCCACTCGCGGCGCCGGCTCGCCTGCCCTCGACACAGGGTACTTTTACTCGCATACAATCTGCCGCAGTAGAAGAGGTACCACGTCGTCGTGTCCCACTCCCACTCTCCCATTCTCTCTCCTCGTTCGCTGCTCTCTTTCTCTCTCTCGCTCCTCTCTCTGTCGCCCACTCCCACGCCCACTCCCACGCCAGGCCCGCCCTGGACTCTCTGGTTCGCCTGCCCCCCCCGAACCGCCCGCCCATCGCGAATCTTTTTCCTGACTTCTCCTTCAGTGTTTCTTCGTCTGCACCCCGTCGACGGCGTCGCATCCCCCATCTCCCGCGTTCGGCCGCTTTGCTTCTTTTTTTCCATCTCTCCGCCCCCCCCCCTTTCTTCTTACTTGGGCCATTGGAGAATTGCTTTCTGAGCTCTTCTTTTCCATTCGTCTTTCTCATTCTCCATTACGCGCAGCATCTTATTGCTTTGTTCTCTTCGCGCCCCGGTTAAATCGCGTTGAAGCTCGGCTGGCTTTTTCGTCTTCCTTCCTCTGCTCTCCGCCGCCGCCGCCACAACTACCATCTCTTGTACGCCAACAAACCCAAGCTTTCTCCCTCGGCTTCAACGTGGCAAGCTATACGCTCGCTACATCGTTTGCCACGTTGCCGTTGCCGTTGCCGTTGCGAAACGCGCACGCGCCCATCCACCGAGCATTGCGACTAATCCGTTCCTCTCGTCGTTTCGTCCGCAGGCACCCAGCTTTGCTGTCCATCATCATCGCTTCTGCGACCCTAAGAATCCCCACGATCGAATCTCGTCGCAAGACAGCTCTCTCGCCATGGCTTCTTCCCGAACTCTTCCTGCCAAGCGCAACCCGCTTATGATGGAGGACATCCCCGAATGTTGGTCGCTGTCCAGGCGCCTCCCCCGGTGACCACAGCTCCTGGATCGCGCAATTGCTAACCGTCCACCCACTGCTAGACACCGAGCTCGTCTCCCGTCGTCGTCTCGGACAGACTAAGCTCACGCCCAAGATGGCTGACGATGATGACGAGGCCGAGCCCACCACCGTCGGTGCATTCGACTACGCCCACCTTCGCGCTCCCATGCAAAAAGGCATCGTCTCGGGCATCTTCAAGTCGAGCCCCACCAGCTACTTCCTCATGCGTCGCAGCTTCGACGGCTACGTGTCCGCCACCGGCATGTTCAAGGCCACCTTCCCGTACGCCGAGGCCGCCGACGAGGAGGCCGAGCGCAAGTACATCAAGTCCCTGCCGACCACCAGCCCTGAGGAGACGGCTGGCAACATCTGGATCCCTCCGGAGCAAGCCCTGGCCCTCGCTGAGGAGTACCAGATTGCTCCCTGGATCCGCGCTCTGCTCGACCCCGCCAACATTACCATCACGCAGAACAACGACTCGACTTCGTCTCCCACCCGCAAGATCTCGGCTCCTCCCAGGTTTGACGTGAGCAAGACCACCCAGCCTCTGCTGACCCCCGCCGCTTCTGCCACCGGCAGTGCCTCGAGACGCTCGCGACGCTCCGTTAGCCCCGCCAAGTCGAGCGGCAGGAAGGCTCCGGCCTCGCCCCGCAAGCGAAGCTCCAAGGCCGCCAAGGCTGCCGCTGAGAAGGAGGCTGCCGCTGCCGTTGACGGTGATTCTGAATCTGGCGTTCCCAAGGCCGCCGATTTCGAGCCTACCGTCGTTCTGCAACCCGTCAAGTCCGAGGACGACACCGCCAAGCTCCACATTGTCGAGGAGCCTGTCAAGGGCGCCAAGGGCAGCGACAAGAAGCAGACCGTTACCGAGATCGAGGTTCCGCTGCCCACGGCCGGCCAACCCCCGACCGCAGAAGAGATTGCCGCCATGATGGCGACGGCCAAGGAGCAGGTCGAGTCCGCCAAGGAGGCCGACAAGGCTGCGGCCGCAAAGTCGGGCACCAAGACCGAGTCGAAGAAGGGCAAGCGCAAGGCCAGCGACATCACCCCAGTCGAGCAGGGCGCCGATAAGAAGGATACGGCCGACTCGAAAGAGCTGCAACCACGCTCGAAGAAGGCCAAGACGGACGCCGAGGTGCGCAAGGACAGGGTTAGAAACAGAGCCTTTATTGGAATTGGTGCCACGGTTGCTGTTGGGTAAGTTGAAACGGGACGGCCATGACCTTGAATTGCAGAATCGCTAACACGCACACAGCGCCATCGTCCCTTGGCTGGTCAACCTTTTGTAGTCAGATCAACATGTATGAAACTCAAAGGAGAAAGGAGAAGGAAAGAATGGAAAAATTGGACCTTGGTTTATTCCAGTGGATGGCGATCCAATTTGGAAATAATGTGAATATTGGGGATAGGAGGAAAAGGAAACCTGGGGACGTGGCCCATTATTGTTCATGTCATTAGGTGGCTGCGTTTCCGGTGTTTGTGGCTGGTCGTTTTTTTCTGCTTCTCTTCCGCCTGTTTATTTTTTTCGGTTTTCTTTTTGTTCATGTTTATTACCCCCCCTTTGCCCAACCTTCTTTTTGTGTGTATCGTGGTTATTCCGGTTTTGGCTTTATTGAGGATGTTCCCAGAGCGAGATGAAAGAAAAATACCCCCCCTTATTATGGAGCTTGGTTCCCCATTGATGGTTTTTATGTTGGAGATTTTCGAATGAGTCGATGGACCGCTTTCTAGTGATAGATGTGCAACGCTGACGTTACTCTCGCGAGCTGGCGACATAACATGGTTATGCTCTGTGAGGTGAATGGCGACTGAAAGAGGCAATTCTGACGACACTGGAACACCCAGCAAGACACCACGCATACGAGCAAATTCAGTACGCGTCTCCCCAATGCTTCGCCTATTGGCCAACAACGATATCAAGGTTCAAAATAATTTATCTGATGTAAATTGTTCGCGCAATCCGAGCACATCGCTCCTACATAATGTCTAGGGTAGCAACTATTACCCCGTGTTTTCTCCGCACGCCATGACCACTCTCCGAGCTCCGAGCCTGCACCAGCTCCACGCTTAGCGCCGCTTCTCTGTCCCATGGCTGGTGCCGGCAATGGACGGCTTTGGCGGAACAACCACAAACGGCGTGCGTCTCTCTTCCCCACGTCAGACGAGACCGTCCATCTGCATTGTCTTTTTTTTCTTCTTACTTTTATTTTGCCGGAGACTTGTGTTGATCGAAAAGCCCCCGCTGGCCTGTCTATTGATTGTTCTGATATACCGCCGTGTTGTTTTTTGCTCCGTCACCACCTGCAGCGCCTCATACGTAAACACACACGATGCGTTTGGTTGCGGCTCAGATGCTCCGCGGCGCGGCCCAGCGGAGGGGCTTCGCGACGACGCCGAGACGGCTCGACAACTATGCTTTTGTCGGCCTCGGCCAGATGGTGAGTCCGCGTCGCGAATGTACTTTAATATAGAGCAAAGTCTTGTCGCTGTGACTTGGCCAAAGGCGTACGCACACCCCGCGGCTTCGCTAACATGGCTTCCGAACCCAGGGCTACCAAATGGCCAAGAACCTCCAGTCCAAGCTGCAGCCCACCGACAGGATCTCGCTCTACGACATCAACGGCGGCGCCATGGAGAGCCTGCAGACCGAGATGAAGAGCGCGTCCGGCGGCGCCGCTGTCGAGCTCGCCGCCAGCGCCCACGACGCTGCCAAGGAAGCCGTACGTCCGATGCTCCTCACACCCGCTCACGCACCGCACGCACCACACGCACTGACACACCTCCCAGGACACCGTCATCACCGTCCTCCCGGAGCCGCAGCACGTCCAGGGCGTGTACAAGTCCATCCTCACCGCGGCCCTCCCGCAGCGCGACCGCGTCTTCATCGACTGCTCGACCATTGACCCGTCGACGTCCCGCGCCGTCGCCTCGTCCGTCGCGTCCGCCCGGCAGGGCTCCTTTGTCGACGCGCCCATGTCGGGCGGCGTCGTCGGCGCCACCGCCGGCACCCTCACCTTTATGCTCGGCGCGCCGACCGCCCTCCTCCCGCGCCTCGAGCCCGTCCTCCTCACCATGGGCCGCAAGGTGCTCCACTGCGGCGACCAGGGCGCCGGCCTCTCGGCCAAGCTCGCCAACAACTACCTGCTCGCGCTCAACAACATTGCCACCGCCGAGGCCATGAACCTGGGCATGCGCTGGGGGCTCGACCCCAAGAAGCTGGCGGGCGTGCTCAACGTGAGCACCGGCCGCTGCTGGCCCAGCGAGGTCAACAACCCGGTCAGGGGCGTGGTCGAGACGGCGCCCGCGGGGCGGGACTACAGCGGCGGGTTCGGGATCGCCCTGATGAAGAAGGACCTGAGGCTGGCCATGGTCGCGGCCAAGGAGGCCGGCGCGGACATGAAGCTCGCCGACGCGGCGTTCAAGGTGTACGAGGAGGCGGCGGAGCGCGACGACTGCAAGGGGCGTGACTTTTCCGTCGTCTACAGATATCTCGGCGGCAAGGAGTAAAGATGGGCTGAGGCCTCTGGAAAGTAGAACAAGAAACGGTGGAGGGTATCAAAACAAAGACACGACGGACCATTTAGATGACTGGATATTAGCAAAGACGAAAATATTAACGAAGAAAACCTACGCAAAAGTAGGCACACACATCTCCATTTTGGCACATCTCCCATGAAGCTGTTGCTTTTCCCAAGGCTGAGTAATTGCAGCACGGAAATAAAGTCAATTCTTTCGAGTTCAGTACTTCTAATCCGTTAATCCTAGCTGCTTTAAGTTGACTGCCACGGGGCTGTGATGATACACAGCAATCAACTCCGGCAAGTTTAGCCAGCCGGATAAATGTCCTTTATATATATAAAATACGTAACTTTAAAGTGGCGTTATTTTTGTTATTTTTGTTATTTTTGTTGTTTTTCTTCTTTCCCGTTTTCTTGTACAAGTTTTAATTATATCTGAGTTGTACTTATTGTAGCCCAACACCTCCGGGCCCTTCTCTTCCAGTTCGCTCTTCCAGTTCGTCTTATCGGCTGCTTGTTTCTCGCATATACCTCCTCCAGCTCTCCGCATCTTGCATTTCGCGCATAATCGGCTTGGCATCCTCGCGACGTTGCGCACACATCTCCCGATAGTCCTGGACCGTTTCATGTCCCTTGCCAGACCATGCAGGTCGCTTCGTGGCGTCTACCCATCTGCTCCTCGTCCCACCCAAGCTTCTCCCTGCGGCTTGCCGACATGTCGAACATTGGATCCATGACGCGCGTGCCTTGGATCGCAGCCTTGGTAACGGGGCCGTCTGTCTCCTCGCGCTGCTCAAGGGCCATCAGGAACGTGATGGCAACGTCCAGGGTCGCTTCCACGCGGACAGGCGCCCTTGCGAATCAGCCACGACGGCCCGCCTGTCGCTTTCGGGCACCTGTTCGACGTCGACCGGTGCGCTCAGGCCGTCTTCCACGCCGGTGCGGACGATGAGGACGGGGATTGTGGAAATGTCCGTCACCGTGACGCTGAAGGAGGTGTAGCGGATGGCCACGGCCACGGCCCGGAAGAGGGGCCGCATTTGATAGAGGCGCTTTCCTGCCCTCCGCTCCTCGCGATCAAGCTCGTTTGACTGCGCCAACGCAACCCTCGCGCACAGGTTGGCACTCTACATCGTTATGTAGTCGGCCATCTCCTGTGAGCAGGCCTCGGTGGGCGAGGCCGGCGACTGTGGCAGGCTGCAGACCTTGGTGAGGAACTGACCTCTGTCAATGTCGCTCTCGTAGGGGCGAAACCAGCGCTTGTGTGTGTAGAGCAGAAGCTCCTCGAGGAAGATGGCCGAGGTGAGCCAGTGCTGCCAAGAATCTGGCACGAGGAAGACGGGCGCAGTGCCGTTGCAGACGTGGTTGGCGCTTTCGATCCACATGCCGGTCAGGCTGTCTAGGTCGAATAGCTTCTCAATTTTCGGGAACTGCGCGCCATACCATCCGTTGTAGAGGAACAATTCTCTAAAGTGTGTATCTTCTTGCAGGCCACGGAGATGATGGAGGATATCTTCTTTCGAAGGCGCATTGACCTCACCCACAGGCGGGTTGCTGTCTCGATCGATGTGGCTTTGAAGGCTCATGCTGATGCTGGGCAACTAGGTCTGAAAGCTGGCAGTCTGGTGTAGAAGATACAATTTTGTGAATAGGATCGTCTCTTGTGGTAATGTACCCTGCAGGCGAGTAGTTTTACAGCCGTAACTCTGTAGGAGTGCCTACGCCTGCAAGGTGCATGCTGGCGCAAATATTAAATATTTGAATCAGCCACAGAACCTTAAAAGCCGTGGAAGACTATGGAGCCCGGGAGGCTGCCGAGACTACTAATTAAGTAGTCAATGGTAATAAACTAAAATAGACAAATGGTATCATCAAAAGGGACGAAAACCTTAACAAATTCTCTCCAAGTTGTACTTATTACTACCTAACACAACTGCCGCGATTGTGTGATAGGCAGCAGTCCCACTACCGTGAACGCCAGGTCTCAGAGCAATGATGATTGTCCCTCAATCACGACGATTGTTTCTTGCGAACTACTTTCCCTTTTCCTCAGAAAATCTATTGTTAACATGCTCCCAACGTCCGTGGAATTTTGAAGGCTCTGACACACCGCAATCGGCAATATCTGTCCAGGTCCGAAGACTCTAAACACTATCCGCTTCACGGACCTGCACTGAACGACATGGCCCAGCGATTCCCAAAGAAAGCCCGTTGCGAGAAACATGGAGATACTAGCGTTGATTTTGACAATACTGGCAGGCGTTCGCTTCTTGTGCCTGGGTTTGGCGCCATGCGTGTGCCGATCGAGGTCGAGGAGCGCTTCGCCAGTGGCTTTGGCGACTGGCGTCAGAGGCGGCTCACAGCCAGGGAAATCGCCATGCTGCAGCTGATGAACATTGTCACAGACCGGCCAAACTGGAGCGTGGAGATTTATGAGTCAACGGTGATTGCGCATTGGGCGAGCGAATTGTCATCGTCAGAGCTGATCAGCCCAGCTGCATGGAGTTGGTGTGTGGCAGAGCTGCGCGACAAGGCGCTGTATCATGGCATGTTCAACCTGACGCATGTGTTTGACTCGGCATCGCGTATCTGCAAGTCAGATCGACTCATATCAGCTGACCTGCTCAAAGGGTTGGCTGCCGAAGTTGAGGCGCTGACCAAGGCACCGGATATCTTGTATCACAATACCGGTTTGCATCATGGTCGCTCAGAAGACGACACGCAAGTACACATGGTTGATCCAGATTTGTTCTCGCTTATGTTTGGAGAAACTTGTGTTCTCAGCGACGGCGGTGTCACTGGCACAATCAACGCGGCGGACCGATTTGGACAAGGCAGCCGGTCCCAGGAGCAAAGCTGGGCGTGCTCGCGTTCTCTTTGGGGTCGCTGCGACGGCAATCCGACAAGAGGCATGCGAGGAGTACCAAGAGGAAGGGAGCAGTGTCATGTATGCAGGCATGTCGGCAGCTCACCAGAAAAATCCTGGCAGGGGCGTGCGTTCATGTTTTCTCGGCGGTACCAGTGGCTGCCTTCAGAAGTCTGCTTTGGACCAGCGGGCAACAGGACCAGGGATGCAAGACTGACGTCGTACATTAACAATTTACACCCGCGCCAGAACTTCTCTCTATACAGATCCATCGAAAGGATTATTGAGGCATCCATCCAGCCCTGGAATGAGATCTTGGTCCGACCAGGGAAGGGAAGGACTCCGGAAAGGATTCGAACCTATGGTGTCCAGTGGAGCCCACAAGAGCCAACAGCCGTCGATCTGGAAGAGCTGGACGAGATTATGCAATCTGGGCAGGGCGAGCTGCACCAAGCCACCAAGGCGTGGTTGCACGAGTTTCTCGCGCAGCCAGATAACCCACGGGCGCCGCCTCCATCATGGCAGTATCCGCTGATCCAAGCAGACTGGGCAGCCACGTACTCGCCGTCGGCCGCGCTCAAGCTGAAGTACCGCCGCTGCAAGAAGTGGCTGCACCCGGAGCCCGGCGCTGCCTTCACCTACGACGAGTGGAAAGCGGGCAGAAACAACCGCGCCGTTGTGCCGGGTCGCATGCTGCACTGGCGCAAGCTGACGGACCTGCCTCCCAAGGAGGACCACGCCTTCTACACCGTGTCGCTGGAGTCCGACTTTGCACAGCAGGGCCTGCAGGTCGTCGTGGAGATTGGCGCGGTTGAGCTGACACCGGCGCAGCCCACCAGGGAAGCGACAGGGTGGCAGCTCACGGGCTTGCTTGGCGACCACATTGTGGCCACCACGCTCGTGTACTTTGCAACCGAAAACGTCACGCACGACTCGGGAGCCGTCTCATTTCGCGTCGAGGCGGACCTCGATCCCATTGAGCACGTCTGGGGCAACGGCACGGGCTCCAGCCCGCATCATGCCCTCGCGCCGCTGGCCGACATTTACGGGCTCGACTCCCACCTCGACCTGAGCAACGACGCCAGCGACGACGAGACGCTGCCCGGCGCACCGGCCTTGCAGGAGCTGGGGACCGTTGCCACGCCCGACGGCCGTCTACTCGCGTTCCCAAACGTGATGCAGCACCGCGTGGAGGCGTTTCGTCTGCTGGACGCCTCCAAGCCCGGCCGCAGACGGTTCTTGAAGCTGCATCTCGTCGATCCGCACTACCGCCTATGCTCGACGCGTAACACGCCGCCGCAGCAGCCCGGCTGGTGGTCCGAGGCGGGCTGGGAACGCGTCGACTGGCGTGCGCGCCGCATGCCGATGGAGCTTGTGCAGTCAATCCAGACGATGGTGGGAGACGTGCCTCCGAATGCGATCGAGGTTGAGAAGAGGCGGGAAGAGCTCCAGGAGGAGCGGAGGAGGAAGCAGCAGCAAGTGTTTGATGAAGAAGTTGCGGCGTACATGTTTGGACAACATGCCGCAATCGGACGCAAGTTCCTACGCTAGGGTCCTAGAAAAAGACGCAGAGTAAGAAATAATAAGATGTAAAAAGCCAGGGAATGAATAAAGGAAGATATGCACAAGATATTAAAGATAGTAATCGATACCAGGTGCCATGTTTGGGCCCATCAGAGGGGAGAGTTCCGCGGATGAGGCCAAGACCATTGTAAGTGCAAGTGGGTGGTATCGCGACACCCCAATAATGCTGTTGATAGCCTCGACTTTTTTTTTAAAATTAACTGAGTGGCTACAGAAGAGAAAGAAAAGGCCATCTAGGCTCTGTTAGGCAGCTCCCGTTTAACATCTTCATAACAGGCGTGCTCAAGTGCCAAAAGTGGTCCTAATGTGCTGTGTCGACGTCGAGCACCCAGTGCTTTGGCCACAAGTGCAAATCATCGCGACGCCGACGAACCGAAAGCCACGACTGAAATTTGAGCATCGAAATAAAGCTCCCCTGCAATCTACCGGCAGGAGTCAGCCAAGCCCAGTCCGCGAAGCAACCGCCGACCGAATTGCTGGAAATTGCTGCCGGCAATTGAGTTTGCTCTCCTTGAGTTTGGTACAATTACCTTGACGGATACATTTACGACAGCTTCCAGAAGTAATTTCTGAGCATATTCTGGTGATATGATCGACAGCTAGGGTCGACCTTCGCGGGTATTGCTCGAACAGGAAGGAGGAAAATGGCGACTGTCCGCTTGGCGCGAATACGGAGCACCCTCCCTAGGACCGGACCCTGGGAGCCGTTTTCGGCGCCGCAGAAGGAAGGTGAACCGGTCGCGCGGCAGTTTAGACAGGATGGATTCAGCAACACAACTTCTAGACGGGCTCACAACTGATGCACTTCATTATGTAAATCTTTCTGAATAGGCAGAGAGAAACTGATTTATCGGTAGCAAGTACCTGCCTGCCCTTTGTGGAAGGACAGTTGATGGTACGGGGCAAAAGAGAAAACAGGGCAAGTTAGAGTATCAGTCCACTCTCTGAAATAATATATGAAGAGTGTTTCAAGACTCCAGAGATTGCTGTGTCAATCGTAATGTTATACTGAACTCGGCGGAGAGCTTTCCGCACAGTTAGCACGACAATCAAGATGCATCACTCCATAAAGATGCTTCTCGCTGCATTCGCGGCCTTGCCAATTGTGACTTCGCGCGCAACAGCGGGTACAATCGATGGGAAGCCTATTGTTGAGACCACCACCTTGTCTAATGGTCACGTTCTGGACTGGGTGATGCAGGATGAGGTTGCACCTCCTTCGGACAAGCCCGATCTTTTGAAAGGCTTGTTCACGCCGCTCAACGGCCCCAAGGGAGCTGTACCATACCTCCGACAGAGTACACCTTCCAACGGGGTCGAAAAGAAGTCGCCTCCGCAGGGGACTGCCAAGAGGGCGACTATTCCCGACGGTCACAAATACGCGCTCACCGGACAGAGCGTGGCCAATCTCGGCGGCGGAGCGACCTTTAGTCTTTACGATCCCTACCTGGAAAGCACGTCTGACATGTCCTTGATCCAGACCGCCATCAGCAGCAACTTCGTTCAAAACTCGTACTTTGGCAAAATTCAGCAGACTGTCGAAGCCGGCTGGCAAAAATACCCCTTGCTCAACCCTCCTACCGCTCACTTTTTCTGCTTCTACACCGCCACTGGGTACCACTCGGTGGGCGACTACCAAGGCGGATACAACAGAGAAGTCGCGGGCTGGACGCAGGTCGACACGGACATTTACCCTGGCCACGAGTTTCGGCCCTTTTCGGTGGACGGCGGCGCTCAGAACGACATCAACCTCGAGTATCACCTCACGGATGGAAAATGGTGGCTGTCCGTCGGCGGCCGCGACATTGGCTATTACCCAGCATCGCTGTTCACGCAAAACGTTACGAGCTCGACGAGCCTCGCCACGGGAGCCGACAAGATTACGTTTTACGGCGAAATGTACAGCGACAAGTCGCAAACCACCTCCGACATGGGTTCCGGCGAATTCCCCTCTGCAGGAAAAGACAAGGCGGCTTACATTCGCAACATGGTGTACACAAGCGCCAACGACGGGACCACCTACAACTACGAGGCCAACTTGCAGGACATAATCACCGACCCCTACAATTATGATCTGGAGGCGCATTATAATGCTGGAGCGCCATGGAACAGTTATATGCTTGTCGGCGGTCCGGGCTATGGCGGCAACATTGGCTCTTGAGTTCAGCTGCTTGCGCTGCGCGCATAGTCAGTCACCTGAGCCTGCTTTCTAGTGCTCATAATCACTGGCTAAAGATCGAGCGAAGGCGCATACCATTTGCTGCGTATGTGGGCGTCTACTTTATCCCTCGCCTATAGTTTAGCCATCAACTAGCAGGTTATTAGCTCACAAACACAACGTTGTGTGTTTCCATTTCGCATTTTCTGGCAATTCGTCTTTGCTGCTGAGTGCCAGGGTTGTCCCAGTTTTCGTTCCTAGGTTTGGCTGTGGAAGTACCTCTTCAAGCTGTTCCATGTGGGGTTCATTTGTGAGAGATGAGTGCTGTGAGATGATGGATTCCCTAATCAAGTCGAGCCTGGCGAAATGTTGAGCTACTCAATCTTATCTCAGGCGAGAAAGCGGCGCCCTCTACCAGCCAGCCATTCTCGTAGCATTTACGTGGCCTAGTTACGGAAAGGTGCGGTACGTCCCAGAAACGCCATACTTGGATGCTACATAAAATACATAAGTTGTGAAATTCTTCGCGAGATGACGTTGAGTAGTTTTAAGTACTAGCTGTATAGCCCGGCCCGAGAGATCGAAAATTGGCATCGAGGTGGTGGACGGGGATACAACATAGTTCAATTCTGCTGCTTTGCTAGTACATGCGACCACAGGCAGTAGAATACACCGCGTCCCGTTCGCTCCGCTGAAGTTAAGCTATTGACCGGCAGATTAGTAGTTGGGTCGGTGACGACCAGCGAACACCGGCTGTTGCATGTTTTCTTTTTGCAATTTCTTGCCATTTGATTTGATTACTTTTGCTGCCAAGTGCTGGGGTTGTCCCCGTTTTCGCTGTGGGTTTTGGTCGTGGCTTACCTCTTGGGTGGGTTCTGTGTGGAGGCAAGACAGCTAAGCATTGTGAGAGATTGAACTGGCAAAAAGTAAAAAAAAATTGGTTGGCTTGCGGATTTAAGTTGCGTCTACTGCAGTGTAGTCCATGGCTGTTTATATTGGTGCTTGCGGATTTAAGTTGCGTCCACTGTAGTGTAGTCCATGGATGTTTACATTGGTGCTTGCGGCGCGAGATGGGCGTAACCGCAGACTGGCCAATTGTTACGGCCCAGTTTGAGACATGCGAATATAAGCCACTCGACACCACTCAGACGAGGAGAGTCATCCAGTCTAGATATTTTTGGGGCGAACTTCAGCAGTGCAAGCTTCCCAAATGCGGTTGGGGACTCAGTGTATGACAAGTCTGTCGTATCTGTAAATGACTGGCCCCACGGGTTTGTCCAAGCGGTGAACAGAATATAGCGTATGTGCAGAAAGAAGTTCGAATAAGCTTAATGCGATTTTCGCAAAGAAAAAAGCCATTTCTGTCGTTCCTCATATTTTATGATTCGCGTTGATTCTTTGTGAGACTGTGGGCGACTAGCAGAGTCTGTGCAGCTTCGGCCTCACATGAACGAGACTGAATCACAAGTAGCTCTGGTAACTCGATGGCCATAGTGAAATACTCTGATGACAATACAATATTGCCTTTACCATGTTGACTTTGACCCTGGTGCCTCATGTTGAAGCTGGATCATGTTGAAGTTGAAAATAACTAAGAAAAAGTATAAGAGTGGGTTTTCGGTGACAAGATTCTTTGCTTCTATATGAGGGTTTGGTGCAACTCTCTATGCTTCCACACATGCGTCACATTAGACTCCGAGCCCAGCAACATCAAAGCTTTTGAATCGCTACGGCCTCTTATCTGTTTATATCCCACGGCAGCAGTTGACTCACCATGTAGCGTCATGTTCGTCTCGATAGATTACGGCCAAATCTGTGCTGGATTATTGCTGAGCAAAATAGTAAAATATCAAGGCTGCCAACCAACGGGTTAGTGCATGTAAGTGTACATGCATGCACAGCCTCGCAGCGCCACGAAACTCGTTCCACCACGCGAGTCCACGATAGGCGGGGTTGTGTGCCGTGGGTTTCTACATACAGCGCGCATGCACAACACCCGAGCACGCCACAATGGACGCTGCTTCAGAAGAATATCTACAGAAACTGAACGACCGAGTTTCACTGGTGCTGGATGGGAACTTGACCGGAATCTATCTCCATGGTTCTGCCGTCCTGGGCGGATACGAGGCCGGCCGCAGCGACCTCGACGTGCTCGTCGTGGTGCCGAGTCCAATGATAGAGGCGCAAAGAGCGGCAGTGGCCACGACACTGAGCGAAGAAGCGCTGCCATGCCCAGCAGCCGGACTTGAGATGAGCATCGTCACGGAAGCAGTGGCTGCGAATCCGAATACGTCCGCGCCGGCGTTTGAGCTGCACATGACGACGGCATCATCGGACAGCAAGATTGTCGATGGGCGCGGCGGCGAAGGCGACCCGGACTTATTGCTTCATTTGGCTGTGTGCAGAGCAAAGGGCAGGAATCTAGCCCAGTCTCCAGCGAAGAGCAGGTTGGATGTCTTTGGCGCCGTGGCGGCAAAACGCGTCATGGCCCAGCTCCGCGAGGAGCTTGGGTGGGCCGCGCGCGATGCCCCGAGGCACTATGCGGTGCTGAATGCGAGCCGCGCGTGGATGTATGCGGTAACACGGCAGCTAGTGAGTAAAGTAGCGGGAGGAGAGTGGGCGATGCAGCAGATTCAGGACGACGATGCGGTGCCAGATCGAGACGATAGGATGGGATTAGTCAAGGCGGCGCTGGCAAAGCAAATAGGCGACGAGGTGTTGTTCATAGAGGCGGATGACGTGCAGCGCTACGTTGAGTTTGTGTTGCGAATCTTGGGCCGGGATGGAAGCGACTAGACATGTAGGTTGACAGCATATCTTTTCTAAAGGAGTATTCTTCAATGGGCCAGAAGAATAGATGGAATCGGGAGAGGCTGCTGCGTTACAGAGATGCGCCCGCTTGATAATGTCTAGACAAAACCAAACACTGGAATCAACCTGCACACAACTGAGTACACAGGCCAAGTGAAAGTAAAGCTGAGCGGCTGGATTGATGTGGAATTATGCAACGACTTGATTTATTATTAGCTGCTTGCCATTACAATTACCGCGCTCAGCAGACTTATTGCGTCATCTGCATTTGCATTGGCCGTGCCAGTCCAGTATGTCTGTGCCTGACAAATCGCCATTTACAGTGGCCACCCACCCCCGTCCACTAACGCCCGCTAAGACGCCCACTAAAACGCCCGCTAAAGCGCCCCTTTGCTCAGCAAAAATGCACTGTCGGGCCAATTCGGCTTTTACCTCAGCACTGCTCCCTCTCCCTCTCCAGAAAGGACCATTCATGACAAAGCCTTGCTCTTGCGCAACCGCATCCCAACATCTTCTCAAACGCTAATCGCCATCACATCATCCCACCACGATCGTTCCGGCCTCCACCACCACCGTGCTCGTCATCTATAAAACCAACTCGCCGCCCGCTTCCTGTCGAATCCCCTTTTCAAAATGTTTCCAGCATCACGCATCCTCCGCTCCAACACTTCCCACATCGCCTCCATCGCTCGCCCAGCTACCTTTGCGCCCACCCAGAACCGACTCTTCCACGCAACTCGTCCAGCCATGACTGTCCACGTTGTCAAAACGTACGTACAACACCCCTTTGACTTCATCAGTGGCAATCAACCAAGCCAATTGAGTCTCGGCGCATTCATATATCAGCTTCGCTAACACTTTGTTCCCCGCAGTGCCGACGAGTTCCGCCAGGCCGTCGCAAACAACAAGGTTGTCATTGTCGACTCCTACGCCGACTGGTGCCCTCCTTGCAAGGCCATTGCTCCCATTCTGGAAAAGTAAGCTCTCACATAACTTCGCCAAATGCCCCAACCTCGAGCGTGCAGTACTGACGACTCATCTTCCTCAGGCACTCCAACTCGGAAGAATTCAAGGACAAGGTGCACTTTGTCAAGTTTGACGTCGACAACGTTCCCGAAATCGCCCAGCAGCTCCGTGTCAGCTCCATCCCCGCCTTCTTCTTCTTCAAGGACGGCGAGCAGGTCGACAACTTTGTCGGCGCCAACCCCGCCGAGCTCCAGCGCCTGCTCAAGACGCACTCTGCCTAAGCTGTGAATCATACACCCGAAAAATAAGACATTCAAACACAAAAAGGATGCACATTGCATTAGACATTGATCTTGGGATAGAGGCGTTTTGGATTGGGTTTTATAGCTGGCCGACTTATCCGCTGGCAGCCAGATAGACTAATGTAGAAAGATCAAACACAATGGAACGATTCAATCATAACGTGGCAACCAATTCGTGTGGAGTGATTTTGTGTGCATACATCTCACCCGTTGTATTTTAATCATAATCGCATTTCGGTACAGCATTCAATAGCCGTTAGATCTATTCTCGTCGAAATCTATCCGGAGACGCACTTGGCGTGGGGCACTCAACGCGAGTCGTCGGCGGCCCATTTTTTAGTTTCCACAGCAACACCACTCAACGTGTTTATCATGGAACCATCAATCTCGACACTACAACGTCGACCGACAGCAAGAAAAAAAAAAAACGACCGAGGCATCTCTGCCCCGAAGCAGAGCATACCGGATAATCCGACAATATGGCGTACAACAGGATGAGCATCATCCCCCAGCAGCAACAGCAGCAGTCGCGCTCGCGCAAAAAAGAGGACGAAGCCGACGCGTTTATGCGCCTGCCCGACAGCGAAATCGTCGGCTGCATCACAGAAATCGGCATCAACTTTACCATTGCCGACCTGCAGAAGCCGAACCCGGCGCACGTGCAGCAGATTTTCGAGTGGTTCGCCGAGCTGCTCCTCAACGCGACGCGCGAGACCGTCGACCCAGCCATGCGTGCCGCCGCCCAGGACGTCTGCGGCGAGTTTGCCGACGTGATCCCCCCGGACACACGCAACCTCATGGGCTTCTACGTCTCACTGCGGCAGCTGCTGCTCGAGTGCGGCATCACCGATCTGTCCTTCAACGACCTCTATAAGCCGACGTACGACCGGCTGGTCAAGATCTTCAGCTACCTCATCAACTTTGTGCGCTTCCGGGAATCGCAGACGCCCGTGGTCGACGAGCACTACAACAAGTCCGAGGGAATCAAGACGCGCATCGAGGCGCTCTACGCGGATAATCAGGAGAACGAGGGTCGTCTCGAGGACATGCGCCACAACCGCAGGGCCATGGAGGCGCAGGTCGCCGAGAAGACGGCGCGCAACGAAGAGCTCAAGCAGCGCCTGCTCGAGCTGCGGCGCAACCAGGAGCGCGTGGCGGCGCGCCTCGACGAGGCAAAGCAGCGGAAAACAGAGCTGACGGGCGTGCTGGAGCAAAAGACGCAGGAAAAGCTGACCCTGCGCCACGAGAGCGCCAAGCTGCGGCCGTACGTGCTCCAGAGCCCCGCCTCGCTGCAGGACCACCTCGCCGAGCTGCGCGACATTCTCAACAACGACAAGGCGCACATTGACGCGCTGGACCGGCGCGCCCGCGCGCTGCAGACGTCGTCGGACTCGTTTGGCGCCGTGGCCGCCGACGTGGAGGCGTGCATCCGGATCCTTGAGGAGATTGCGGCGGAGCTGGCGAAGGAGGAAGAGGAGCTGGCGCGGCACACAAAGCAAAAGGAGCTGCTGACGGAGCGCGGCAACAACGCGCGCGAGGTGGATCGCACCGAGACGATGCTGAAGCGGCAGCTGGACAAGTGGCACGACCGCACGGCGCGGCTGCGCGAGCAGGCGGCGCACAAGGCGGCCGAGGCGCGCGACCGCGTGCACGAGCTGCGCGGCGTGCACGCGACGCTGACGCAGGAGCAGGGCGACCAGAGCAAGGAGATGGCGATTCGGCGCGTGCGGATTGAGCAGAAGGAAAAGGAGATGCTGGATCTCAAGGAGGCGATTGAGAAGGAGGTGCACGCGGCGCATGACGAGTACCTGAAGATGGAGTCGCATGTGAAGCTGTACATGACGGAGATGGAGCAGGCCATTCTGCAATGAGCTTGTTTTTTACATGCTTCATATGTGTTTTTGGCGATTCTTGCACTTTTATGCGGCGTACGAACTTGATGGATTGGGCATTGGAGCGGGCGTTGGAAGGAATACCCTTTTGAATATGATGGAATTTATAGAATTATGCCTTTTTTTCTTCCAGTCCGCTTTCATGTTTGTGAATAGTCCAACGTAAACCATCGTCGGAGAATCGTCCGCGCAGACGTGCACGGCACAGCCCACGTCCCGTCCTCGCGCACCTCTGCCGTCGAGCTCAGCAGCGGAATCTGCTCCTCATACACCGCCGCCCAACTCCCGGTTTCGTCCTGCTCGGCGCCCCAGCCCTGGGGCTCCATCAGCGCCGCCGCCAGCCCCGCGCGCGCCGCCGCCTCGACGACGCACGCCGCCGAGCAGCCGATGCCCTGCGCGGACCACTCGCCGCCGTCGCGGTGCACGTCCAGGAAGCCGTAGACGAGCAGCGCGGGCTGCTGCCGCTCCTGCTGCTGCTGCTGCGGCTCTGGTGGCGCGGGGACGGTGGTGGTGGCGGAGGGGAAGACGGAGAGGTAGGCGCGGAGGTGGGCGACGCTGGGGACGAAGGCGGTTTGTATGTGGCGCGAGGTGGCAATGTGCGCGAGGGTGGCTTTGAGTATGGCGTGCTTGGAGGGGGCTTGCTGGTCGTCGGGGCGGGAGGACGGTGAGGACGGAGGGGCGTCTTGGAGCTCGGAGACGGCGGCGTGGAGGAAGTCGTGCTTGGTGGCGCAGATGAGCGCCGTGGTGGGATGGCGGCGCTGGTTCAAGAGGTGTGAGAGAAAGGCGGCGGGCGTGGACGGCGCGAGGACGAGACGCTGGGCGCCGTCGTCGGCCATGGCTGTTGTAAGCTGACGGGCATTCAGGCTGTATATTTAGTGGAAGCTTGCCCTCGAAGATGGAATGGATTCGAGACTGTGCAGCGGTGGCATGAGCTTGAGCGTGTGTGGTGCAGAAAGTAGTTGGTTGATGGAGGTGCAAACCGACGTGGGGGTTGACTTTGCTGCGCGGCTGATGGATCTTGTTGGTGCTGCTCGACTACAGCAACGTTCAACAACCGCCACGTTAATAAAGATTCAAAGCCTTGACCTGTATTTATTTCGGTCTCTCCATGTGCGATCACTCCTGGAATTTAATGTAATTTACACCAAACCAGCTAAATCGTACAACACCACTCTATGAGCATCCCTTCCCATGCTCCTCATTCTACACCACAATCCTCCACAGCACCATCGTCTACCGATGAAGAATAATGCTTCCCGGTGTCCAGTCCGACGACTTTACGCAATACCAGCAGTCCGTCTCGCTATAGCTACTATCACCACCCGGTCCGTTGTTCTGATCAATGCTTGCATACAGACTCCAGCCATGCCTCTCCAGCACTTCTACCATTCTCAGAATCAACAACCGCGCGTGCATCGTCGCCTCGCCCGACGCGCTCCACGGATACCCATGGAGCTTGAACTCGTGCTGCTGCGGCTTGACCGTCTGCGCCTGCAGCAGCCGCATCTGCGCGAGCATGGCCGCCATGGCCTCGACCAGGTCCGGCGGCGCGCCCAGCAGCCGAATCTTGTCCCCCTGCTTGAAGCTGACGGCCATCCACGACGCCGGCGGCAGCACGCCATCGCCGCCCTGCCGCCGGAAGATGAGCGTGTCCTTGTCGTACTCCTTGCGCGAAATGTCCGTCGAGGCCGTGAGGACCCAGCCGCGGGCGTAGAGCCGCGCAAAGACCTCGCGCATGAGCACCATGGCGGGCACGGCGTAGCTGCCCGTGCCGCTGCCGGACCAGGGCCGCCCGCGCAGCTTGAACTCGTGCGAGACGGAGTAGGGCCGCTCCGCCTGGATGCCGTCGCGCCAGACGCCGCGGAGGACGTCGCGCACGGCGGACACGTCGTCGGCGGGAAACTGCACGAGCCGCAGGCGGTCGCTCATGTGCAGCGACAGCGAGGCGAAGCTGGTCTGGAAGGGTGTGGCGGCAGACGAGGAGGAGGAGCCAACAGTCGCGTCGTAGGCTGGTGGGGGTGCTGTGCTAGAGGCCGCTGTTGGCGGCGCCGTCTTGGTGTCTGTCATGTTTGTGATGTGATGTGATGTGATGTAAAGGAGAGAAGGACGTGGTGATAATAAGAAAGGATCCAGAAAGCGATATTAATACCAACAGTCACCACCTGGCCAAGAGTTGCGATTTCTCTAGTTCGTGATCGGTGGCTGCCCTATTTGGGCTTCTGGGGCGTCGGGGCGTTGACTTTAGCCTTGGTCTCTCAGCTGTCGGGCGGGCTGCTAGACGCCCCGCGGTGGCTGTGATAATTTGCAAAGACTTTTTACATTTTGCGCCGCTGAGAGCTATTTGTCGTCACCGTCATCTTTGCACGAGGTAGATTTACTCGATCGGCACCCCTCAGCTTTCTTTTCGTCCGTGGGCAGGGCGACTGCAACGGCCCGGCCGCTACAACGTGCCCGCCGTTACAGCGCAGCAAGCAGTGCGTCTGCAGCAGCATCCGGGGTACAGACGATGGACGCATGCATATGTACTCGCGCGTCCGTATTGGGTGACTGCTCGGTACGTAAATGAATGCTCGCTGCAGCAGCCCTTTGTGACGACGACTCTATACCCGGGGCGGGTAACGTCTGAAATACCAATCGTGGCTGCAACAGGTGTGCCTTTCCCAAGCCGAATCTTTGCTAGTGCACTTACTATTTAGCCAGCGCAGTTTTCTGGGCGCAGTGCAGTGGGAAGTGCGGTGTTGTATGAAATGAGCGATTTGACGTCTCCCTCGTAAGTAACCCTTCTTGATCCTTGTCCTCCCATCGACGCCGTTAAAAGCCTCGCTCTAGTGCCCGCTTCGCGACACACCACGGACAGGCAGCTTCGTGTCGACGGGTGAATAGAGCCCGGAGGCCCCGTACTTACGCCACCCATCTATGCGTTTCCCCAAGCCTTCATCTGCCCTCGTGCTCTACTCATCCCGCAAATAGTGTAAGCCACAAACTGCCCCCCGGCGGTTGTCTGTGCACCAACGGGCACAGTGCAACGGCACAGTACTAGGCTGCCCATGGCACATGGCAAACAGGTGCGGAGACTGGCCTCCCCGCCCACGGCCAAGCTGCTTTTCCCCCCAGCGAGCCCAGCTGAACCGCCCAGCAACCTGCAAAGCAAACTTGCTGGATTAAGCAACGGCACTGTGCAGGAGCTGCGCGGTTGTGCATTCGACTGAGAGACGGTCCTCTTGTCCTTCCTCGCTGTTTTTTTTTCTTCGTCTTCCGCTTCCGCTTCTGCCTTTTCTTCCTCTTTCCATGTCTCTTCTCAGTTTCATCTAATCCTGGCCCGCGCGCTGCCCTAGCTTTTCGCTACCCGGACCATCTTCAGCGGGCGGCCCCGTTAAATTTTAGCCCCCAAGAGTATAGGACCAAAGAACGCCTGGCCACCACCCTCACCACCGCCCACCCGCTCACCCCGTCGTCGGGAGCGAGCACAAGTGAGAAGGAAGAAGCCTCTCCCAGGTCTTCGGGGTCTCACCTAGCAATGTCGAAAAAGGTGGCGGACTCGGGGTCCCGCGCTGCTGCCGCGGCCGCGTACATTCCCACCCGCGTCCTCATCGGCCACTGGGTGCACTCGAGCGAGCCCGAGCCCAACCAACACGCCGTCTACGGCATCCTCAGCCGCGACGGCAAGCTGCGCTTCAAGCTCGTCCCCGAGACGCGCGACGGCCGCCCCGTCCACGGCAACTACCCGCCCTCGCGCGAGACCTGGGTCATTCACGAGGACATTGTCTTTGAGTCGTACCTCGCCGGCCTCAACCGCCTCGGCATGAAGGAGTACTGCCGCGAGCGCGGCCGCCAGGTCGACGCCGGCGAGCGCCCCGGCGGGCCCGACAACGCCGCCAACATCCTGAAGGCCGTCGACAAGGCCGAGCACCTCTGCGCCGCCGCCAAGCACGAGCGCCCCCGGAACCTGCGCTGGGAGCGCGAAAAGTGCGCCGACCGCCGCCGCGCCGAGCGCATGGAGGGCTGGGCCTCGCGCCGCGCCAGCAAAGGCGGCGGCGGCGGCGGTGAGGCGGGGGACGCTGCTGCTGCCGCCGCTGCCATTGCGGATGAGGTGCTGGGTCCCACGCCCGGCGCGGGCGTGGTCAAGAAGAAGCGCAAGAAGCACGGCGAGCGTCGCACCGTGTACCATCACGACCACGTCTCCGAGGCGGCGGTCGCGGCGGCGGCCGCCGTGGCAGCCGACGCGGACAAGCCGGGGGGCGGCTTCGCGGACAGCAGCCGCGACGACTCCATGGACGGGAGCACCGCGTCGTCGGTCACGGACAGCTCGGCCGACGACACCAAGCCCAAGGTCCACAACGGTGTCGTCTACCAGCGCAGCCAGGCTGGGCCTTTTGCGGGCAAGCTCACGGCCAAGGGCCAGGTCGTGTCCATCAACGGCGAGGATTATGTCGAGTACCGGGTCCTCGCCAAAGTATAAATCCGGGTCATGACCATGTATATTTATGTGTGCTTTTTTTTCGCCTGGCTTTATTAGCGAGAAGCAACTGCGGAGAGAGATGAGCTTATCTTGTTAGCATGCATATGGGGCGCGGGACTTTTTGGCGTTTTGCATCTTTCAACTCATCTTGGTGCGATATTTTTAATTATTGAATATGACGACATGGCATTGCATCATAACAAATTTATACTACTCATAGTACTGCTGTGCTGAGCTTGCACCGCAAAATCACCCCACACCGATACGCCCGCTCTCATATGCCTCTCATCCCAACCATTCCTACGCAAAAACAATGACATTCTTGCCATCACCTTTGCCCGTCAGGTACTCCTTGCGCATCTCCTCGGCCTGCTCCGGCCGCCACTCCTTGATCTGGACCTGGATGCCCGCCTCGGCCACCAGCGCCACCAACTCCTCGGCCCGCTTCTTGTCCGCAATCAGCGACCCCACGAGCTTGAGGTCGCGGAAAATGACGTTAAAGTACGACAGCGTAATGCCCTTGTCCGGCTGGCCAACCAGGACGAGCGTGCCGTGCTTTTTCGTTATGGCGGCGGCAAAGTCAAACGCGGGCGGCGCGTCGGTGGCCAGGATGGCGGCGTCGACGCCCGGGTACGCCCCCTCTACAACGGTAGTGATTTTGCGGACGGCGTCATCGGCAGGCTCCGTGGCGAGGACGCTCACATCTGGTTTCCACCGATACGAGTTGACGAGGTCGAGGGAGCTCTGCTTGACGTCGACGGCAACGACCTTGTAGCCCTGTGCGCTCTTGGTGTGAGTCTCTGTGCTACATGTATGAAAAAGTATGGGGAGGGGGTTTACCATGGCTTTGGCGAGTTGTGTGCCAATGTGCCCGAGGCCGCCAATACCTACAATGGCAATGGAGCCCCCAGAGGGCACATTGGCGCGCTTGATGGAGCCGTAGATGGTGATGCCGGCGCACATGAGGCAGGCGGCGGTGGAGAAGTTGATGGACTCGGGAAGCTTGACCGTAAAACGAGCATCGCTGCGGGCTATAAGTGAGGGCTTAAGCTTTTCGCGAGTAGTACTTACGCAACCATGTACTCGGACCAGGCGCCGTTGACGTTGATGCCCTTCATCGACGGTTTGTCGCAGTAGATGGGGCGGCCGGCCTTGCAGTCGGGACACTCGCCTGCCACACAACTGATTAGCCCTCATTTTTCTGCCGTCGAACTACATTTTTTTCGGGACTCTGCTATAACTCACCGCAGCAGCTGTCAAAGTTGATGCATCCCACCCGGTCACCTTTCTTGAATTCCGCAACGTCGGCGCCGACACTCACCACCAAACCCGCCGGCTCATGGGAGGCGACGACGGGCAGCGGCGAGTCAAAGGCATTCTCCATGACCATGCAGTCGGTGTGGCAGAAGCCGCCGGCTTGAATCTTGACGAGCACCTGGTGCGGCTTGGGTGTCGGGACGTCAATCTCGGAGAGCTCGTACGGCTTGTTGAACTCTTTGACCTGAATCGCCTTCATCTTGGCGGGAAGTTGCGTCGGCATGGTGGATGATGGCTGTTACACGGGGCTATATCGCAGCCAGGTTTAATTCAACAAGAGACGTAGGGTTTTGCGCTTCCAAACCTGCTGATAAAATCTTGAAAAGAATAAAGTGTACCTCGAAATATTGTCAATGAGGGGGTTTGAGACAGCAATCTGGCGTGGCGCATACAGTATTTGTCATTGTGCAGCGTAGCTGTAAGTCGGGGTCGCTGACGTCATGGAGAATCGTTTGAAGCCTAGCAAATCGTCGATTTGTTAAAGGCAAGATTAGGTGCCTCACCAAAAAGATGCAGGAGCGACTATGCACTTCAAGTTCGCTTTGTGTTTACCTCGATGCGAAAATCAGGCGCAGGCCTGCGGTGGGCTCGCGGTGGCGTGAGGTGTAGCTGGACATGTAGCTGGCGTTGAGCAGCTTCAGCTGCCCCTTGTAATTGTTGTGCAGGGCAACACTCATTTCTGTCTTTGGCAGCTGGCCCGCAAGTAAAGAGCGTTGCGCTGTATAAACTCTCAATGGCGCTGACCAGACAGCTCGGTGAAACATTGGGAATTGCTGCGGCGGATGTGGCAGACACATCTATATCTATGCTGTCTCGGGTGGGAACCCTTGCGGCCCAGCGCGCATCCGTGGGGATGAATCATTGCGTATGCCATTTATAGACTAATAATACCGATATTGATATCGTCATTCCACACCGAAAAGAAGAAGATCCCACCTGGCTCCTGCACTAGATTTACTTGGGCACTAAATAGTCCGCACTTGGTAAAGAATTCAGAGTCCCCTCAACTACCCTCCTGTCTAGCTCAATAGCTCTTAAGTGGCTTTTGGGCATTTTGTATATTTATTAGGAGTATAGAAAGTGGCTATTGATAATGTTTTGAATGAGGAGAACGGAAATGGCGGGAGTTGGAATTGCGTGATTGTGTGGTCTATAGGTGGTGAGCAAGGCTGTTCCGCTGCTACGAGCTGCTGTGGGAACCTCTGCTCGTTTCCATGGGCCGCGCTCGGATAAGCAGCGGTGCCAGTGACATCCTGGGTAGTTCCTATGGCTGCTGGAATGAAGCAATGTGACTGGCACAACTGCTTTGACATTTTCCCAGGCTCGTTCATTACACACGCTGTTGATTTGATAAGAGGAGTGATGGGCGCAAAGTGTCTTATGCGTTCTTGTTTGCTGGTAAGCAGGAGTTGGCACCCAGCCACGCTTGTTCCTTTCAGTCAGTTACCAAAAAGAAACGATACCTCTCGGGAAAAAAATCATCAACAGTCATGCGTATTCGCTCCCCCCCTTTGTTCCCGTCCTCGTGCATTTCCTGCTTCTCCTCGTAATGCCCTTCCACCAGCGTCATTGTGTCTCGGTAGAGAGCTCGAGACCACCCACGTCGGCTGCTGCATAGCCGGTATGAGCCGCTGCATCTTTGCCATCACTAATCAGCTGCTGCATGGTCGATGTCAGCTTCGGCAAGTTTCAGTTTGGGCGCCGCACAAGGACCCGAGATGCTTGACTGGTCTCATCGTCGATTCATAGCCAGAAGCAGGACTCAATCGGTCGCTGCCTGCGAGAAAGAGGCACAACAGAGTGCCGCATGAGCAGTAAGTGCTGCTTCTAGGACAACTGCTGTAGTTTCCTGTTCTTGGCAGCCATACGCGGAACACTCCGACGGCGTAAACTACCGCGTATTTAAACACATGCAGAGTCGATCAAATAGTTAATACGTGCGTTGTTCGATTGGCAATAGATGTCGAACATGCAGCGGCTGGTATCGAGCATACAGCGGCTGAGCATAGCCCGGTAGTACATGTGTTTTGCCACATACATGCCGTCCAAACATTGACACTTGTCTGAGTATATATATGTCAGTCTGTCCCTTTGTCACAGTACCAGCTTACAACCATACCACCAACACTTGAGCAATAAACACACAAAAAGTCATAAAATTTCTCCATAGATCATTCACAATATGGCGGCCGCCGTCTCCGTTCCCCTCCCAGCTCATGCTCTCGCCATGGACGTCCCCCGCAAGTCCGAGCTCATCGTCAGTGAGCTCGGTGACCAGGGATACTGCTGGGTCCTGACTGATACTGAGCGCGCGCATATTGCAACAATGCTCGAGACTGATGGTGAGAACATCAATCGATCGTTGAAGAATCTAACACGCTAATATTCCTTGCCCAAGTATCTGAAATTAACCTCCGAGGAAACGTCATGGACAAGGAGCGTTTCGCCTGCGAGTCCTGTGGCAAGCACTCTGGCCTGGACGATCTGGTCCACAATGCTCTCTACGGGGGCGTTCATTCTATCCCATTCATGCTCGGCGTCTTGGTAGATGGTCCACACGGCGAGAGCCCCGCCCACGAGCTCGTGTGCTCTCGGTGCACTACCAAGCACAAGCATTCGGCAAGATGGCTCCCAAGATTCATGTGGAAATGGAACTAGGGAATCGTGACCTGAATTCTGAATATGAATTGGTTGAGGCTGCAACCTGTCTGACAGGGAGCATGAGTTCTTACGCACAGTCCGTTACTTCCAGACCCAGAGGACCAGTCATAGGGCAACCAGATACGTATAGCCAAGGATAGCCCAAAATTGACAGTAGTTGATAGCACTGAAGAGACTACCACGTGTCATGCATAGTCTCCATGACATCTTGCTTTACTTTCCTTTCTCCGTTTCTGTCCTCATTCCGTTTTTCCTGCTTCTCCCCATACTATACTTCCACCAGGGTCAGTTGTGCGAGTGCTCCTTAGTTGACATCGAGGGTATATGCTGGCGTCAGACGGCGCCGTTATTACACGATACATTGCCGCCAGGCCAAGCCTACTTCCTAGCTTCGTCTTTAGTCATCAGATCACCCAGTCATTATAACGCCCTTGGCACGGGTCGTGGTTTGGAGAAAAGCCGTTGGCTGTTGTTGTGGTGTAAATGCATGAGGATGCAGTTGACTGGCGATGCGTCGCCGTGCCTCAAATCTAGACGTCTTGCTTTCGCACCTTTCTCCTCCACCAGCATACAGAACGGTATCTATAGAACAACAGCATCTCGGAGCAAAAGCTCACACGAGGATCTGCCAGACCTAGCAAGTATCGAAGAGGGGCGCGGATGTACGCATTCGAGAGACCGAGGCTGAAACACTGATTAGGCACTCGGCGGCTACGATGTAGACCGGATGGGCCGTTGGGAAGGCCCCTGTTTCTTTTTCCCGCATTCAGACGACGCGCAAAAAGTTTGCCGTGGGCTGCCTCACGCTGAGTCATGTGTTGTGACGTATTTACTGGCATGGGAAATGAATCGCGGTCGGCTTTGCTGATCAGGCACGCAATGCAGGCCTCTTATCTTCCCGGTCCCGCCGAGATCGCCAAATCTCAAACCGTCGTGGACCCCTGCCCGCCATCTTTTAGTCGTGGCCGGTCGAGTCAAGCTTCCAAAACTCAAGTTACCAAGAATTGAGCATTTCGATACGCTTTCTATCAGCGACTTGTCGCAGTGGCCGAAGACTAATTTTGGTAAGGGGCGCTCAGCATTGGGCGTCTGTTTCGCACCTTCTAGCATCATGAGAGATGTATTGAGTGATCCGGTGTCTCGCTGCTCACAACCATTAACATGCATAGGCGATTGAACGCGTGACAGCTTAATTGACTCAACCCCACTCATTCTCAGCTTTAAAATAGGGCTGCAGACTATAGGACTGCTTATCGGCATAAGGCATGACGCAGGGGCTGTTTACACACTTGGTAGTTGTCTAGACGCGCATCTCCACCGGTTTCGATAAGCATAAGGGAAACGAGTAATGCGATTCGACAAGGGTTTCCACCTCAGACTATCACCCATACTATATCGGCCATTCTTTATCGGCCATTCTTTATCGCTCATACTAATCATTCGTCCTACGGTACATAGTAGAAGTTGGCTTACTTTTTCCGGGAAACTGCATGCGCTTGATCTTGGCTTGTTGAAATGAGACTCGGCATAACCAGACACAAACTATCGGAAGCTGCTTGGTACATGGATGCGTGATAATTTATGAAAGAGTTTTTCAAATTTAAGCTTAGCGGTTGAACGAGAAGACAAGTAGATGTCCCGCTTCTGCGAAGCGACTCAGGCGTGCCAAGGATGGGACGAATGCTCTTCATCTAGCAAGCCGGCGTGGCTGTTCCAGAGCAAAGCAAATTTAGGGCCAATAGTAAAGCCGAAATTGATTAGCGTATGCAATATGCAAGCACTATAGCTGCAGTTCATCATAACTTGCCATGACAACATGGCCAACTAGTAGCTAGCTAGCTACCCCAAGTACTATACAATACTGGAGCGTAACATTTGTACTTTTAACATACAAAGAACTGTGTAGATGGTATGTAGTTTTTTCTTGATGCGCATAATTGGCTCAGCCTCATCGGAGCCAAATCGCATGTTTCAAAGCCCAAGACATCGAGTCGTGTATGAAGCATGACTTCATGTCGCTAGTCCTCCGCTGTCCCCCCGCCACCCCGTTAGCTGTCAGGCAGATGAATCGTGATGTGCTCTGTTCCGAGGGACCAAAGTTGCAAGAAGATGAAAGAGTTATTCTATAAATACCAAGCTTGAGCACTGGAGGGAGATCATGGATGCACCGCATACTTGTTCTTCATTACAAGCTGTTACTCTCAGCACAGCCTTTAATATGCGTGCTGGCATTGTTACTACCGCGCTAACCCTCATTGCCGCAGTGGCATCCAGTCCAACAGGCAACAGCCTTTCGAAGGCTGCTGACGGAAAGCGGCACTGGCAACTCCGCGTCAGAGACGACGCACCAGCCTACAATCTCAATGACGACGGTCCTGCCTATAACCCCAGCGACGACGGACCAGCCAACAACCCCAAAGACGATGGCCCTACTCACAACCCCAAAGACGACGGTCCTGCGAACAATCCTATAGACGATGGTCCTGCCAACAACCCCCAAGATGACGGCCCTGCCTACGACCTCAAGGATGACGGTCCCGTCGGCAACCCCAAGGACGACGGCTCAGGTAACAAACCTGCCGAGGCTCCTCTAGCCAAGCCCAAAGGAGAATCAACAAGCAGCATACCTGCGCCCACGTCCTCCCCTGTCGCCGTTGCCGGCGACTTCATCGTGACCATCTTGGCGGATAGCAACCGTGATGGCAAGGTGGACATGGCCGGCGAAACTGATCGAGTGTCCAAAGACACGTGGACAGAAGCGTCGGGCGCCGTCTTCTTAGCCAACATTGCTGACACTGACGGTCGCTGTTCTAATGGAATGTCTGGTGAATGCGCGTCCACCTTGGGAGATGTTTTTCGCAAGAACCTACCCGAGGAACCAAAGTTTCTCAACAAGTCTTTCAGTCAAATTACGGACGAGCACGACAAGTTAAAGACAGAAGCAGTAAACATTGGCACGGACGAGGCATGGAACAGCTACCTGTCGGTTTTGAATGCGCCAGATTTTGCTGCTTTCACTGCTGAGCATGATAAATGGAAAGACGACACTAGCTACGACAAGCTCCTTGCAGCCTGCCACGACGCATCAGATGATGTTTTGCGCAACCCAGAATACCTCGCACCTCTTCGAACGACACCAAGCCCGCAACTCAGCAACTCAGCTGCAGGCTCCGTCAGTGTTGTTGAAGCAACTGCGGCCAGCAAAGTTCGCATTTTCCATAATGTGGGTGATGCATGGAAGTTTGTCTCGTCAAACTACACCTTCAAGGCTGAAGATCTCAAAGCTGGTCTCGAGCTCGGCATCGACGCCCGTGATGTCCGTCGTCCCGGTGGATGGGATGGCAGAGCAACAGTGCAGTTCAGAGTAAAGGATGGGGAGAAGGAAGCCAAAGACTCGGTCATGCTTCGCGTTGCGCCGGTCTTGACTCAGCACCACGGACAGCTTGCGATGCAACTACTGACAGCATCCGGACCAAAAGACGCTGGGAGTCAAGCACAGTTTGTCAAAGATGTCCAGGAAGCATCTAGCGTGGCCGGGCTAGCGAAACCTCTTCATGTTATTCAGACCTCCGAATGCGACAGGGATGAAATCTGGGCGCAGGACTTTTTCGAGCCTGGCTATACAAGCATGCCCGGGCCGGACGGCCCCATTGGGCTACACATCATGATAGGGTCTGCGCAGTCAACATACCGGAGAGCTGGTCGCAAAGTCTTTCAAGAGCTGAGATCGAATACGGCAGGCGCTGTGCAGCATCCAGGGAGTGGTGGGACTACCGACTCGACAGGAAATCTGGAGACTGTGCCGCCGCACAGTCATAACGGCAAGTCTTATCCCGCGGGACGAGCCATCATGGGCTCCGCAGACGGGGAGAAGCCGCAGATGATGGCGTTCTTGGAAGCTCAGGAAACACAGGACCCTATTGAGATTGACACTTCTTGGCTGGCTGTCAAACACACCGACGAGTTTATGCAGTTCCTTCCCATCGCGAGCAGCGAACGAGGCTGGGTTATGATGGTAGATGATCCTCGTGCCGGCCTAGAGATCCTTCAAAAGGCTGAGCAAGCTGGTCATGGCAACACGACGGCAGTCTCACGTCCCAAGATGCCTGCTGATCCGCAGGAATGGCGTGTTACAAACACCATTGCCGATGTGCTCAAAGTCGCGGATTTTGCTGCTCTACAAAATGCCTGCGCCACTAGCATCGAGAAGAACATTGACATTATGAAGCGGGAGACTGGTATCACCGACGCTGAGATTATTCGCATTCCATCTCTTTACCAGCTTTACCAAAATGGCGTTTGGAAGTATTCGTCGGAAGCAGGAGGCGATGGTCTAGACGCCCTGTTTGGCGATGTTTTTGGCCCTCTCGAAGGCAGGGAGTCTACAGCTGAGCCTGAGGAGCAGCAGCCGCCCAATTCTTCCCCGGGCACTGCCGAGAAAATAATCCTCGACGTCCTGCAAGCTGGCACGCCGCCCAAGATGCGTGAACAACAACCAGGGGCAAACACGACAGCAGCCGCCACTTTGGGGCGTCGCCAGGATAGGACGTTTGGGTCAGTCGTCTCTCTCTACCCTGCGACCATCAACAGCGTCGTTCTGGGCAATAACCAGATTCTCGCGGCCAACCCGTGGGGGCCTGTCATCGACGGACAAGACATCCTTGCCGCTGCTGTGAATGCGTCGTATGCCAAGGCGAATTATACGGTCCGCTACATGGATGACTGGTTCAACCACCACGAAAAGGTCGGCGACGTCCATTGCGGGACAAATGTGATTCGTGATATTAAAGGTGCCAAGTGGTGGTAGCCAAGCCCGCCGCAGATGAACTTGATGCTGTTCTGGGATCTTTTGCAACGAAATGGAAGATAAAAGTTTGGATTGGACCTGAAGTGTGCCAAGTTGGTGTCGGGTAGCTCTCGCGCTGTTTGTTGAACGTGGAGGAGCCAAAAGAAAAGGGCGATGGCCATTGGATGTTGTGAAAGTAAGAACGTGACAGGGAAAAGAAATAGATGACAAAAAGTTACTGGAGTAGCTGAGCAAGCAGGAGAAGTAATGTTGAAAATAACAAAGATATTCTGCCAGTTCGGTTGCTTGGTGCAATTGCTTGAGTGGTGCTTTGTGTTGTGACATGTGTACTTGGCACCGCCTTAACGGGCAGGCAACGGTTTAGTAGACTTAAGAATAGAGGGAAATGCTCCAATTGGCAGGATAAGGAGGAGTGTCGGGCCGGAGCTGGCATTTCAATCAGTAATTAGTCATTCTCTCCAAAGAAAAAAGAAAAGAATAATCTTTATCCCATCTCAAGCACCAAAGCAGACGGCGGCTGTGGCACGAGACTATGGCACCGCTCACTCAACCTGCCCCCACCAAAGTCGAGCATCATCCAGCCCACTCCGCTCCCAATCCCCCTCCTACACTGACAAGTCCGCCTTCGAGCTTCGCTGGCACACGCAGCGTCGCCACATAATGGAGTCTATATCGCGGATATCAAGCCTCATGGAGGCCGGTATGTTGATACGCGCTCAATTCCCGCCCTGCCGCTGCTAATGCCGTCCAGCGAGGGAGCTCACCCTCGACGCCGCCCAAGCTACTCGCAGCAGTCGCACGAGCTCCCGACTGCTCGACCGAAACCAGATGCGGAAGCTTCTCGACAGCCGAAACGATCGCGATGTGCTCGAAGGTCTACGCCGTGTTGTTGCCGTACGCTTCCACTTCTTCGCTGTTGCGCATTTGTGCCGAACATCCGCTGACGTAGCTCCAGATGATGTACCGAAATCAAAAGACCTTTCCCTTCTTTTCCTCGGTTGTCAAGAACGTCGCATCGCCCAACATTGAAATCAAGAAGCTCGTATACATCTACCTCATCCACCATGCCGAGCAGGAGCCCGACCTCGCCCTCCTCTCCATCAACACGATCCAAAAGTCTCTCTCCGACACCAACGCCCAGGTCCGCGCACTGGCCCTCAAGACCATGTCTGGCATCCGTGTGCCCGTCATCAGCCAGATTGTCTCCCTGGCTATTAAAAAGGGCGTCGCTGATATGAGCCCGGTCGTCCGCAAAGCCGCTGCCCTCGCCATCCCCAAATGCTACCGACTCGACCCGAGCCAAGCGCCGCAGCTTACCGAGTACTTATCGACGCTGATTGGGGATAAACAATACTTTGTTGCCGGCGCGGCCATTGCTGCGTTCTTGGAAATGTGTCCCGATAGGATTGATCTTATTCACAAGCACTATCGCGGCCTGGTTCGCAAGATTGTTGACATGGACGAATGGAGCCAGTTTGCCGTGCTGCGACTGATGAGCTTTTACGCGAGGAAATGCTTCCCCAGACCAAAGACGGCGGCCTCGAAAAACAAAGAAACAGGGGCTGCTTCTGGAGATGCCTTTTACAGCGAATCAAGAACCGAGGAGGCTGAAGGGGGGGTTACCATCGACCCTGATCTACGCCTGCTCTTAAACGCCATCCGCCCTTTGCTGCAGAGCCGAAACTCTGGCGTGGTGGTTGCTGTCACCCGGTGTTACGTCGAGATTGGCACAGCCGATTATGTGAAGCTCGCTGTCGGTCCTCTTGTTGCGCTTATGCGAGGCCCCCAGGATATTCAACAGCTCGCATTGTACAACATCGTGTCCGTGTGCTTAATGCGACCGAAGGATTTCGTCAAGTACTCTAGCCACTTCTTGGTTAGAGCAACAGACTCGGCACCCGTATGGGAGCTCAAGCTGGAAGTCTTGACTCTCATCTTCCCACATAGTCCGCCGCATATCAAGAGCCTCATCCTCAAGGAGCTCGAGCACTTTTCTCAAGGCACAAATAAAGCCCTTGTACAAGAAGCCGTTCGCGCCATTGGCCGATGTGCACAGGCCGATGCCACCACTTCGCCCCGCTGTCTGAAGCTTCTTTTAAGCCAAATTACTAGCCTTGATGGCACGCTTGCGGCAGAGTCTCTCACCGTCATTCGGCACTTGATCCAACAGAACCCAGATGACCACGTTGGCACTGTTGTGCGTCTGGCCAGGAACCTAGACTCGGCCACGGACCCCCAAGCGAGAGCCACCATCATCTGGCTGGTCGGTGAATTTTCTGGTCTAGACGGAGAAGATAACATTGCACCAGATGTGCTGCGAATTCTTCTCAAAGATTTTGCCCACGAATCAGAAGCTGCCAAGAGACAAATCGTCCTCCTTGGCGCCAAGGTCTATCTACATCACATCAATCGCCGCACGGAAGCTGAGAAAGACAAGGCTGCGGAGGATGACCCCCCTCAGCCACTCGAGACGCACCCTATTGAGCGCATCTGGGACTACCTGATGCTCCTTGTTAGATATGATACATCCTTCGACCTGCGTGACCGCGCAAGGATGTACAGATCACTTCTATCTGTGCCACAGCTGGCTACACTGATGCTTCTGGCCCCCAAACCAGCACCGCAGGCGCCAAGCCCGTCAGAATCTAGAAAGGGATTCCCTCTCGGCTCTTCCACGCTCGTACTCGAAGGCGGCGGCGGTCTCCATGGGCTGAGCGGCTATGAGGCGCTGCCCGATTGGGTCGCGCCGGGCCGAGAGCCTGACCCGAGACTACGTGAACAGGATGATGGGCAGTATTCGCGATATGACAGCGATAGAGGTCCTGCGCCTGCTGGTCAGGCCCTAGACGAGGCGGTACGAGCGGCACCAAGCAAGTCGAATGGTATTGCAGAGGGTCTGGGTACCAAGTCGCTCGACGACTGGCTTGCGGAAGGCGACGAGGAAGAAGACAGTGGCGAGACAGAGGAAGAAACAGAAGAGGAGTCTGAAGAAGAGGAAGAAGAATCTGATGAGGAGGAGGACGGGGAAGAGGAAGAGGAAGAAGAAAGTGAAGACGATGGAGAGAGCGCTAATTTGGTCAAGACATGATGTAGTGCAGTTAGACGCAATAACATATGAAGCGATGCTTACACATTATGAGCAATACCAGAACCTGTCTAAAAATAAGTGGCATGTGTATAAAAAAAATGCAAGGATATAGTAAACCATCTATGAACCCCAAGATAACCGAAATGATGCTTGATATCCTCCTTCACTGCCTTCTGGCTGCAATGCTTCTGCCCATGGTATTTTCATCCTCCTTCTAATTTGCAAAGTCCGCAATCAAAAATACAGAAACAAAGCTCCTCTTCTCTCTCACGCAACTCCTCTAGGCCTGTTCCTTGGTGGCCGTCTCCGAAGGCGTAGGGCCAGTGGCGGACGCCGGGATCCTGGTCTCGTCTGAGTCGTTGCCGCCGGCCGAGGCGGCGTCGCCGCGCTTGGCGCTCTGCTTCTCGTCGGCGCGCTGCCGGCGGCGAGCGACGGCGTTGTGGCGCATCTGGGGGAAGAAGATGCCCGGGTGGAAGATGGTGAGGAGTGCGCTGCCGACGAGGACGAGGGAGCTGTCGAGGACGAGGAAGCTGGGCTCGTCCTGCATGATGTGGTTGCCCCAACCGCCGGCCATTTCCGCGATACTGTGTCTGTCGTCAGCACCCACGCACGAAAGATGTATAGTTGGTGGGGAGGGGGGTAATTTAAAAAAAAAACATACCGGTAGATGCATCGAACAAAAATGCACAGGTAGGCGGCGCAGATGGCCGTGAGAAAGACTCTAAAGTTGCGGCTGCGCCAGACGCCGAGGCCCTCGGAGCCCTGCGCCTCGGGCCTGCGCATCCAGCGGGCGACGCGCACGAGGTAGTCGAGCCCGAGGGCGCCAAAGGCGGCGAGCACGACGACCTGCAGCGCGACGCCGGCGATGATGGCCTGGTTGCCCGTCTTCTGCAGCTTGGGCTTGGAGTGGCCGGCGGCGGCGGCGATGCCGCCGCCGATGGCCTGCACGATGAGGCACGAGACGTCGGCGGGGAGGAAGATGCGCGGGTACCAGACGGCGGGGAGGCGCGAGATGGAGGGGTTGAGCGCGAGGGCGACGTGCTTGAGCGTGAGGTAGATGCTGACGCAGATAAAGGTCGGGCCGAGGATGATTGCGCAGATTTGCAGCTCAAAGGCGCCTTCGTCCCACGGGTTGGAGGAGAGGAGGATGCGGCCGATGTAGCCTGTTATTTGTGAGCACGCATTGTCAGTATTCCTTTTGTTCTTCCTTGATGTTCTCTTTTGCGACTTGAGAAGAGATTGAAAAGTTGCGTACCGGCTGTTTCTAATATCAGCCCGCAGGTCAGGGCGGCCGTATAGGTCCATGTGCGCTTGGACACGCCGAGGACGACGGTTCCCACGAGGCATAGGCCAAACATGATGGTGAAGAAGTACCCGGAGCCCAGGTTGGGGTAGTAGCCCAGGACGGTGGCCTGGACCGGGCACTCTGGCGTGACCTCGACGCAGTTCTTGTAGGGTTCGGCCATGGTGTGGTTAGCCATGGCGGCGGCGGCGGCGTGCTGTTGTCGGCGCTGTGACGTTTCTCGGGTCGCTTTGTTCTGTAGATGTATTCGAGTTGCTCGTTCTTTGGCCGGGCGGAAGCCTCGGAAATAGGATCGAGTCTAGCAGGCCGTTGTAAGAGATGTGGCGAGTCGTCGTCGTCAATGTCGCGCGTTGGTCCTGAAACGCGGAGGGGGTATCTTATCACGGAGGACAGCAAACAGTCGCAAGTCGGTGTTGGAACAGCGACGGGAAGACAGAACCAGACTTTAAACAATATGACTGTTAAAAAAAAAAGAGAAAGAGGATTCGTTGACGTATTTGAAAGGACGGGGTGTGAAGCGCAAAGCCTCGTTTGGGGGGCACACTAACACTGACTAGTACGGTTCTTGTCAGCGCCAACTAGAGTTTCGAATACGTGTAACGCCGGGTACGGAACTGGAAGTGCTCCGTACAAACCAGCCGCATTTTAATTGAACAAACAGCGAAATAAGTGTAGGTAGGGCGTCAGCTAGTGGGGGCGTCATTCGTTAATTCCGGCGGGTGCTAAAACTGGGAGGACTCGGCCAAAGATGCTTTTTTGGGCCGGATGGCTGCCCATCCGGGCGCTAGCAAGTTGTCTTGAGACCTTTCCGTTGGACAGTGAATCGTTCCAGGATTTCATCTCAACCATGTACGATGAGACATTCTAGAAGGCGGACTCGACATCTTCTGCCTAACAGCGAGGGAACATTGTCCATTCGACCGTTTCGGTGAACGAGAAAATTGCCAAAGGAGGTGACACAAGCAAGTAGGCAAAAATACAATCGGGACAGCTTCTATCCGAGCAGCAAACGAACAAAGGCACAGTCCATCTTTTGCGGACAAACTGAGAGCTCCGCCGTGGACGACCCGCCAGCCTTGCTGCGGACTTGGCTTGATGGCTTGCTGATTTGCTGACAGGGGGGGTCTTTGCTTGCGCCCGGAGCAGACCAGATACGCGTATTTGTTGTATGGAGCCCCCGCCAAGAATTTGGGCGCAGCGGCCTGGTGTGTTTCTTACTGAGTAGTGGCCGGCCGACAAGGCGAGACAAACCCGAGCATCGGCACAGTGTAGTAATCAGTGCGGGTAGAGCGAGTCTATGGGTAATCGATCGTCGCGCAGTGTGGCACGATCGGATGAGTCTATTTTCCTGCTAAAATGGACTGTCATTTTTATTTTATTTTTTGTATCCTTGCGTCTCTGTGCTTTGCTGCTAGGTGGTACACCAGCTGCTGAATCTGTTCGTTGGGCTTCCTAACAGCACAGCTCAATTACACGACTGCGAGATGCAAGAAGAGCGGGCTTCGCAGGCCAACTGAGAATTCCACGAGTACAAATAGAATTATAATGGCTTACTACTATCGTCTTGTGTTGATTGGTCCGACGCTCGATGTTGTCCTGGCAATTGGTTCCATGGATTGATGAAATCTGAATGTAGCTCTTTGTTCAAGGCCATCAAGGTTCTTCCAACAAGTTCAACTCTACCAGTAGGTATGAGGTAGCAGAAGAATTCGAGGACATGTGCCAAAGTATGGTGTGAGCAGCGAAACAGAATTACATACCTAAATGCACACAGTCTTCATCGCAACCGCCCATCGTCTCAGCTGTTTTTAAAAGTTGCACACGCCCGGCACCTGTAGATGTCCGACCGGGGCGCGGCCCGCGAGACCCCTCAACCCCACTATCGATACAGAAAAAAAGTTCGACAACAGATGCCGACCTTCGACAGACCGCTTACCCATTACAACATTTCGACAGCCATTTTCGCGTACTTGAAGTCATCGAATCTTCTTGCCTTCTCTTCTCGATATATACAAGTACCTCCCGACATCGACAATGGGCCGCACGAACCGTGGCGTCCAGGCCGCCTCCGACGAGACCCTCACCCCGCCCGACGTCCTCGCCGCCAACCAGACCCTCGTCCGCGTCGTCAAGCCCGAGGGCAACAACCTCTTCCTGTGCGCGCTGCCCGGCCAAGAGACTCTTGTCCTAGAACTCGCACAAAAGTTCCGCAACACCATCTGGATCAAGCGCGGCGGCTTCGCCCTGGCGGAGCGCTACGAAGACGGCGCCACGGACACGCGCGCGCAGGGCGAGATTATCAACATTGTGCGGGGCGAAAAGGAGTGGCGCAAGATGCCGTACTGGTGAGTCTCGAGCTGGCTTTAATCGGATGGGCAAGGAAGGTCTAATGATATGCGCACGTAGGCCAAAGGAGTTTGCCAAGGCCGCCTACGACCAGGACGACTCGGACGAAGAATCGACCGTGGGCAAGATGCCGCCCAGCGACTCGGACGACGAATAGATATATCCACGGCCCACAGCCATGACGACTTATGAAATTTTGCATCTATAAATATTGAATACCTTTTGCCCTCTTTCTATGCTTTCTTTTGCTTAAATCTTTAATACACCCACCGCCACCACCTCTATTGCTTCTTGGCCGCCGGCTTCCTAACCGCGATGCCGTCGTTGCGCGTGCCGGCGTACACCACCAGCACCGTCGTCGCCATGACGGCGACCGCCGCCGTCGACGACTCGCTCGTGCTGGGAAACACGTTCCACGCCCACTCCTGCAGGAGCCACAGCGGATACACGAGCGCGGCGTTGGGCAGCGCGCGCCAGAGCAGGAACGGCGTCGACCACGCCAGGTACGCATAGAACTGGTAGTGCAGCGAGCGCGCAAACAGCAAGCCCACGACGTTGGCCGCCAGGATGCTCGTCATGACAAAGTCTGGCGTCACGCGGCGCGACGCGCGGTGCTCCTCGTCCGGCGTCAGCCCCGAGCGGAAGCGCAGCCACGCGGGCACCATGTCGCGCAGCGACTTGTTGGCGGGGCGCATCCACCGCGTCGTGAGGAAGAGCGCCAGCGTGGCGGCGTGCAGGCCGAGCAGCGACAGCGCGAAACCGCGGCTCAGAAATGTCGCCTCGCCCATCATGCGCCAGTTGACGGTCCACTCGTACTTGAACTGCCGCGAGAGCTCAAAGGCGCGCGCGAGGTAGCCGTTGGTGTTGGTGGCGACAAAGGGCAGCGCGATGACGACCTGGACCTGCGCCATGAGCCACGCGAGCGACAGCGCGCCCGAGAAGCCGCGCGCGTGGAGGAGCACGGCCGCGACGGCGGGCAGCACCAGCAGCAGCGACATCTTGATGCCGAGGCCCCAGGTGTAGGCCATGGCGCCGAGCGCCCACAGCCGCCGCTGGAAGGCGTAGATGGCGAGCCACAGGAAAAAGGCGGCGAAGCAGTCGTTGAAGCAGCGCAGGACAAAGACGGAGTGTAGACGCTTCGAGAGGATGAGGAGCGGGAAGACGTATGGCGGTACCTTGATGTCGATTGTTAGCCGTTGTTCTTCAAAGAGTCGTAGTTGAAAATCAGGTAGAATTGGGCCGGGGGAAAAAAGTACAAACCTTGGCTTTCCAGTAGCAAAGCATCACCAGTCCCAGCGTCGCCATGTACAGCACCGCAAACAGCTGCTGCGCCAGCAGGATATTCTCGCCTTCACCCGTGAGGTAGTAGAGCCCCGTGTAGGTGTAGACATGGGCCGCCGGGTACACGAGCGGGCCGGTGCCGCCTTTGATCTTTGTGTAGTCGCGCTCGCCGTGGACAAACTGCTTGATCTGCTCCATGTACGCGATCCAGTCAATCTCGGTGTCTGCAGACCAGACACATCGGTTAGTACCATGGCGGCAAAACATAGTAACAATGGTTCTGACAGCAATGACGAGGATTTCTTACATGGAATCTTCCAAATCACCAGGCAGGTCAGCACGGCGTCGGCGAGCCACAGCGCCACGGGAATCAGCGGCGACAGCGCATGCCGGCCGCACGCCACGTCGAGGACAAACGTCAGCGCGCGGACATGCGCAGGGGCTTGACGAGCCGCCGCCGGGCGTGCTGCGGGCGTGCGTTTTGCCTCCATGGGCTCTCGGTCGTCCCTCCAAATGCAGCGGGAAAACCTCGAGTCTCTGAGTAGCGATCACGACGAGGCCGTTTGTGGGTTAATGATGGTCGGTGGTGTGGTGGTGGGGATCTTGAAGGCATCAAGCTGTCTGAAAGGGGCACTGAGCTATAGCGGGGCTCCAGCGTGCGCCTATCCGCTGCAGATGCGCACGCTAGTTTCACTAACACCAATCAATTAAGCTAATGTAATTTCCAGTCGTAAAATTGTTACATTCATAGTTGTATTTTTGTTCGTGGACGGAGTTTTGTGTGCCCATTCACAGCTTGGGAGTAGCCGCAGCGTCATAGTTGAACAGCTTAGGCTCCTTGGAGAGATCCTCGCCCTTGGCCGCGCGAATCTCATTCACAAGCTCCACGACCCTCTCGGCGCAGCCAAACGAGCCCTGATATCCCCAGCCCGCGTGGCCATAGTTGTGCACCACCTCTACGCTGCTGCCGCCATCCTCCGCTTCGTCTCGGAGCGTCTCGCGCTCGATGCGCACGCCGCCCTTGCGGTACGGACGCAGGCCGACAGCGTGCCGGACCACGTCAAGCCCCGTCACGCCTTTACCGCCGGCGAGCTCAGGGTCGAGGCGCACGGCACGCGCCATGATGCGGGCGGCAATGTTGGGGCACGGCTGCGACTCCCAGTTGCCAATATCGTAGGTGCCGCCGATGATGGTGCCGCCGCCGGCCGCGCGGTGCATCACGTACAGCACCTCGCCGCTGTCGTCGTCGGTGCTCGACGTGACGAGCATCGACGGGCGGTCGTTGCGCACGAGCACAAGCTGGCCGCGCGCCGGCGCCATGGCCGTGTCCCTGACGCCGCCGAGGCGCAGCGACCCGAGCCCCGTCGCGTTGACGACGATGTCGGCCGGACGGCCGGCGTGCGAGAGGCGGCGCGCGTCGGCGAGGTCGGACAGCACGCCGCGCCTGAAGACGACGCCATTGCGGAGGCACTGCCCGACCAGCCACGAGAGGTACATGGGCGTGTTGAGGCACACGCTGGTGAAGCTGCAGCCGCTGTCCTGCCCGGGCGGCAGCTCGCTCGACTCGAGCTCGCGGTAGTCGGGCATCATGTGGCGGTACCACGGGTTGGGATCAAACAGCGGATCCATGGGCATCGAGGCCGTATCTGGGTCCAGGTCCTTGTGCTTGCGGAAGACACGAACATCTGTAAGTTTTGAGATGAGACGTCAGCCCCCTGTTGCAAGTGCAGGACGTGGAACTAGGAGAGATTGCCACGTGGTGAGGGAGCTACGGCAGGCCTGCCGTGCCCATGAGATTGTGCAAGCAAAGGGGGAGCAAACAAATCTGTGCTTCTCTTGTGACGGGGTGCGAATCGTACGTACTCTTGAAGTGCAAGCCAGCTTCTGGAACATTTCTGCAGAGCCATTCAAGCTCGGGCCACGTGCGACGCTCCCATCTGCTGTCGGCGTCTGGGTTCATGCTGCGAGGCACAGGCAGCAAGCCGTGTTAGCGATGCGGTGGGCGAAAGAGCTGGAAGAAGCACAACTCACGGCAGGACGTTGGCACCCGCAAACGGCGATGCGTATTCAATGTCGTAGTCGCCCGGCATGTGCTTGGCCACGACGGTGACGGTGTTGCCCTTGCTCTTGGACAGCAGATACGCCGACGTGAGGCCGGACACGCCGCCGCTGGGAAAAGGCCCGTTAGCAAACCCCGTGCGCAGTCCGACCGATGATCATCTCCTACCCGACGACGACAATTGTGTTGGTCATGCTGAATGTTCGCCTTGTTTCTGTTTTTGTAACGACGATGCTTGTTCAAGTCATTGTTGGAGAGAGTTTCAGCTCGCCATCAGCTCATCATGTCCACTTCTTACACCTGCGCCGGCCGGCGAGGTGGGTCAGCGCTTTTGCGGCATCGGCCTTCGCCCTCCGCAGCCCGCGGGGTAGCGAGATCCTTCGACCCCAAACTGTGGCTGTATTTGCATTTCTCTTATCAATGAATTGCTATTGATCAAGGCATGTGTTGAACGCCTAGAATGAGTCATTGCCCGGCCTTCTTGGCATTATACACTTTGGCCGTGTTAGTCACAAAACTCGCCTCGGGGTGTGAATTACCACGTATGCTGAGGCTGTTTTTAATTTTACTTAAAAATGATATATAGCCAAGATGAATAAATAACATGCTACCTGTATTTTGTTCTGCAATTTGTATGTACAATGATCAATAGTGACGAGACGCTAGAACGCCGCCATGACAGCAACCAAAGTGACTCAATCCCAAAGCCGAGAACAAGAGAAAACGACAAAGAAAATGTAATAAAAACAAAACTTTCATCAATCTTGAGAAGCTGCTGCGATTCGGTCAGCTTCTACCTGAGGAACGCCCATACTCGTCATTTCTCCGTCATCCAAGGCAACCGTAAAGTCGACACGACGAATAGTTTCCTCACGATGTGCAATCGTCAACACCGTGCAGTCGTTAAATTCCTCCCGCATCACTGCTTGTGTCTCTTGATCTCGGAGCGCGTCCAGATTGCTAGTCGCCTCGTCAATCAAGACGAGACCGCTTCCAGTCTCTCGGCGACGGACAAGGGCTCGCGCAATCGAGAATAATTGCAGCTCGCCCTTGGAGTATCCCGAATCCACCAGCATTGCGTCCAGCCCTCCCTTTTGCACTATCTGGGACCACAGGTTAAGACTCTGTAGAACCTCAACAAGCGCAGAGTCTGTCAGCTGCTGTTCTCTCATTTTCTCCTCTGTCCTGTTGTCGTCATTGTCATTGATGGTAAATGGCAAAAGATTCTTGCGCACGGTCTCGTTGAGCTGTACTGAGTCCTGCGTAATAGAAATGACGCGTGACCGCAAAAAGTCGGGATCAATATTTTTGACGTCAATACCGTCAATTTCGACTCGACCCTCGCAATGGAGGAACCCAAGCAAGGCAAGTAATAAAGAGCTTTTGCCACTTCCGGTACGGCCGACAAGGCCAACCTTGTCCCCCGCTTCTACAGCAAGCGAGAAGTCTCGGATGATGGGCGGAGTGTCTCTCGCAGGTCTGCGGAGACAGTGTTAGTGGTTGTCCTTGACTGATTTATACGGGGGTGACATACTTATAGCGTGCAGAGACGTTGGTAAAGTCGATGTACCCTTCAGGTGCCCAGTCTGCGGGTAAATCTTCGGGTTCCTCGGGGATATGCTCCTGAGGCGTTTCCTTCTTGAATTGTTCCAGTCTGGAGATGGCGGCAACTGACGTCTCCGATCCGGTCCAGGCTTCAAGCAGCAGGACCAGTATTCGCTGGAAGCTGATAACACTCAGAAATGACAACCCGACGGCGGGGCCGCTGGTGCCCTTCTCACCCCAGACAACAATAGACACCAGGATAAATGCAATTACGGCAGTAAGGAGACCAAGCACAAGAACAAGCCACTGTTGAATACATTGCATCAGGTAGTATGGCTGCTGAGAATTGTCGAGGAGTCGATAACCGTTCGCCATGCTTTTGGAGCGCCAGCCGAAGGCTTGAATATATAAAATGCCTTCGGCTGTTTCACAAAAATACGTGTACAGCGGCGCCTTTTCTTCGAGGTCAATATGACGGATTTGACGAGATGTGCGGAGATAGAAACCCTGAATGAAGTAGATTGCGACCACGATTGCTGGCAGCGAAACAGACATAAATGAGGCGCTTGACAGGATGATGGCGACCAGCACCACCGACGAGAAGAACATGTACATAGTCCTGAAGAGGTATGAAGGCAGAACCTTGGCGAAAAGAGTGGTATCCTGGCTGAAGCGATTGAGAATATTTCCGGTTTTGGTGCTGGTGAGGAAGCCTAGCGTCGCTCCCATGGTGGCGTTAAGCATCTGTTCATGTAGCGCTATTGCAGCCTTTACTGCAACGATACCAAATAGTAGCCAATATGCTATTGCTGACAGAACAAAGGTGATAATGGCCAGGCATGCGTATCCAATAAACCACTTGCCAGATTCCGGGTGCCTTTCGGTCCAGACTCGCATGTAAACTTCAGGAAGGTACTCACTGCCAGCGACGAGAAATGCCAGAATTGCGAGTCCAAGGCACTTGAATCTCCCAATACTGTCAATGTAGACCAAATACAGCTGCCAACTTCCTCTTTGCCTCCTATAGACCTCTTCCGGGTCAGCGGCTTGTGCAGGATCAAGAACCCATAGTCGGCGGATTGAGGCTTTCTCTTGGTCCTCAATATCCTCAGAAATGCACGGCCTCACAGAGCTCAGGTATCCTGCGATCATGAGACTGCGGGCCGGATTCTCATGGGGGCCTTCCATGACGATGTGCCCATCTTCGTCAACAGTGATCAGATGATCAATGATGTCCACTACTTCTGGCAGGTATGTGGATATAAGAACTGTGGAATCCGTTCTTCGGAGAAGGCCATCGGCTCCGCAGAGAGCAAACAGAATAGAAGTTGCTGTTCGTCGATCGAGTGAACTGAACCCGTCGTCAATAACAGTTATATCACATCGAGCAAAAGCGGCTCTAGCTAGAGAGACACGCTGGCGTTGACCACCACTGAGATTGAAACCATTCGGACCAACAACGTAATCATGCCCGCCAGGGAGTCGTCCGATGTCTTCCTCAAGCTGACATGCCTGAATGGTCTCCTGGTATAGAACAGCATCGAATTCCAGACACCCGACAATGTTATCCCGAATCGACGCGTCCTTGAGCCAGACATTGGCACCACAATAAGCGATGTTTACTTTATCGGTATACACGTAGCCAGCTGCGTTTTTGGTCTCTCCCAGAATGCTCTTTAAAAAGGTGGATTTACCAGAGCCAGTAGGACCGAGAACGCCTGAGACTGCGCCTCGAAGAAGAGAGAGATTTATCTCTTTAAGAAGGGGTTCATCCATATCGACAGGTCCAATGCTGGCATTGGCGAACTGGATGATTCCATACGGACTCTGCGCTTGTACCCGACTTCTCATCACGTCTGAGCCATAGGAAGTCGGCACAAGCTCATAGGAACCTGAAGGCGCGGATGGATCCCATTGCACCCGTGAGTCCTCACGCTCAGGCAAGTCCATGAAGCCTTGAATACGGCCAAAACAAGCAAGCATCGCTGTGACATCCGTATAAGACATCAGCGCTTTGATGGTCGGGGTTTGGATCAAACTGACGACACCGAGCGTTGGGAATACACGAGACGATACCAGCCTGTGCTCAAATCCTCTCCAGAAAAAGGCGCCGGCGATGACAACAATTGGAGTTCCTACATCAGCGACTACTTGAGTTACGCTCAAGATTCCCATGTACACACGATAGATCTTCGAGACCTCCATCTCCTCGACTCGCAGGCGGTGAAGTTGATCGCGCATAGTTGGGCCGAGACCTAGCATCTTGATGGCTGGAAGCTGCCTAAGCACTTCGGTTGTTTTCGCAATTCTCATTTCGATGCGCTTGTTCCATTTACCCAATGCCGGTCCAGATTTCCTACTAAGAAGAAACGAGGTCATGTTGGTTCCTAGAACAGGAAGTAGTACAAAGAAACAAGAAGCACCAATAAATCGCGATAGGAAGAAAACTCCGACCACAACTTCTAGAATAACCATAGGGATATCGATAAAGTTGGTAAGACCCTTGGCAATGTCCTCGATATCGGAGCTCATGTGGGTCAAAACTGCCGACTTTTTGGCCTCGCGTTCACTGAGCTTATGAGTTTTGTCCATCAGCTTAGCAACATGGGCACCGCGAACCTTCACAGCGAGACGATTCGCTAGGTGTGAAGCCGATACCTTGGTCACGGCTAAGGCGACATAGACCAAAACCGTCGAAAACGACATTCCCCCTCGCTTGCCGTTAGACACCTTGTGCCCTTCCTGTTTAGCATCAAGCTCCGCTGTTTCGGTGACGAGCTCGATGAGAAATGGTTGAGCAAAACTAGCTCCAATACTTAGGAGGCGTGGGATAAAAATAAGGAAGAGATCCCATCTGAATGCATAAAAAGTTGCCCAGAAAAGGCGACGGTCGGAAGAGGCGATATTATCACGCTCCCATTGATGTTGAAGCTTTTCGTGCAAGACCTTCGACGAGAAATCCAACCCAAGCTTCTCCAAGTCGGCGTTTTGAAGTTGACCGGAAAACCCACCCAGGAATATCGGATTTAAGAAAAGAAAGAACGATCTGGTAAAATAACCGCTGGTAGCCTCTGAGCCAGAGATCTCACGAAGGTTTTGATCAAACAGAAGGTTTCTTTTCGATCGTTCCTCGAGAATGAGCAACAAGAAGCGCAGGGACGCTGTGGTAGCCGCTAGGCCACCAAGAGCATCCAATTCTCCCCGGAGAAAATACGAGCGAGCTTTGACGATGTCGATAGCGAAAGTGAAGAGCAGATAGGTGGCCAGAAGTCCAGAAGAGCGAATAGAATGCCTGTGGCCAATGTACACCATCATGACCATATTGATGGCGGCGAGTAGCTCGAGCGATGCTGCAGGTATAGCCGTATCAGTCTGGTCGGCAGTCGCATGTTTGTGGATACCAACGGCGGCAGCCTGGCACGCAACAATGACAGCAGAGATCAACTGTGTCCTGTCGGTTAGAGTGGTGTTATCGTTGGGCGACTAGTCATAAAAACTCACGAGCTTGGCCCAAAGCAATGGGCTAGAGCGGACGTAAATGGGATCATGGCGATATCGATAGGCAAAAATTGGAAAAAAAGCAAGGCTTATCCCTGACGGGATAAGCTGTAGTACAGCTTCTTCGAACTTCAGGGAGAAATCGAAGATACCCTCGAGAGGGTCCCAGAAGTTACGGTCAGCGGCAAGAGTCGACATCTTCCTCACGGGCTTGATGCCTGCGAAGTGGCGAGGAATGTTGGTAGGTAAGGTGACACCAGCAACACAGTGATGCCTTGAATGCTGATTGCTACAAGCCAGGAGAGGCAAACAATTGGGCTCAGCGTCTGAGGAAGAGGGGAGAGGGCAGGTACCACGGGTTGGGAGCAATCACATTAATAGGAAATTACAGAGCCAGCCAACTAAGCCAGCCTGGCCGGCGTTGGTACATACTGGTAGCTACCTATCAGTCAACCCATGCAATACAGTGGGTGGCAATAAGTATTCGACCTGGCAGGTTGACAGGCAATTCCGGCCCCTGCCCACCCCTCCCACTCGCATCTGGTTGCATTGAGCTAACGATGATGGGGTTGCAGTGGGAGTAAGGGCTAATTTTATGGACTTTGTCGAGGGCGAATTAGCCTGGTGGATTATGCGGGGAGGAAGGCTCTGGGTTACCCCCGGGTGGGTGCGCTGACAGCCAGTGCCTTGTCCGCGAAAGGCGGAAACCCCCTGATTCTCGAAAAACCAGCTGCACTGGCTCTATTTTGTCTGGCGGCTCAAGGATCCTGTGCTTACTGAGTATCCCGCGCGAATTGCGACATTCGCCGGGATCGCGAACACGGCACGGAAGGTTGGACAGCTCAGCGTTGGGAGGGGCCATCACATGGAGATCCGGTGACGATGGCCCGATCCTGTCAGCTACCTTCCCTAGTCGCATTAGCGTAGCGCTTAGTGGGAGCCTGATTGAACAAAAGTTCCCAGAAGGCTATTGATTACGACTGACAAGTCGCTCAAAACTAACTCATTCTACGCAAAGCTTGCATACAGTTAGACACTACTGCATAAGCAGTACCAATCAATGAAAAGGGTTACGCGCCGTCCTGCGATAGCATGCAAGAATCGCGGAATCAGATGCCCCCTCCTTGGAGTTGGAGCGCAGAGGGGGCGCGTGTGTAGCATCTGTGGTGCCAACTGAATAACGGGCACTTATCAATTCGCGTGAAGCGGGCGGCGGTCGGCGGGTGGCCTTTTCGCGTAACGGTACGAGGCTGTCGCGACGGCTCGCTACTTTCAGCAAACCAGAGCAAAAGCTCCGACTCAAGACTACACTGGCATTCTATGCGTGTTGAAGTGTGACAGCCATGTCAGATGGTGGCGACGGGTGAAAGCAAGCCACCGGCCGAATACTACTCTCGAAAAAAATGTGCCAACTAACGTTAGATGATTAGGCCCGTCTCCCAATATCGACACAGAGATAGAGTATTGAGGAAATGTATCCGTACCGAAGTCAACCAATGCAGCGCATTGTCCGACACATTCCAGCTACCATTTTTGGGCTTGTTCGCCAGAGTACAATCTAACTCCAGCTTCCAACATGCCGGTGAACGGTGAGGGCCGAGCCCACCGGGCAGAAGAAACACCGTAGCCAGGCGACACCAGCGTTAAAGCCACAAAGCGGCCTCCTCCCGTTTGTAGCACTGAGAGTGTTGCTCGACAATAATGGTGCTTTGGTGAGCCAGAGGAAGCTCCACATGACTTGCAGAAGTACTGTTACTAGTAGTACTTATTATGCGGGATTACTAGTGCCAGCTGTCTATGGAGTATAGACAGCCAGTGGCGAGACAAAAAAGCACCGTAAGGCGTCCAAAAGAGCCTGTTGCGACGTGCCTCATTCGCCATCTCGGCCTAGCTCAAACCCACCAGCGTTACAGCCTGTTAAAAGGGGAGAGGTCCCTTCGATCCTGGCACCGGTATTCTCTTTTCGGTTCTTCCCTTTTTCTCGCAAGAACTATATTACTGGATAAGAAAACGTCATGCGATTCTTTACCTCGTTTCTTGTTGCCGTCAGCTTCTTTGTCGGCACCCTGTCTGCTCCAGTCGGTACGTGAGAAAACTTCCCCAGCCTCAGCAGGCCCGGCAGCGCTGCCTCCCAGGTACCCTGCGTTGCCTGTCTGATCGTCAACTAATCGAGCCGGCACTCTAGCCAATGATGGCAGTGGTTTCCAGGATCTTCTCAGTACGAGGAATAACGTCAATGAACCTCTAACTGCCCCTGGTGGAAATGGTTGGTAGATGTTAGAAAACCAAGAACGGAGGTTTCGTCAAATAACTTTTAGCTGGTGGTAGCACAGGCGCGCCACGGAGCGCCGGTGGCCGAAAGCCCACACGGGGGTGACAAGATCGGCCTGGCAAAACGACTTCATGACATAGATTTCTTTTAGGAGGAAAATTTCAATTTCTTAGCATAGATTCCGCCTTGGGAATACAATTCTGTTTCGTTCGTCAACATCGATGTTTTCGACATCATCCTTGGTTGGTCTGCGGATCTCCTCTACGCGGACAATTCTAATCGCGCGAACCTCTACATGAACATTCATACGCAGATATCCTTCGATTGGGCGCAAAATGACACAAAGCTATAGGCAGCAAAACCTGCAATTGGTGGCACGGCGGACACACATAAGAACCACCAAAGCGCCTGGGGTAGTCTAGCCCGCCTGTTTCCGTAGTAATTATGCTAAGCGGCACGGCCTCGCGGTCCAGTACAGCTGCATTTGAAGTCCAGTTGGTGGCGAAAATACAGTTCATTCTGTCAGTACTGCACTGGATTTGCCGCAGCCAACATTGGAAAGTAGAGATTTATTGAAAGTGCAATATGTGGTCCCAGGCTTGAGGTCGCTACTAGATGGTGCTGCTCGTAAGTCCCTATCAGAAGGGGGACCCGGAGAAAAGCAGATCAATTGAAATCCAGTAGAGAGAAATACAGTAAAAAGACAAGGATAGAGCAAGTAGAGGGGTCGTTCCCGTGGCTACTGGCAGCTGCCGTAGTCTTATTTGAGCGTTTCTTGTGTAGGGTAGCTCAGGAACCACTGACAGGTCGCCAGCCGCTCCTCTGCTTGTTCCGTCGTTTGTGGGAAAGGATTAGAAAACATTAGTTCTAAAATTGAATGTGTAATTCAAGGTACTGTAGCTGTTAGGACACTGTCATTATCAAGAGATCAACCGCTGATTTCAAATTTCTGTTGCTGTGCGTTTCAGCCGGTAAGCTTTGCCATTAGAACTATGGCAGGCAGCTCATCCCAGAACACAGAACAAAGTTACACATGCCCCAAAGTTGTATAAATGGAGTATTTCGAAAATAAGCCCCGTTTTTGGTGGTAAATAAAGCTGAATATATGCCTTGTACCCAGGGGGACCTGGACTTGCCCATGGAGTTGCATTGAAAGACTCGCCTTGGAACCTAGTACTCACAGCCTTGATGCAGCATAAACATCATCGCCTTAATGCATCAAGATTTCAGATGTGTTGAAATCTGATGGTTACTGAATCGTTCCATTAAATATTTTTCGTTTTCATATTTAAGCCGTCCTGCACGTGGGCGCAAGCAGAGCACAGCAAAGCAGTAACGTCACGTGATCCACCTTCTCTGGATTTCCGCTGCCGGAATTTGCCAGAGTGGGGAGAATGCACAACGTCAGTTCCTCCCTCACCTTCACTACAGCTTACCAGCAGAGGCCCCCTGCATCCTCGCCTTAGCAGAGCTCCCCTCTTCTTTGGACTTTGCAACCAGTGCTTCGCTTCGTCTCGGAGCTTACTATACACTGCGCTGCATTGCACAGTGTCTCGCAGCCGTTTGCGACGCCGCCCTCTCTATTTTGGTTGCTATACACACCATGATAGATTTGTGCGTCCTTGTTTCAGCTCTCATTCTCGCGACAACCTCCTAGTGGTACGTTCCCGCGTTCTCACGCCGGCTTCATGATGCTGTCGTATAGAGCTTTGGAAACACGACCAGCTTCTATGCGCTACGTCTTGGCGAAGCGCCTGCGGGCGAGTCGCGCTGTGACAGTGACAACTCACAACTAATGCCGTTTCTCCAGTCCACTGCACTTTAACTACAATAAACCGTACAATCATGTCCTTCTTCGATACCAGTAGGCACAACGCTGCCGCGCCGGGCTTTTCTCAAGGTCATGACCCTTTTGCTGGACTTACCGGTGGCGATGGGGGTGCCGACGATGCCCTTGACTTCGACGACACGTACGACGGTCTGGGTGACCAGCTCGACGACGCCGATGACGCCTTCAACGACGATACTTTTGGAGGCGGCGGCGGCGGCGGCCATAGTGGTGGCGACGTAATTGCATCCTCCAAGGTCGGCAAGGACTTTGACTTCTTCGGTCAGACTGCCAAGGTAGCCGATGCCATCGAGGAGGAGCATCTCCGATTCAACCGCCAGAAACCTGCCGCCCGGTCCAACGCGCCCGCGACTCATCCCGCCCAGCCTCCTTCCGACCCTTATTATGCCCAGCAGCAGCAGCAATACCAGCAGCAGCAGCAACAGCAACACCACCACCACCACCACCAGCAGTACCATCAACAACAGCAGTATCGTCAAGCACCTGCTCGCTCTGGCTATGAAAAGTATCGCGACGCAGAACCCATCCCCGATCTCCATGTCGACCAGAGCATCTGGGGCATCGGCCCTCCCAAGGCTGCCCCTGCCCCCGAAGCACAATCAAAGGGTCGCAAGATTATGAGTCTGGAGGAGGTTGAGGCAGCTATGCGATCATCTGAGCCCAAGGCCACCTCTCCTGCCCAACAGACCGTCCCTGCACAGCCCCCAGCGAACGCCGGCTACTATCCAGGACAGCCGCAGATGGCTGCTCAACAGGCGCAGCAACACCAGCAAGGCTCCGCTCAAGGACAGCCCGTCACCATTCTTCAGCGCCCTCAATCCGGACAGGAACCTCCTCATCAGCGGCAGATTCTCACCGAGGAACAGTTCCTGCGCCAGCACGCCCACCCGACCCAAATCTTGCAGAATCCCAACAGGCTCTCCGGTGATGCTCAGCACCCTGCTTTCGCTGGTCAGCAGCATGGAAGAACTCCCAGTGGTGCCGGCCCCATGCACCATTTGCACAACCACCCCCAGCTCTCGGGCATGTCTGAAGAGGAAAAAGCAGCATTCCTGGACCAAGAGACAAAACGTGCGAAGCGCAACCACAAGATTTGGCTTCTGTCAAAGGACAATGGTGTGATGACTCCCCAAGACAAGAACTTCATCACTCGAATTCAGTTGCAGCAGCTTATTGCTGCTACCGGCAACCCCACGGAGCAGAATGGCGATGCCTCCATCGCCGAAGACTTTTACTACCAAGTCTACAGCCACATCCGTGCTGGACAGAGACAAAATCCTAGCCAACCTTTGAGCAACTTTGCGCAGACCTACCTTTTCCAGACTGGCAGCCGTCATGGACCCCGCCGCCACGGCCGCCCTGCCGAAAACCACATCCAGCGCATGGAGCAGCAGGTTCAGAGAGCTGTCGAAGCCGCCAAGAACAAACCCAAGAACCCTCAGCTGGTGATCGCTGGCAGCCTGGGTAAGATCTCGTTCAGCAATGCAAAGACTCCCAAGCCACTTCTCAACATTCAGAGAAAGGAGACAGAGTCTCCTCGTCCTGCCAGTAGCCGGGACGCTACGGCTGGCCCCGATCGCAGAGCCATCCTGCGCAACGTTGAGCGTGTCTATGATACTCTCATGAAACTCGAAGACCATGTCAGAGTCATCCCGCCTTCCATGGCTGGGCCTTCCGATCCTGAGCTGGAAGAGAAGCATCGTGAATGGGCCACCGAGCTCGAGGCTCTCAATGGCCGGCTCTGGAACGAGCTCAAGGTTCACGAACCCATTGGTGCCACCGTGCCTCACCCCTTTATCGCTTTCCTGTCCTGTGCCAAGGGCAAGAAGGCTATTCCTCGCATCTTCCCCCACCTTAGCTTCGAGCAGCGCACAACCATTTTGACCATGATTGTGTATCACCTTGACCAGCTTGATGTGGTACAGGGAGCCGCCGTTACCGACGATGACACCACCCTCAACTCGAGAATGCGTGAAAATATTGAGCTCTTCCTCTCTACGGTCATGCCATCGCTCATGCAGTACTTCAACGACACCGGCCTGGACATAGTCGATGGTGTCCTCAACTTGATTGCCACTAAGCTGAACTTGGATCTGATTGCCAGAACTCGCATCGGTGTTTCCATGCTCACTCTGATTCTGAGCCGAACTGTTCTGCTCAAGCAGACTGGGGCTGGTAACCCTGAACAATGGGAGAAGTGGGACCAGACCTTCGATATTCTCTTCAGCCGACTTGAGCCCTCGCTCCCCTATATGTTCCCTGGCAGCGTCAATGCCGGCATCGACGTCTATGTCTGGCAGTTCCTCGCTGCCATGGGCGTCAGCGCGAATCACGACCAGCAAACACGCTTGGTCCTGGCTGTCAAGGACCGTGTCCTTGATACCGTCGCCCTGTCCAAGACTTTGCCACCAGCCATGGCCACTGACCGCCTGGCCAGTGTCAACTTGTTCATGAGAGCCATCGGCCTTGACGTGGAGCTCCTGCAGTAAATACCTATCATTTTCCGATTCCCTTTCACATGTACACGTTTTATACAACGCTTGAGCGTTCAGCGAATATCCATTGCAATGCTTGGGACCAAACGGAGAAAATTCAGCCCGAGGTCGAACAAAAGAACCCCTTTCTTTACAACATCCACATCTAATTGTCTTGCATCATTCTTACGAACAATATGGCCGTCACGACGACACTTTGTCTTTTTGAAAATGCAGATATTGGTGCGATGTTTTGGCTGGTGAAGGGCAACAGGAGATGTCATGTATTGGTTATATCATTTATTCGACTGTTTCTTTTTTTACGATTGTTGATTTTCACATATCCTTTTTGCAAATTTCGTATGGGACACCCGGATCAAAGGCATTATTGTCTTCTCTTTTTCTTCTTGACAGAGTGTGTATCGTATGCGCTGCGTTGGAGGAGGACGAAGACGAAAACAAAGCACGGAGTCGAATGCAAGTTTGGGATGGGAGTATTTTGGCTAATGGGAAAGCTACGCATCCACCAGTCCAACAAATTTTGCATCGTCTGTCGTGACGATTTCTTTTATTTGCAACTACTTTTTGCTTTACATCATCCATCTATTAAAAAAAAAGCTTTAAAATCAGGAATAGGAACTAATAAAAAAGTTGAAGCAAAACATCTCCGTCCTAAATTGTTGTGAAAATTGAAATGTATTTCATTCATGAATATGCAGTGACCTCGCTATTTTCACCCTCCAAAATAAGACAGTATATACAAAGACTCTGGGCCGAGTGCTACTTTGTTCTACTTGTACGCCTAGCCGTGCCCAGCCCGCCGCCGCCTCTGGGTGCTCTCTTGGGCCTTCTCGTCTCCTCCTCTGCCTTGTCCGCCGCCGCCTTGGCGGCCGTCTGCGCCTCGGTCGCCAGCTTCTCCTTGGCGTCCTGCTTGGCCTTGTCCTCTGCCGCCTTGTCCTTTGCCGCAGCAGGTACAGCCGCCACAGGCTCCGGCTTCTTGATGCCGCTCACCGCCTCTAGCAGCTGGTTGCTCTCCCATTTCGAGCTAAACGTCGACACGGCGCCCTCTAGCGACTGCGCAGCACCGCTCTCCTCGGTCGATTTCTTCTTATCGCTGGGTTTGTCGTGATGCTTGGCGTTGAGGAAGAGGCTCTCGTTGTAGACCTCCCACGCGGCCTCTTCGTTCTCGTCGGTGTAGCGCATCTTGCGCCAGGCCTCGCCCTGCACGAACCGCAGGCGGTCGGCAATGGTCTCGGTGGTGACGGTCTCGCCGTCGGCCGTCGTCTTGATGCTCATGTGGATGGCGCGCGCGGCAGGGCCGCTTCCGCCGCCGGGACCGCCAGGGGCGGCGCCGCCGCCGGTACCAGGAGCACCGCCGCTCGCGCCGGCCTCCTTGGCCGCGGCCTGGCGCTCCTGCTGCGTGGCGGCGTCGAGGTGGTGTAGCTGTGGACGGAGGTGCACGAGGGACGACACGGGTGTCAGGTGCAAATCCTCTGCGAGCCAGAATAACGTCAGCAATCAACGACACGAAAATGGCTTCCGCGAATAAGGGTCGGCAGGTCACGTACTTCCTTGGAAAACACCAACCATGTACTGCACCTCGTCAGCATCCGGGTACTGCCCTCCGAGCGTCTGCGTCCGCAGCACCTTGTCCTGTCGCACCGCCTCGTTCCAGTCAATCAGATCCTCCGCGTCCACCTCGTTCCGCCTGCGTCCTGCACCGGCACCACCGGCACCACCACCGCGCTGCTGCACGGCGCCAAAGCCAAACCCGCCGGCGAGGCCGTGGCTGCCGCCATTCTTGGCCGCCATGGACGTCTGCAGCGTGCGGCCCCAGCGCAGGCCCTTGTCGCGGTCGTACGCCTCGTTGTAGTCGAGCGGCATGTCCACCTCGACCATGCCGCTCTCAGCCTTGAGCCGCAGCTCTGAAGGCGGCGCGCGCGCGCCGCCGCTCTCGTCTGTTCGGTTCGGGTGCTGCAGCACCAGCAGCCTGCGGCCCAGCGGCAGCGCGGGGTTGAGAAAGACGGGATAAGAGGCGGTTATGGGGTCGTCCTCGCCGTCGTTGTCGTCGTCGTCGCTGATGTTGGTCGTTTGTGCCTCGTTGCTTTTGGGAAAGGGTAGCGTGGATTCGTCGGGAAGGTCAACGTCAATGGCATTGTCGCCGTGTGTGGTGGTGCTCATGACGGGCGGCGTTGGCGAGGCTGCGCCTTCTAGAATATGCCTTCGATGCGGTGCGATTCGAGATTGAAGTTGGCGAAGAGAAATATTATTTTGTAGGAATTAAGTAAAGGCGATTGTGGTGTGAAAAAGGTACAAAAGGTTCCTGGTTTAAAGTGCAGCCAAAAAGTTTGGCGCAACTGACTCTGATGGTGGGGTGCTGTTTCGGAGAAATTTCGAGCTCTTATCTTATCACTTATTACCTCGACATTAGGCACTGAATCTCGTCACAAACCGCCTGTAACAGCAAAGGAATTAATTTGTCGGATGAAAATCACTGAATCCAGTACATAATGTCTTTAAAATTTCATATGCAGCCATTGGATATAAATTTGCACTACTGCGCTATGACTGTTAAGTTATTTCTCATCACCCCCAGACTCCAAATCCATATCATTTCTATCATTATTCTACAACTTCCCATCTCTATTTCTTTTCATCCAAAGACAGCTTGGATACATCCGCAGCAGTCGCAGTCTCAGCAGACTTCGTCTCGGCGGCCTCAGCCTTCTTGGCCTTCTTCTTTTCTTTATCAGCAAGCTTCTTAGCCTTCTTTGCGGCGGCCTTCTCGGCCTCGATAGCCTTCTGCTTCTTCAGCTCTGCACCACCGTAGGCATCACGCCACTCATCAAGCTTGGCAGCAGGGATGACGGAGAACAGAGGCTCGGGGGTCCCGATCTTGTGGCCAGCGGAAACGGCAGCAAAGCCAAAAGTGTCGGGAATGACCGGATCAGGTTCCTGACCCAGCTGCTTGAAGATCGACTCTGCTGTGGTGGGCATGTACGGGTACAGGAGGCCAGCCAAGAGGTGGACGTGGTTGATGGCAATATTGATAACTGTGTTGCAAAGCTCCGGCTCCTCAGCTAGGAGTTTGTTGTTCAAGCCATTGTCCTGAAGGAATTTGTTTCCGAGAGCAGAAAAGGCGAGGATATCGAGAATACCGCTGCGCATCTTGTTGGCCTCCTGGTGGCTAATGTAGGTGGCAAGGATCTGGTTGACTGCTGCCCTGTGAGAGTCGATGAGTTCATTGCTGACGGTAGCCGCGGGAACAGTGCTGTCCATCTTGGCCACACAGAACTTGAGAGTACGCTGAATAAAGTTGCCAACGTTCTTGAGGAGCTCGTTATTGTTGACGTCGATAAACTCCTCCCATTTGAACTCGGAGTCGGCAAGTTCGGGACGGCGAGAAAGCAGATAGAAACGCCAAATGTCGGGGTCAATGCCAGTATCCTTGGCGTTGTTGCCAAAGACACCAATGCCACGAGACTTGGAGAACTTTCCATTCTCATAGTTGAGGTACTCGGTAGCAGAAATTCTGTTCACCTTGGTCCAGTTCTCTTTGGTACCAAGAAGTGAGGAGGGGAAGACAATGCTATGGAAACCGACGTTGTCCTTGCCCTGGAACTGCATAAGCTCTACATTCTTGGGGTTCTTCCACCACTTCTCCCAGTTCTTGCCCTCGCGGTTATCACCATCAGTATAAGTCTTGGTGATGGAAATGTAGCCAATACAGGCATCGAACCAGACGTAGAAAACCTTGCGAGCATAGTCTTCAACGTTCAAGCCCTCGACGTCGGGAATTGGGACACCCCACTTGAGATCACGAGAAATGGCACGAGGCTTGAGACCCTTGTCGATCCACGATTGGGTGATAGCTTTGGCATTCGTGCTCCAGCCATTGTCCGCAGTGGTTTTATACCAAGCTTTCAGCTGTTCGGCGAGGTCATCGAGCTTCAGGTAAAGGTGCTTCGTCTTGCGAGCTACGGGAGTTGCGCCGTCGACCTTGCAGCGAGGGTTGATAAGCCAGCCGGTAGCCTTGACTTCGTTGGCCGCCTCTCCCTCGGCGGGAGTGCCAGTCTCCTCGGGCTTAAGAGGATCAAGAATGGAACCACAGGCGTCGCACTGGTCACCCCGGGCACCCTTGTCGCCACAGATGGAGCACTCACCCTCGACGAACCGATCAGCGAGGAAAGTGCTGTGGGTCTCAACGGGACAGAACGGCTGAATAGTCTCGTCTTCGTAAATGTAGCCGTTCTTCCAAAGCTTCGAAAAGATGTCTTGTACGATGTCGGTCTGGTGCTCGGTGGGTGTCTTGTCAAAGATATCAAAATCGATGCGGAACCAGTCGTAGATGGACTTGTGGAGGGCGTGGTACTTGGCGCAAAGAGTGGCGGGGTCGGTGCCTTCTTCAAGGGCCTTGGTTTCGGTAGCGGTACCGTATTGATCCTTGAACCATGTCAGCGCGGGTCTCGTGAGCACAAGATGCAGGAGAGGGTACTTACGGTGCCGCAAACGTACAGAGTCTGGTAGCCTCTGGCTCTGCAGTAACGTGCGTACAGATCGGCCGACAGAACACTGCCAATGACGTTTCCCAAATGTGGCAGGTTGTTGGAATAGGGCAGCGCGCTGGTGATCAAGACGTTGCGCTTGCCTTCCACTGGAAGGATGGGCTTGGTGGCGTTTGCCATTTTCGAAGCTGCCGTCTTCGGCGTCGGGTCAATGCGACAACGTTCCGAACAAGAAATATGCTCCAAAGAGTACGTCCGAGTGTATGATCAGCGCAGAATTGGGACGTCAGAGATTATCGAGAGGAATCAGGGCGACTTTATATCAACACAGTCGCATCGGATGGTGGGGTGAGTCAGAAGAACTCTGAGCGATGGCGGGGTGATTGTACAAAATTGACAAGCCAGCCCTCCGCTTGACAAGCTCCGCTTATGTACATATTAGTGCGGCAACGCTGGAAAACACGACACTTGATAGCGAAATAGAAAAGAAAAAGTCTCTATCTATCTATCTTACATTTCAGATGAACTCCTTTCCGTTTCGTCATGCTGGGGCTTGTCTTCTCATGGCGTGGCGCAAACTTGCCTACCAACGTTGAATGGAGGGGTCCTGCATAAGCTCTAGCGGGGCTATGTGCTAATAGGGGTGAATTGATTCCATCCCCGAAGCCTCTACAAACTTCGCTGTTGGGTAAAGAACATAATTTTTGAAGATGAGTCTAGTAAAGAAGAATAGTGAAAAAGCATCAACAAATACTGGGCGATGGTTTTGGATATAAAACATATTGAATCGCTTATGTGTACACGGAGTCTACCTGTTTTCCCCCCTGTCCTTGCGCCCAGCTTCCAGCATCTTGACCTTTTTATTGAACCTGTCACCCATCTCATGCCCGCTCCCATGCCCGCTCCCTCTAGGACCATCCGTAGTGTCGCGGCCACGCTTGCGGCTCTTGTCCAGCATCGCGCGGACGTTGCCGCCTCTGCCACCCTCCTTGCGCTTTGTGAGGCGATCAATGCGATCGACGCCTTCACCCAAATCATGCCATTCCTCGCCACCAAACTGCATACGGCGACTGCTGCCATCTTGGCTAGCCTTCTTAGCCTTGTCCTTCTTGCTCTCTTTGGGGAGACGTGTGTAGTTGGTCTCTTCGTATTCGCGACGCTCAGCCTCGGCCTCGCGGTCTGCTGTAGTCTTCGTCTTGCGGCCGCCTTGCACAATGGTGGTGCCGATGCTAGGCTCAGCCATGGGTGCTGCGGAGAGCTCGGAGTTGACAAACTCTTCCATGGTTCGTGATCTGTTGGGACGGCGATCGACCTTTTCTTTGCGCGCGCCGGTATCCATGACTTGGCGATCTCTCTTGGGTGGCCTGTAGACCCCGGACGGAGCACCGTCCCCCTGCGCAGGTCGCGCAGTTACATCATCCACAAGATTGCCGAATTTGGGGGCAGCAGTCATCTTCCCATGCGGCGTTTTGCGTTTAGTATTTTGCGGCTCAGCTTCTGATTCCTCATCTTCGTCGTCGTCAGATCCGGAGCCCGACTCGTCTTCGTCGCTCTCGGAGCCCGTTCTCGCGTTGCCATTGGCTTGCTGTTCTTTGGCATGCTCTTCGCGTTGTGCGTCATCTGCGGAGCGAAGGAATCGCTCAATCGAAAATCTGAGCTTCTCCTCCAGCGGACGCGCACCCTTTTCGAGGTATAATCGTAATTCGACAAGTTTTGAGCGAACCTCTTCGTCCAAGTTGCCCTCCTTCGATACACTCGGCGACTTCTTGTGATTCCGAATCTTGAGCAGAATGAGAAAAATGAGGTTTTCTAGATAGGACAAGAGCACCTCGTTCTTCACATCTAGTAGCGAAATACCATCTTTGGGATGCTCGATTGTAGAAAGTGCCGGGGCAGCCTCTTGTGTCAACGACAACGACTGTGTCAGCTGTTCTAGTAGAGCTGGAAGAGTCGCCGGAGCTGCCATGGTAGTTGTTGTCGGTAACTGCACGAAGATTTCGCAGTTGGCTGAATTTTTGCAGAAGCCCATCTCAACTTTTTAGCGGGGCTGGCGACAGCAAAGTTGTCGCCGGTGTTGTTTGTAGTGTGCCACGGCAGCAATGTGGCGCGGAATGACTAAGCCACACTTCTATTCATTCACTCGACGGCGAAGTGTAGCGTCGTCTTGGAATGGGGTTTTTTATATATGTGTAGCAAAGGTGACTAAGTTTGGAGAAGAGGAGTTTCTCGGATCTTCATATCGGTAAAACTCCCCTGAGTCTACCTCACACGAACCAGCAACCAAGACCCGTAGCAGACCTAAAAACAGTGTACGTGGCGGTCTTCGGCTTGCGATGCACAGATGTTCGTTTATGAGCAAACTTCCATCAATATAACAGCAGAGATCTCAGAGCATCTGTATTCTGGAAACGGACATCACAGGAATGTGCAGACGGCTGGCTGCATAGGCCCAGGGTCGAGGGCACGTAGTCCGCCACCTCAATTCTTTAGACCGAGGGAAATATAGTCTAGTTACCAGATGATATATGTAGTGCAAATTCTCCATTTGAAAACAACTCAGTGGCAGATTACGTATATTTTATTTCCAAATTTGCGGTCATAAACTCTCTGTAAGGCTGGACCTGGAAACTTATGTAAGCGTGCAAGCTATACCAGGCTGGGCGGCAGCGACGTTACCAGCCAGTGGACTGGGCCGTCACGTCGCCGCCGCACTGCCCAGCTGTCTTTGGACAGCACCGGCTCGTTGCTACGTCGCCGCATAAAAACCACTTGGCAACTTTTAGTCCAGCAAGCTCCCCTGGTATCCTCAACGTCTCGCGCCGCTAACCGACTACCAAGCAGTAGTTTCCACGAGAAGCTAGTCTTTTCCCCCCGACGACGTCTTTTCCACATTGCGACCGCAGCCGACAGTCCCTCGGACAGCTTTCCTGGATACGTTTCACCCCTGGATAGCCTCGTCTCTACCGAAGTGTCCGCCGCGCGGCGCATTGCACATCTCCCAAATACACGCCTTGGCATGATATAGCCCGACCGGACGACGAAGAAAATAAATTGCGACAATGCACTTCACAGCAGCTGCGCCCTCGGCGCTGCTAGCGACTTTGCTTGCCGCGCCGCAGCTCGCTTCCGCATTTTACCTGCCAGGTGTCGCTCCGACTTCATACAATGTTGGCGATGCTGTGCCCCTACACGTCAACAACATCAAGCCGATTGCCGGCCCTCAAGATGCGCGCCTGCACTCTGTCGTCTCCTTTGAGTACTACCACCCTGGCTTCGGCTTCTGCCAGCCAGAGGGCGGGCCCGAGTACGTGTCGGAGAGCTTGGGCAGCATCCTCTTTGGCGACAGGATAATGACGTCCCCCTTTCAGCTGTCAATGAAGAAGGAGGAGACGTGCAAGGCGCTGTGCGAAGTTGAGTACACCGAAAACTCGATCGAGTTTCTCAGCGAGCGCATCGATGAAGGCTACAGCCTCAATTGGCTCGTCGATGGCCTGCCCGCCGGCCAGGAGATTGAGGACCGCCTCACGGGGACCTCCTTTTACAGCCCGGGCTTCTTCATGGGAGGCTTTGACGAAGCGGGCAATGTTGTATTGAATAACCACTACGACATCTTTGTCGAGTACCACGAGGTCGGCGGCAACGCGAACCAGCTCCGCGTGGTTGGCGTGCGCGTGGAGCCCAGCTCGAAAAAGTACACTGGCGAGGCCGACTGCAAGACCGGACACCCCTATCTGATCCTGCCCGAATCGGGCACGCAAAAGGTCAAGTACAGCTACAGCGTCTTTTGGGAAAAGTCGCCGACGGCCTGGGCCACGCGGTGGGACAAATACCTGCACGTCTTTGACCCCAAGATCCACTGGTTCTGGCTCATTGACACGGCCATCATTGTCGTCATCCTCGTCATGACAGTCATGTCCATCCTCATGCGCACGCTCAAGAAGGACATTGCGCGCTACAACCGTCTGGACCAGATCAACCTGGACGATCTGAGCGGCACCTCTGTGCTGGAGGACGGTGTGCAGGAGGACTCTGGCTGGAAGCTCGTGCATGGCGACGTCTTCCGCAACCCGTCGCATCCTCTCCTGCTCTCGGTCCTGCTCGGAAACGGCGTCCAGATCTTTGTCATGACCGCCAGCACCATTGTGTTTGCACTACTCGGCTTCCTGTCGCCCTCCAACCGAGGCTCGCTCGGCACCATCATGATTCTGCTGTACACCATTCTCGGCTCTGTTGGTGGCTATGTGTCTGCGCGCGTGTACAAGGCCATGGGCGGCGAGCAGTGGAAGCTGAACATTGGCCTGACGCCTCTTCTCGTCCCTACCATTGTCTTTGGCACGTTTTTCCTCCTGGACCTGTTCCTGTGGGCTAAGCAGTCGTCCGGTGCCGTGCCCTTTACGACAATGCTGGTGCTCCTGGCCATCTGGTTCATCATCTCTATTCCCCTCTCTGTCGCCGGCTCCTGGCTCGGCTTCCGCAGCGCCAAGATTGAGGCACCCGTCCGCACCAACCAGATCCCGCGCCAGATCCCCCCGACGACGACGTACCTCAAGCCCATCCCCAGCATGCTCATTGTTGGCCTGCTGCCGTTTGGTGCCATCTTTGTCGAGCTATACTTTATCATGAACTCAATCTGGTTCAGCCGCGTCTACTACATGTTTGGCTTCCTGTTCCTCTGCTACTCTCTCATGGTGGTGGTCTGCGCCACGGTGACGATCCTCCTGACCTACTTCCTGCTCTGCTCTGAAAACTACCACTGGCAATGGCGGTCCTTCCTTGCAGCCGGCATGAGCGGTGGCTACATCTTCCTCAACTGCCTGCTCTACCTCGTCACCAAGGTCAAGCTCGGCGGGTTCGCCGGCACTGTCTTGTATGTCGGCTACAGCGCGCTTATATCGTTCCTCTTCTTCATTCTGGCTGGTAAGTCGATTATTCACCCCCGCCCCCACATTTAAATAAAAAAATGTCATTGACATGTCGCAGGTTCCATCGGATACTTTGCCAGCTGGTGGTTTGTCATGAGAATCTACAAGTCCATCAAGATTGATTAAGAACCTCCCGCGTAGCGAATGCGATGGGCTCCATTGAGTGCGAAAAGGTGGAGTAAAGTATAGACGCAGCCGGGCACCACTTTGGTAACAAGTCATGATGAAGGCCAGAGCGGCATTGACTATTGTTACAATAATTTGTTTCTTTATCTATCATTCAGTTTGTAAAATAAAAAAGCCATTTTCCGTTGCCTGTCTTGTTAGCACCCATGGCCATGATCGCTCGCTTGTGAAATCATAAGAAAATGGAAAGGGGAAAAAAAAGTCCTTTCTAGTCGTCGTCATCATCATCATCCAGATCGTCCAGGTTAGTGAACTGGAACTGCTTCTTCTCAGGGCCTTTTGGCGCTGCGGTCCCCGGTGCCTCTGTCGTGCCCGCGGCGACGCTCGCTCTGCGCCATTCCTCTTGCTCCTTTTCTCGCTGACGCTCGCGCTCTTGTCGTACTCTTTCCCTCTCCTCGCGCAGAATTCTGTCGCGCTCTTCCTGCTCGCGCGCCTCACGCTCCTCGCGCTCCCTGCGTTCTGCCTCCTCCTTCTTCTTGCGCTCCTCCTCCGCGACAGGATCGAAGCCCCGCGGATCGATGCCCTGTTCGACAAGGATCTGGTTGGATGCCAGCGACCCGGACCGGATCTTGTCCTCCTGCGGCCATGGGAAGAAGACCTGGCCCGAGAGCGGGTTCAGGTACTGCGCCATGTGCTCCGGCAGGCTTGTAAGCAGCGAGGGCCCAGACGACGATCTGCCTTGCTGCTGGGATGATTGCTGTGTGGATTGGCCGTGTATGCCGACGCCGTTCATGGCAGCCGGGCTTTGCGTCGGTAGAGGGGTGCCGTTCGCTGGCGTCGCGGCAGCGGCTGGCGCTGCGCCGGCCGCAGGGGTGGTAGCCCCCGGCGTCACGGCTTGCGATTGTGATTCACCGACAATGGGGCTCTGCGTGCCGGAAGGAGGAACATATGCGTTTATCGTGGCCGCAGGCGGCATCGTCGTCTTGCTTATGCGCCGCGCATAGCTGAGCAGCTCTTTGTAGGCGATGGGGTAATTGGGGCTAGATGGGAATTTCGTGGTATGTGTGTTGACAATATCTCGACGAGTATTGGCGAGACTTGTGAGGGTTTCGCGTATTTGAGTGTCGAGGCTGGCGGATGCTTGCCGTAGCTCGAGTATTCGGAGATGATTATTTTGATGGGCTTGTACTATAGTACCAACCGTCAGCAATAGTGCTCCAAATCCAGGCACAGAGGATCTAAGAACAGGGGGTTTCTGCGCCATGGTTCTGGATTAGCTTTACCTTGCTCAAGTCCCTTTGAGAGCTCCGCATCCGCAGCCATAAGTTCCTCGGCCAGACTCGTCGACGGATGGTACTTTGTGACGGAGTCGATGAGGCCCGCGAGGGCCTTCTCCAGGCGCTCAAAGCGCCCATCGATAATGCTGTCCATCGCGGGATCCACAGAAGTAATGCCAGGAATATATGAAGGCTATCTTCGTGCTGCAGGCTCCTGCCGGTGTTTAAAAATGGCGTCTGGTTGCGAATGAGAAATAGTTTGCGTCGCAGCTTGTACTTCATTGAGAGTGAGGCTAGTTGCAAGCTTGAGTGGGTCACCATTGTGGTGCGTGGTTGGCGGACCACTCTCGACCAGTAAGAACCTGAGGCCACTACCACTCGGCCTTTCCCGGCAGCAAACTCACGCAGCCCAGTCCAGTTCGACAGTTTTCCTCGACAATTGGCAATTGAAGCAGAACTCGCGGCTCAAGCCCCCAAATTCAGTCATCATGGTCTCCGCTGTATGTGCATTAGTCCCCCGCCGCTTGCAATTTGTCGCTCCAGGCCAGGGCGCTGCCGGCAATCCCTTTCCGACCGGCTGGCTAACATTTTGTCTGGCAGACTCCTTTCCGCCGCGCCGAGTTCAAGAGCGCCTACGGCCCCAAGTACGTTTCCTACCGCATCTACAGTCTTCCGATGGAGGCGAACCTTTATTGCGAGCCGCCAGCGCCAAAGCGGTCCGAACCCAACGGCAATTCTGCCAGCAACTTCCCGAAGGAGCATGCGACGAGATGGATATGCTGACGCTTCACTTTTAGTTACCAGTTCCAGCCCAACTTCCGCGGCTGGTCCGGTCAGACTCTGTTTCGCACGTAAGTATAAGTTTTTGTTCTCGAGGAGGAAGACAATGGCACAAGGCGCGAATTCAACAAACGACTAGTTCCTGCACGGCGACATGAAGACGGCAATAGCCGGGATTGCGACGCACAACGCCAAGAAGATGGCATTCGATGTTGGAGGCCTACTTTCCCTCGACAGCAATGGCCGAAAACACAGGCGTCACAAGACGCCGTTGCTAGAGGACTTGGTGGCTAACTATGGCTCAGCTCTTTCCGCTTGGCCCTGTTCGGCGGCGCCGCTGGTGTCGCTGCTCTTCTCTTCACTTCTGGCATTCCCCGCATTCAGCGTGATATCCTCGACGTAAGAAATCTCGACATGTTGACCAGTCAACGCCTACGGCGAGCTAACAACGGATGCAGAAGATTCCCGGCATGGCCAAGTTCTACGAGAAGGAGGTCCACCCCCAGGATAACGTCAGTCTACACCCTACAATGTATTTGCGGAGTCTCTCAATACTAACACCGTATGTAGCCTTTCTAAGCGCAAGATCGCACATCCAGATGGACCTGTATCAACGTCTATGCAACGCATGGAGCTAGTTCCCTTTGTATAGACATCATCCAAAATAGACACTTACGATGAAAAACTAAAAAAAAGTCCCTAGTTGTAAAACTGCATTCTTTTCATATTTTGATCATGTCTGTGAAGAAGCAGTAGTGCAAGTATTCGTAAAGTTTGTCGTCAACATGGATCTTGGAAGATCGCGTACAGTGTGGATCTCCCACGGCACTGTCATTTCTCAGCCAGGCGCAGTGGATAGCTAGCTGCCGAGCTTCACAGCTCGCCTCGCCAAGCTGCCCTCGGACCATCTATATACCCTTTCTTCATATTTCAAAAGTATTCCATTCTTTACTAATTTCTTACATTTCCTGTTTTGGTCAGAATTCATCTATGGTCCTATCATGGCAGAGGAGGAAGCTCGCAGCACCGTCGCCCTCGTGGTCGGCGCCCTGCTGCCCGCCCTAACTACCGTCTTCTTCAATGGCATTCCCGGCGCCATCGGCGGCAGCAACCTGCCGCGCTGGGGCGTCCGGCTGCCGATTCTTCTAACCTGCGCGGTGCGGCTTTGGTTCACACTGGTATCGAGGGTGGTGCCGGAGCCCTATCTTGTATGTACTTTACAGAGGAAATCATACTTACCCCTGTTTGAAGATGTACCTAGCTAACCTAGCGCTCCAAGGACGAAATCTTTCACATTCCGCAGGCGCAAAAGTATTGTGAGGGCAGATTCTTCGATTGGGATGACAAAATTACGACACCTCCTGGACTGTACGGCTCTCCGTTAACTGTGCCTTTGCTTCTGAAGCCGTTGATGTTAACCTTGTCGTCCAGATACTTCTTCTCAGTCGCTGTTCACAGAATCGCCACGGCGCTGCACATTCCGCAGCTCAACGTCTGTGATGCCTTCAGCCTCCGCGGCGTCAACTTCATCGGCGTCCTAGGCGTCAGCTACCTGGCGCTGTGGTGCCGGCAGGCCATCGAGGCGCGGCAGCAGGAGGCCATTAGCAGCAGTAGCAGCCTCCTCTCGTCGCCGGCGCGCGTGCGCGCCTTTTCGCAGTATGCCGTACACACGGCCATTAACATTGGCCTCTTTCCCCTGATATTCTTCTTTGGCGGGTTGTACTACACGGACGTGCTGTCGACAGGCGTGGTGCTCGCGGCCTTCGCAAACCACTTGTCGCGCGTTGGCGCGGATCGCAGCTCGGTGCTGAGCGACGTCGGCATGGTGCTGCTGGGCGTGGCGGCGTTGGGCATGCGCCAAACGAATGTGTTTTGGGTTGTCGTCTTCATGGGCGGCCTGGAGGCGGTACACGCGGTCAAGACGCTGCGGCCAGAGCGGGTCGACCAGCCAGCGATGAAGACGCTGTGGGAGCAGGGTCGGTATTTTGCCTGGAGATACTCGGTAGGCGACATTCACGACTTGCCTATCCACAAGGCATATCCCGATGGTGAGTCAACGTTTTACTATACCGACCAAATAGCAAGCACTGACATGTATAGATATGATCTTTACTGCCTTGAGCATCGGCATCGCAGCTATCTGCAACCCTCTGCGAGTGATTCGGCAGATTTGGCCGTACCTCGCCATCCTCGCGTCCTTTGCCGTCTTTGTGCAGTGGAACGGCAGCGTCGTACTCGGGGACAAGTCCAACCACGTTGCCACGATCCATCTCGCGCAGATGCTCTACATCTGGCCCTTTTTTGCCTTCTTCTCGCTCCCTCTCCTCCTCCCCTCTGGCCTATCCTTTCTCAACATGGTCGTTCCCTACTTCCGCCCCTCCTCTCGCAGCGCTTCGACACAACCAGAAAAGGGCAACAACGATAGCCTCCTCCTCGGCGCGACGATCCACATCTTCCACTCCAAGATCCTCTGGCCGGTATACCTCGCCGCCACCGGCGTGCTCTCCGTCGCCGTGGTCCGCTTCAACACCGTCGTGCACCCATTCACGCTTGCTGACAACCGCCACTACATGTTTTACGTGTTCCGGTACACCATTCGTCGCGGGAGCCTCCTCCGCAGCGTCCTCGTGCTGCCGTATACGCTCTGCCGATGGATGGTCTGGGACGCGCTTGGTGGGCACAATAGTTGGTCGGGACTCGATGATCAGCCTAAACCCTTTGTTAGCTACCCCTTCTGGACGCCCTCAGCTAAAGTCAAACGGCAGACCATCACGTTCTACCCACGGTCCCCTGAAGCAGCCTCCACGGTGGAGACACGGCAGGCAAGCGAGGCCGCGCTCAAGGCGCATCTCGAACAGGACAGTCTGTACCTCTCTACACGATCCGTGTCTACCTCAACAGGCCTTGTCTGGCTGCTCGCAACTGTGCTGTCGCTCATCACAGCGCCACTCGTCGAGCCGCGCTACTTTATCATCCCGTGGATCGTGTGGCGGCTCATGGTACCGGCGTGGCGGCTGCAGGACCACCTGCGCGGTGGGTTCCTGGAGGGCAGCGCCGCGGTGGAGGCGGTGGCGCGCTGGAGCAGCAGCTACGACATGCGGCTGTGGGTAGAGGGCGCCTGGCACATGGTCATCAACCTCGTTACGGGGTATATCTTTCTATACAAACCGTACGTGTGGATGGCCGAGGACGGGACGGTGCTAGAGGGAGGGAGACTGCAGCGGTTCATGTGGTAGGTGCAGTTATAGCTTTAATGTGTAATACTATTAGACTCTTTCTACGGGTATGTCTGTAGAGAAATGAGTCGTGTGAGATTTGGTGTGAAATTTGTTTGTGTGTGTTGTGCGTGTGAAGCTATCAGAGCTTGTGAGACCGTGAATGACTATGCGTCGCCTCATCTGTATATATATAATTCAATAAAAAGTTGCCGAAAAGATTAGATTCGGGAAAAACGCCATGCCATAAACGCCAGTAAAAAAAGAGAAAAGTCAAAAAGTGCATACGTGCCAGAATTCACCAAATAGTTCTGGAGTGGCCGGCCATTTGTCTTGCTCAAAAATCCTACCCTTTGCCTGCCTGAGTAAACCTCGTCATCAAGATCCATTTGTTTCTTTTTTTTTTCCCTTTTCTCTCTCGTTATTCATCAAGTTTCATTTTCACATGTCCCTGCACGCAACAGTCGCTGTTGTTATTTTTCTTATAGACTCAGCCGATCCAGGCTCATCCCGTCGTTGCTGCGCACCCTTCTCACCACGCCGAGCTTGAAGAACTTTTCCTCGCCCGTCGCCGTACGGCCACCGATATACCACTTGTCCGCGCCGATGGCGTCCCGGAAGCCCTCGCTGCTCGAGTCGCTCCCGCGGCGGCGCCCGCCTCCGCTAGGGATGGGGATGCCGACGGCGCCGCTGCTGGTGCTGTTGGGCGGCGAGTGCAGCGTCACGCCATGGCGGTGGTGGTGGTGCTGACTTGCGGCGGCGGCGATGGCGCTCGCCGTCGGGCCGGGTGGTGATGTAGATGGCGACGCCGTTTGTTGAGGCGCTTGCTGCTGCTGCGCCTGCGAGGATGTGCTGCTGGCATTGTGCTGCTTGCCGCTTTGGTTCGGGTTTGTGGGAGGGGCTTGCTGGCGAAAGGCGGCGATGAAGGAGGAGAGGAAATACGGGCGTTGCGAAGGCATCGTCGGCGATGTGTATGTGTGTGTCTATTGGCGGGGTCGGGGGTGGTGATGATGTCGTCGTCGTCGGGCGCGTCACAGGGCACGCTCAAGAGACCGCGGCACCTTGCCTCTAGCGGATATAGAGAGCAAGATAGAAGGCAAAGAAAGAAGCCGAGGTGTTACCACCTTCGTCGTGATCGGGTGGAAAATGAGGACTGTGTGGGTGCTTGTCGTGTGCTCGTTGCTATCTTCTGCGAAGCTGTTTCCACCTCCAAGTGTCGCGTGGGATTCAAAGTTGCCGGGGTCGCGCGTGTTCCCTTTTTCTTTATATTTGTCGCTATTGTTTCAAATGGCCAGCCAGCGATGATGCCGTGTGCCGCTCGTTTTTTAATGTCGTCGTCGCGTTGGTGAAGGATGCAGAAGTCTGTAGTGGTGGTGCTGCCGCCCGCTCATCCATCCGGGTTGATTTAGTCGGTAAAAGCCGGGGGCGGGCCAGACGATGCGCATGTGGGCGGCGGCTTCTTTCTGCACCGTATTCTTTCTTGACTGGTCATGAATGCTAATGGCGGGGCTGCCATAGGCCCAAGCCATTTCTCCAGCGCCAGCTACCCACCAGCAACTGGAGGGCTCAGGTGCCCATGAAAAAAAAAACAGGAGCCGACCCAAACCGCCCGCTTCCACCGTTCTCCCATGACGTTGGGTACATGCCACCACCTAGAGAACCCGACCTTTTCCAAGAGACGGCTGAATGGAGGGGGGTATAACAGCATGCATAGTTCGGTAATCCAGCAACGGTCCATGCTTCCTATCTTGGTGAGAAACATGGCTTTTGATACCTAACCCAATATTTGGCTGCCGTGCGCACGCAGCTGCTCGCTGTGCGGATCGCTGTTGTAACCCCGCATCAGCTCACACCACTGGCCGCACCCTCCATGACATCAGCCAAGCCACCCTCCTCTCTCTATATCTCTTCTCGCTGGCACATATTCCAACACGCCCAGTGAAAGAAAACTATAATAATTCGTTTTATTCCTCTGTAAAATGCGCGCCAAATCATTTCTGTAAGCCTGGAAGATGGCGCAAAAGTTGCAGTAAAAAACCCCCAATTTATAAACAAAAAGCTTCTGCTTGCTCTCTCTATGCCAAAAGAAGACCAAGAAAGGTAGATAATCAAACGCCTCAAGCAAGGAAAAACACACAGTCCAAGAACGGCCAACTATGTAGGCTATATAGCAGAAGAATCCCTGAAGACCAAGAAGCAAAACAAAATGTGCAATGATCCCATTCCTTGTATATTCATCCCAAGCCCTTTCGAGTAGCCATAAATCCAAAGAATGAACCACCAACAAAAAGGACTGTCCAAAAATAAATAGCTAGGCTATGCCATGTAGTCAACTCCAGAGAAAGCAAAAAAGGGAGGGGGCCAAATAGCTCGTGTCCGAAGCGCGTAATACAAACAGTTATTAAACACAAAGCAGTCGCAGCCCGTTGCGCCTCTGTGAGGTAATGGGTATCATGGATACAGAGGAGCAACGGCACCGAGGCGTGAAATCAGTCTGCGTAGAGGTGTCGGTCCTAGTAGGAGATCTGCCTCGATCGAGTGTGGTTTTGCCGGCAAAGTTGCGCACGTCGACATACCGAGAGAGAAGGAGAGATGGCGATTCCGGCTTTTTTTTGTGGTTTTCTGGGGTTTTTTTTAGGGTTTTTGTGCCCTTTTTTCTCATTTTTTTCTTTTCTTTTCTTGCCTTGTACTGGTTTGTGAATTGTTTTTCTTTCTTATTTCATTTTCTCTCTTTTTCAAATTTTTTTTTCGTCTTTGTCTGTTGATTGCCGATTTCGGTATTTTTTTTGGTTTCCAAGACGTGGTTTGTGGTAGACAAAAGAAATAATATATGTCCAGAAAGGTATCCTATCTCTCTCAGGCAATGTCAGGCGTGGTGGCAGGCGCCTGTAAAAATTAGTCTCAGCCTCAGCAGATCATGCGACTACGTGGAAGCCTCAATGATGCTCTCCTCGTCTGCAGAATCAATGTTGACCAGGGCTTGCTGGCTGTGCACCGTCCCACGGTTGACCCGGTGGACAAAGTGCGGCCTGGCACCGACCGCACCCCATTTCAAGTCACTCTCGTCCTCGTCACTGCTGGGGCGTCCCTCTTCCGATCGCCTGACATGCGCACCTTGAGAGTGGTAGTTGGGAGTGAGGCGCGTCATGTACTCGTCTTCGGTGATGCCCAGCTCCTCGTCCAAGCTCTGGGCGGGAGAGCTACTGCGCTGAGCTTGGCGATTGGCTCGCAGAAGGCTATCTCTCAGGGTGCCAGAGCGTCGGTTGCCTGAAAGCCAGGAGCCTTCGGAATCAATTGACGCAAGAGACATGGACAAATGCTGGTCTGGTGAAGGCGCGGTGTAGCTTCCCGAGCCTTCAGTCAGTGCACGTTCGCGCAACTTCTCGACAGAACGCTGTCCAAATGCGTATGGTGTTCCGCGGCCCGGGATGGGAATAGGTTGCGTAGCGTGGTCATGCTTACTATCGGCAATGCTGGGCACTGGGGGCTCGGCCTCCGGTGACTGCACGCGAGAGTCGGGCGGAGTTGGAAAGTCGTCGAGATCCTCGCGGAATCGTGAGCGAGTGCGCTTTGGCGCGTTACCAACTTTACCGGCAACGTAGTTGCCGGATAGGGAGCTGCCGATGCGTGGATTGTCGGCAGAGCCACTACGAACATCGTCTCCCTGGAGTCTGGCAAGGGCTTCGGCTTGGGCTTGGGCTGAAGCTACTGCCTGCATCTCCTCTCTCGATGTATTGGAGAATGAAGAGGGACCAGAGCTACGCTTGTTCCTGCTGTTCCATTTCAGTAGGGAAGAAATGGACAGACGAGTAGGTTTGCCTGTGCTCGCCTCGGAACCTTTTCGCGCTTGATCCTCGTCATTAGGAACAGCCAACTTGTCCTTTTCCGACCCGAGCGTGGATTTAGAGCGAGACTTTTTAGATTTCAATAGGCTGGACAAGCGAGAAGCTGGTGGCGCTATCAGGGCAGAGTCCTCTTGGTCAACTGATTGGGCCACGGGACGGCCAGATGACGCTTCTGTGTCCTGACCGGCGTCCTCGCTCGGTAGAGTATCGGTTCGATGGAATACCTGAAGGGGAGGCTGCGACTCGCTAGCCACAGCTAGCTCGGGTGATTGAGAGGCCCGCTGGCGCGAAGACGTGACAACCGTGGAGGCAGGATCTAGGCCCAAGCCTACAAGCTCGCGACCCATGACCCCACGCTCCATGTTGGAGGGAGAAGGCGATCCGGATTTTCTTGCCGCCTCTGCTTCTTGCTTGTGGCGCTCGGTTGCGTCGGCAATCTTCTTCTTTGTCTTGGCTTGCTCTCGGGTACGTTCGCGCTGGCGTCTCTTGGCATCTCTATCCATCAGCTCACGGAGCGCCTTGGCATCCAAATCATCAGCCAAGTCATCGATACGCTTGCGCGGCTGCATCATCTCCTCCGAGATGGTATTATCTTCCGAGAGTAGCCCCTTGGGCGAGGCAGGGTGCGCGGAGGCGGAGGCGCGCGAGGGTGTGCGTTTGACACCAGTGCCATAGCGAAGAGTTGGTCGGGGAGCGAGAGAGTCGAAAATTGACACCTTGTATGAGGTCATATCAGAATCTCCAGACAAGCTGGATTGCATAGAGTCTGGTAGAGGCAGCGAGAGCTCTGAAGTTCTCTTGCTTATCTGGTCAGAATGCTGACTCGTTTTGCTCCTCTTGATGCTGTGCTTGCTACTACCGTGTTGTAGGCGGTCGGTGGGCACTTTGGGCATGTGGTGACTCATGGCCTTGATTTCTGCCTCTCGCTCGTGGTCTTCATGGCGTCGCTTGCTACTTTTACGCCTAGCAATGGGGGGGTGGTTGGGGTCGCGCTTCAGATATAGAGTTGGAGCGCGGGTCCAGGCAGAATCACTGTCGAAATGTTGTGACTGCTGCGGTCTGCCTCTGCTACCGACTCGAATCGTTTCGTGCCGGTTGGGTGAGAAGCTATAGGTTCTGGCGCGTCTCTGGAGCTTGTTGGGCTCGGGGCGCTGCTTCTTCCGAACGCTGGCTCTGGGAGCGGGAGTGCCGGCGTGGCCGTTACGGCTTGCAGTGTGGCGAATCGATTCCATCTGGTTACGCGTTGGAGAAGTTCCGCGGTCATCGACGGGGGAGGGGCGCGACGGCGAGCGCACCGTCTTCCTGCGAAATGGCCAAAGGGCCATTGCGACGCAGTGTGCTGTATTCGGAGAGGGATGCTAATGCCCCGGTGGGGTGACGGAGGTATCGTAGGTAAATGTGGCTAGGGTAGCAGTAGCTCGTTGCGGCATTGTCGGAGGATGGTATTAAAGGGGCGGCGGCCAAGTAATCATTCGCTCTCGAGTCGACTTCGATAGAAAGACTGCTGAACTGGCGACAAGCAGAACAATCTTGATGACGTGGACGAGATGGGCGGTCGCGAGTCGGGGGGCGGAGTCGAGATTGAGGCGCTGGAGATAGAATGCCCTGAGCAGAGTACCGGGTGACAATGGCTGTAGAGATCGTGAATGGACAGAGCGTTGAAAGTCTGCGAGAGCGGTTGACGGCGCGGCGTGCTGGTATGAAAGAAACGTTGAATGCGAGTCTCAGAATCGGCTTCTACCGACTAGATGTGGTGGCAAGCCGCTAGATCGTCAGCTGAAACGGAATGGGCGTCGATGGATCTGAGGCCGGGGTAGGGATAGAGAGTAGAGCGGATAACGCTATGCCGGAGACAATAAGATAGAAAAAGAAAAGATAAAAATTGGTAAGACAGGACGCAGCCGCGAATGGGTAATTGGATGAGGAAGATGATCGCTGGGTGTTTGCTGCGAGGGGACAGGATGGGCTAGGTGAGGCAGCGAAATGGGGCCCTGGGTGGTGGTGCTACCAAGGTTAGAAGGCAGAGGTGCTGAAAGAGGGAAGAGCTGCGGCGGGACGACAGGGCAAGCCTGAAAAAGGGCGGCCAAGCAGCGCGGGATCCAACGCGATTAAAAATGGCGGCCATTCTGCAGCGCAGCAAAGCAGGGAAGGCACCCAAGAAGCACCTAATAATGGAGGAGAGGGGTTGGGTGTGGCTTCGGCGAGAGGGGTGTGCCAAAGATAGGTAGGTGGTCCTTTGGGGGCGTGTTTGCCGGGCGTGTGCTAAATTACCTAGGGGGAGGGACAAGTTCCAGGCCAGTCAGGCCAGAGAGGTACAGTACCTACCGGTAGAGTTTAGGTAGGTACGGGGGTGCAGGGGAAACAGAGGCACCGCCTGGCCGGCCTTGGCTGGCCAAGACCCCCTTCTTACCAGTAGGTAGGTAGGACTGGCACTTGTTGACTTGCTCCAGCCCACTGACAAGATGTCATGCGCGCTGAAGGAAGCACTAATAAACGCACTAACAAATGCACTAGATTAAATAGCAGCCCCGAAGCCGCTCCCTGAGGATGCTCCAGTCTACAGCGCTTTTTCGTGGCGTGACAGTGCGTTGTGGCTTGGCGGGCCGACAGCCTGTGTGGAACTCGTGCAACACGATGCGCTGGAGAACAGGGCAGGGCAAGGGCGACTGGGAGCAAGCAAAACCCAGCAGCAGAGCAGAAGGCGGACAAGCAGAGGATCGCCCGTCAGGTACCAGAGCAGACAATCTACAAGTCCACCTAGTAGACGTCAACAAGGTCACAGCTGTGCGACTGGCACGCTGCGACGCCTCCTGCGTCTTCCCTGGAGCATCTCCCTCGGCATGGGACAGATAAAGAGGCGGCATACATACGGGCGCGCGGAGGAGACGCCCCTTCGTACAAGTGCCAGGGCAACACCAGGGCAGCACCAGTGAAGTGTAAGAGCCGACTAAAACTCGACAGTCCCCAGTCCACGGCCCACGGACACGGTGGGACGAGGCTTGCAAGGAAGCTTTCGAACAAGCAAGGCAGAGAAAGTAATTACCGGCACCAATCGCAGCGTGACGATACCCACCCGCAGCAAGAATAGAGGATGGCAGGACGGCCAGCAATCAGAGCAGAAATATCGGTTGTTGCTTCAGTACGCCAGTGCTCATTTCATCGTTCATGGCCAATAGCCAGTGGCTGGTGAAGGTGGCTCAAGCACAGAAACTCAACAGCCGTCCGCCAGTTCTCCGTGGCTGGTGGCCCTACAAGCATCTTGTCCCTTTCAATGGCTGCAATACCTCATTTTTCCACGCTCCAATGATACCTCTGCCTCCAGTCAAACTCATCCATTGCGCCATCCAATTTGCCAGCCAAATCCCTCCATGCAATCAAGCTAAACCGCGGGGCATCTTCCAGCAAGCATAGGATTCACGTCATGATGCATCATGCCAAATCCTGTCCTAGTTGTCAGCCTCCTCCAAAAGCACTGCCCCATACTTGCAGGGCCGCCACCCGCCAGCTGGACCACTGTGCCCTGTTTGAGACCTCAACCATACCATCATGCTGCTTGGTAGCTCTCTGCGGCAATGACCGTGCCGAGCACACACCTAACCAGCGTGTGTTGCAATGGGCCGCTCAGAGTTGTCCAAGCAGAACGCGACTTGGACAACGGAGACCAAAAGTCTCAGCGAATGACCACAAGAGATCGAACAGCAGGCCTCGCCAGGGTTTTCCGCGAACCATTCACCTGTTCTCTATGCTCTTGCTGGAATACACGTCTAATCACAATCATAAGGCCAACTTACCTACTTTCCTCGCCATCATCGGCCGTCCCCACCATCCACTGGCTGCCCTCTAACTAACTAATGATATAGCGCCAAACACCATCCTCCTCCGTCTCAGCGTTGCACCACTTTGTGGTAGTCGCCGCCAAATTCCAGCCAAATATTGGATATAATGCAGCTTCTCAAAGATGGCAACTCTCGATACGCCGTACCTACTCACAAGTAAACTCTTTACAGCTCTGCCGTCTTGGCGTTGTTACAATGGCAATACTCCGAATGCGGCGCTCCCCTTATGCCGCTGCTGCGTCTGGGGAAAGCCAAACAAGATTGAATTTAGCTTCAGCCTCGCTGCTACTGCCTCGAGCAAGCGTCGACGTCTGCACCTCTAAACCTTGCCCACCGGCCGACCGCGTGGCCAGTGTGCCAGTCATTGTGCGTAAGTAGCGACGTTGACCTCGCCACAGACCACCCAGAGCTGCCGAGCCAAAGCAAGCGATTTTGCCTCTTCAGTCGTTGATTGACTCGACGCCTCTGCAAGCCACGCCGCTCACTGGTCATGCACCGTGTAGCCTCCAAGACTGCCGTCATCGCCTCCCCACAGGCTGCCAAGTTTGAAACACTTTAGCAGTTGGCAGGCTCGCATTGCTTCTTTGGCCCTACACTTCTTCTTTTTTTAAGCTCCGTTGCTTCCGCTAGTTTAGGTCTTGCCCATTGTTCTCACGCCAGCTGTCTCTCCTTACAAGCTGCATAAGAGTGCTCGCCGTGGGATGCTGTGAACCGTCACGCCTCATACTCGCGCCGGTGCTAACGTTGGTGGGCATAAAAGACTACCAGCTCTCAGCCCTCACCAGGCCAATCTCGATATAGGAAAGCAGCTCGTCCACGTCGAGCCATGGCGCCGCCTCGTTTCCTCCTTGAGCTGCGGTCTCGACTGTCCCATATAACCAACCAAGCAGTGCATTGTCTAAGACCCACATTGGCCCTCGTATCCCTCCACATTCACCAGAATCTGGCCAAACTCAGTTCTATAGGGCCCTGTAGTTTGTGGCCTTTGCCGCTAAAATAAGAGGGAAAGTCAGTTCCTCTCCTCTGAGGAATCCAAAATGGTATACCGAAGTTTAGGGGCCTTTTTGGACCGTTGTCGACCCCGCGGTCTGCCCTATGAGCTGGCGCTCATCATCTCTGTCTCTGGTGCAAGCCCCCGGGGTTCCAGAACGAATCAGGTTGCTCTCAAAGAAGCCGATCACGCCGGCCAAGACCCATGTCGACGGATCGTGCGGGATACGATAGCCACGCAGACAGGGTCTCTGACAAATTGCACTTTTGCAAAAGTGGCCTCGCTGGTCTTGTTGCTTTGCCACTTACTTGCCGTAGCAGGAAGCAGCTCATCGGCCAAAACCGAACGAGGCAGGTCGCTAAACACAGATTGAATTATGCCATTCCTTATCTTTAAATATGCTGCTATTTCCGAACTATGTCTCATTGCAGAATATATTCACCAACGGCATCCCGCTTCCAGCCGTCTTCGGTAAATCTTCGTCGGCATGCCTTCACGCCATAACCTCATTGTGAAGGCAGTTGATATCGGAAAGCGGCCTGATAAACATTCAGGTCTATGAACTGAATTCCAAACTTCATTAGTGACTTCTTACAGCAGGACGTTAAGGTCATCATTGGAAAATGTTGCATTTGCTGTTCCATTGGCGCTCGCTCGGAAAGAGTGGTGACGAGGAGGCTCGAAAAAAGAGTAGTTTCTATCACGGTTGCGCTATGCGCCTTCTTCGATTAATAAAAAAAAGGCATATGTCGTTACCTCCCTTCTATTCTTACGATTTAGTCGGATATTATGAGTGAGGAAGGCTATACTGCAGCAAATCAGTAAGTAACAGGAGGTTCGTGCTGCTGTGGGTGTACGAATAATCGCGGTGTGCGATTCGTCTCCTCGCGAAAAAGCAACTGTGCAGGCGCCAACAAAAACCTCACTAAAGCTTCCATGACTGGTTCGCACTAATAACGAGAGTCCATCTGGTCGAGAGGTCGATTTGTTCTCGGTAAATTGTTTTTTCTGATGACCGGGATGGAACTGGGTCTTCCGAGCACTCTGCAGCGCGATGTGAAAATCGCTGTTGCCCGAATCTTGCGACACGATGTGTAAGCTATATCCATAATCTCGCTACTGTGATTTAATAGTAGTAAGGGATGCTCATCTAGCCCTGAAAGCTGATCTTTCTTCGTCATAATGGCAGTACTTGCTCTGTTCATGCGAACAAGTTGCGATCTGTAGGGTAGTGCGATAGAAAGGGTGACAGGGAAACCACGAAGTAGCACCGCGAACCATCGAGAGGAAAGAATCAGCGAGTATCGGATGCCGCCGTTGCCGTAAAATCTCTCGTAAAATCTCTCAAGTACATTTTGCAATTGTTGTGCAAATCTTCTGCCACTCTGTCTTGTGGTGCAGCTTCGGCGTGACACGTTCACAGTGTCGTGGGTGAGCAGAACACAACGTTTGATTGGTGACCTCAAAACAATTGTTTTTTCTGACAAGAAGAAAATCTGTCCAGGTTGCCAAATTGTTCGGGTTTGATGATAGGAACGCGCAATAGTTGCACTTCGAACCCCCCCTTCGCTGGCCACTCGGGGAGGCTGACCGCTTACAGCGGCTACACGTCCTCGCTTGTGATTTGCCTGCCCGTTGTATAGAAATGAAACCGGTTGAGCGTGGAAACGTACAACTTTGCTTGAATTTAATGGCCGCCTGCGTTGGATACAAAGGTGCCGTATACCCCCTGGACCATGACTCTTACATCTACCATTGTTTATGTTCTTGGCTTTGTCTTCACATTTTCAGTCTTCGAGCAGTTCCGTTACTACCATTGTCGGAACTAGACGTGTTACAAAGGCTTCAGATACTCTGGTGTATGGCTTAAAATACCACTGGCAGCCTTCGTCATCCTCCATGCTGAGAATGTAGGATTTTCGCTGGGCAAGCGATCGTGCTTATTCTAGTTTGTGAATTTTCTTCGACGTTTGCGCGATAGCACCGTTTGCTGAGCAGCGCTGTATCTACAGTAGTTAAATGCGCAAACTTTCTTCTGCTCTTTCGATATTTTTTTCTGTCTTTCTCTTTTTGCGCACTCCTTTGTCGTCGTCCCTTCTCTAGTTCGTCTTCCTCTTTAACGCCCCCCCCCCCCGTTCTGGGCACAATTGCATCAGCTGGCTGGCAGATGGGTATGTATTAGGCGCAGCAGGTCTTTAGCGGCGTTTGCCTCTTTCGCTAGCCAGCATTACCCAGGCCTCGTTTATTGGCGCTCACAGCGCGTAGCGTTCGCCGCGGCCGTAGGTTTAGACACGCAAGTCACTGCCCGAAGCGACGGGCTTGACGTGGCGGCCGCTTTTTGACCACCACTTTGGTAGTAACCGTCCTTGCATCGGCCCGACTAGCTGTGGTGAGACCAATCATGCAAGATTGAGGCACGGCACGCCCTGACAAGGGGGTTTCGCCGTTGTTGGACAGCTGAAGTGGCAGTAACCATGGCCTTCGCTAAGAGTTTGGAGTCGACGCTGGAATACTGTGGCAATTTAATCTGCACGGATGAGAAAGCCAGGTGTCGCGGCAAGCAAGGACCGCTTAACTCTAGACTGTTGGCTGTTTAATTTCTCATAGTCTCTGGCTTCTTCTTGAGTGGTGAACGGCTTTGAATTACTCCATGCATTCAGACAATCTCCCCTCTATCAGTAGTTCTCATGGCTATGCTACTACGTGTGGCTGGTCAGCACCTAACTCCAGCTAGGGCTCGACAGAAGCGGATTTTCGCTTCGTTACTTGCTGTGAGGCCGGGTCGGCATTGGTCTACTCTAACAAAGCGCCATTCTTTCGGAGCCCTTCGCTGTTCCATGCTCCAAAGCAGGGTGACTTTCACGTACTGCCTGGAATGGGATCTCGGTCAGCTGACGAAAGCTCTGGCTGGTAGGCAGCAGCACCGAGCTTGCCGTAGGTAGCAACCCCCCCTAAGAAGTATAGCTTTTTTATTATATTTGAATGAAATTATTCTTAGCTTACAAGTATTTACTAGTATTTACTAGTAACCTTTTCTCTCTTTTTTTAACTAATTATTAGAATATAGAGAAGTTAATAATTAAGAAGAAAACTACAAAGTACACTAAAAATCTTGTTAAGTATTTAATTATATTTTCTATAATCTTATAATTATTTTCGTTATTAATTTATGATCCTTATCCTTATAAAAAGCCCTTTCTTAGTGTCAAAAGGCTGGTCCCAGGTGGGTGTGGTGTCAAGTGGGTGCCCGACGTTAACTAAGTGCTTGTGAGCAAAACTTTGCGCAACTGGTCAGCTGGCTAGTCGCGATATAAACTGAGGATTGTCGAGTGTGGGCAGAGAGGAACTTTTGCCAAACTTAGGCAACGCCACAGATTTCCCCGTCGTGGGGGCTGACCATTGCCCACTGGACAACGCCATTACACACATGCACGGAACTCGTGTGTCAGCGTCCAGCCAGCGCAATCAGGTCGCGGCAGCCTGATCCGAGTGGGACGGGATCAGGATGGCCCCGGCCTTCCACAGCTCACTACTCAGCACAACGTCTTGTTAAGATATGAGTATGCGTCTCGTAAGCCAAGCTTATGGTTATATTGATGATGCTGGCCATTTGCTTCTTGCCTTTACCTCCCAGCTTTCCAGGTTCGACTATCGGCACCCAGACGAGAGAAAATCCTGCTACGCTTGTCCACACCGAGGCCTTTCGGTGCAAGCGACTCAGATGCCAAAATATGAAACAGGCGGTAAAAGTGATGAGAAGATGCCGTTCATTCGACGAGCAAGAGTGTTTTGTTTCCCTCTGGTACTGTTTTACTCGCTCTTCGGTCGCGCCAGGTTTCACACTCTTTCGTGGCAGAATGGACAATGGAAAGCGAGGAGCTAGATTGATTCCACTCTTTGTCACGCAAGTATCCCGGCGAAGGATGAGAGGCGCCCACTTGTCTGCAGTCCTACCTGTTGCTGTTATTAGTCTAGTTACTGCGTAGGGGCGCATCCGTTCAACAAAGGTCCCGGTCAATCACACCAACGCCAGGTAGCCTGCACGCGCACCTGAAGACATTTCTCGCTGCTGTACGGATACTCTGGACATGTCTTGGGTTATCTGCTCCATATCCCAATGTGCAGCATGCATTCTGGCCAACGCACTGAAAAAAAGGCCACGTCCAGCCGTCCCCGCGGCCAATTGCAGCGCTTCGTTACTCCTAACTAACAGCCAGATCCAGGCGCATTGGACCGCCGGGACGAATGCTTATTACGCCCTGGCGATTAAAAGCCTCTGTTGCTCCCGCTTCGCCCCCAGGATTTCCCAGATATCTCGACTTCGCACTTGCCATTCCCGGTTTCACTTTCGGCACCATCTTTGCGTCCCCCATTGCTTTACCCCATTCACCCACGGCCCAAGGGCAGACACATTCGCAATGTCGTCGCTGGCTCAGTCGAATGACTCCCTTTTTGGGCCCCAGCTACCTGGCCACTTCGACTTTACCGTCCTCTTCGAACATGCTATGCTCGGGCTGATTCCAACCGCCCTTGTCGTCTCTGTCACGCCCCTTTACCTCAAGGTTCTCCTGCATACCCAGCGTCAGGTCCGACCTGGCTACCTTTTATGGAGCAAACTGGCATGCGGCGTGGCGCTCGTCGCCATACAAGCCGCCAACATTATGCTCTGGCATAAGACTGACTACTTCCAGTCGCGTGTTACTGTTGCTACCTCGATTATGTCATTACTCGCTTCTATTTGCACGATGGCTATTATTGTAGTTACGCATATTTATTACTTACAGCCTTCTTCTTTCCTAAGCCTCCTTTTTTCCCTTACTATGATCTTCGACATTACTATGGCTCGATCATATTTTCTTCGGAACACTTTAAGCGCTATTGCAGCCCTACAAGTTTGTATTGTCGTTCTTAAGTTTTTCCTGGTTATCCTTGAGGAAGTTTCGAAGCGTGGCCTCTACCTGTCTCAGGAACTACGATCTACAGTCTCTGCTGAGACCGCCTCTGGCTTTTGGAATAGGTCACTTTTCGTCTGGTTGAATCCCTTGCTTGTTTTCGGATGGCGTAATCAATTCACGATTGATAAGTTGCCTAGTATTGGCGAGGAATTCGAGTCTGAGCGGCTCTTCGATCGATTCTCGCATCATTGGGTCAAAGGTACAATCCAATATTTTGGTTGTCCTACTTGGCAGGACTGCCCGCTCACTATAACTTGTGCTGTCTTTTGCTGACTTCACTTAGCCAATAAATCTTCTCGACTAGCTCTACTCTTGGCTTTGTTGCGCACCTTGAAATGGCAATTTGCACAAGTCCTCCTTCCTCGCCTCTTGTACATTGGCTTCGTCATCGCGCAACCCTTTCTTGTTTTACGGACAGTGGAGGCAGTCGGCCAGGAGCACACTAGCCGTGCCTCTACTAGTGGTCTTATTGGTGCTTGTGGGATTATTTACTTCGGACTCGCCGTATGTTTCACTCCAACTCGTGGTCCATCTCACCTTTTGTTGCGCATGCTTACACTTTCAGGTAACGAGAACCATTTTTGAGCACTGGGGCTTCCGCGTTGTCACATCAATTCGGGGCATACTTGTTGTGGCCGTATATGATAAAACGCAGCGTCTTAGTGCTGAAGCACTAGACGCTGGAAATGCTGTCACATTGATGAGTACAGACGTCGAGGGAACTGAGGACATTATTTCCCTTGCGTATGAGTCGTGGTCGTGTATTATTCAAGTCGCCTTTGGCATTTGGATTCTTCACACTTTCATTGGAGCCGCCTGTTTCCTCATCATTTTGCCTACTCTAGGTAAGGACACCCTCTTGGTTCCCCAGATAAACCGAGATATTGACCTACCGCTATAGCTACATTTCTTGGGTCTATTCTCACGGGCAAGAAAATCTCTGGCGCCAGGGCGGCTTGGAACGCAGAAACAGAGAACCGAGTTGCCGCTACCTCAAACATGCTTGCTCAATTAAAGAGTGTCAAGTCCATGGGCTTGTCTGGTTCTCTTCTGAAACAAATTGAGCATAAACGCGAAGTCGAGATCGCTAGGTCGCTACGGGAACGCTACTCCCTTCTATGGGTTTTCTCCTTTGGTAGGCCGCCAACACCTCGACCTTTCGAGCAGCCACTAATTGGAACGAATAGGTGCGGTTAACTTCACAGTTACCCCGGCAATCGTTTTCGCTGGGGCGTACTTTTGGACTCGCTCGGACGACCCCATGTCTGTCGCAGAAGTCTTCGCTATCCTAGCTGTATTGGCCATCTCTTCCAACCCGCTCATTGACTTATTCCGGTCTGTGACGCAATGGTCTGCGGCTTTTGCGTCTATTGCAAGAATTCAAAGATTCCTCTTAGAAAAAGATTATGTTGACCCTCGCGACGTTCCCATGGCAGCCGAAGTGGATGCTGATGGGGAGAAAGAGCCACGCTCCGCGCCTAGAAAACCGTTTGCTTTTGAACTCGCCGATGTTTCGGTCATATCCCCCACAACTGGCCCAGTTCTTCGTGAAGTGACTTTCAGAATTCCATGGGCATCACATACTATGATGTGGGGCCCTATCAACTGCGGCAAGTCTACCTTGCTCAAGCTTCTCTTGGGGGAAGTAGAACTGAATGGGGGTACCATATCTGCTGGCTCAAGAGACATAGCTTACTGCAGTCAAGAAACTTGGATTGAGAACACAACTGTCGAAAAAGTCATCACTGGAACGCGCCGATTGATGCGGCCGCTTTACAGTGAGATTGTGAGAGCGTGTGCTCTAGATGCAGACTTCCAGCAAATGCCAAATGGTGATCAAACCCAAACAGGAAGTGGCGGCTGCAACCTCAGCGGAGGTCAACGTCAACGCCTGGGCCTCGCGCGCTCTGCCTACGCCCAGAAAGACATAATGGTTCTCGACGACTTGTTCAGCTCCGTGGATCCGGAAACGGCAGGCCTTATCTTCAGTCGTCTGTTTGGACCTCAGGGTATCGTTCGCCGCTGGAACTGCACTGTCATCATGACAACAAATCGGCTTGAACTTCTAGATTTCGCAAATCAGATCTTCCAATTCTCCAAGAACGGTCGGGTTCAAGAGCAAAATGACAATGAGTCGGAGGGGTCTCCAGCTGTTGGTGAGAGCAGTGACGAAAATTCCGCAGCTGGTGATGCAGTCGGTGATCAACAGCAGGCCGGAGTGGGTGCCAGCGACAGCGAAGAAGCACAGCTGCCGTCGGTGCAAGCCAAAGAGGGCGACAATGTACCTCAGCCTCAGGATGAAGGTTCGGGTGGTGATTTGTCTGTCTACAAATATTTCCTTGGATCCGTTGGTATCTTTGCAATCCTCATCTGGGTGTTCCTTGCTATGATTGCCGCCGTTGGCGAATGGATGCCAGTGATCTTTCTGCGAATCTGGTTCGTGAAAGACCCTCAAAATGAGTTGTCATTTGTTGGTTACGGCATTCTTGCAGTTGGGTCTGTCGCCTTTAACATCTTGTGTGCTGCATTTTATTTCACATTCATCTTCCCAAAAACTACTACGGAGATGCATCGAAGGCTTCTAAAAGCTGTCCTCGGCGCCACACCCGAGTTCATCAACGACACAGACTCTGGATCATTGCTCAACAGATTCAGCCAAGATATATCTCTAGTTACACACAGACTGTCAATTCTTGTGAACCAGTTTGTCTTCTTGAGTTTCACAACGCTTGTGGAGATCGGGATGATTGCCGCCGGGTCCCCCTACGCGATACCAGTCATGTTGTTTATTTTGATGGTTTTATCCATCATCCAAGTATTTTACCTTCGAAGCTCGAGACAGTTACGCCAGCTGGAACTGGAAGCCTCTTCTTCATTATTTACCCGATTCACAGAAACAACTGAAGGTATTCATCACATTCGCAGCTTTGGTTGGCAAAAGAGCCTCCGCCGTAAGCTTTACGCTGAGCTGGATCGGTCACAAAAGCCAACCTACCTTCTATACTGTATCCAAAGATGGCTAACGCTAACAATGGATCTCACCTCGACTGTCGCTTGCCTTGCCCTCGTCAGTCTATCGCTTAAGCTTCCTCATGCGACGTCAAATGCTGCAGTGGGGCTTGCCATGCTCAGTCTCATAGGCTTTAGTAGCACGGCTACAGGCTATATTCAAACCTGGACGGCGTTCGAAACGAGCTTTGGGGCCATTCGTCGCATTAAGCTATTTGTGCTCGGCACACCCCAGGAAAAGGATACGCTCTCCGGACCTCCACTGCCAGAGAACTGGCCCACTAATGGACTGATTGACTTCAATGCGGTCTCTGCGACGTACAAGTAAGTAACATTTACGAAAGCATGCATCGTCTATCAGGAAAGCTACTGACTGCCACCTAATAGGACCACTGATGGCGTGTCTCACAAGGCACTGAACAACGCCACTGTTACTATCCCGGCAGGACAGAAAATTGGGATAATGGGCCGGACTGGAAGGTCAGTAATAGTCATCTTTCGCATACAGTTTGCCTAAATCTACTAACTGTCAATTACAGTGGCAAATCAACAGTTCTGGCTACCATACTCCGCATGGTTGAGTATGCAGGAAGTATCAGCATTGACGGGCGCAATACACGGGATGTTCCGCGCGAACTTCTTCGTTCCCGCATCACGACCATAACTCAAGAGGGTTTGCGAATTAAAGCTACACTTCGATTCAACATGTATCCATTCGAGGGCTCTCGACCAAGCGATGATGAAATAATCGATGCATTACGAAGAGTCGAGCTTTGGGACCACGCGAATCGCAATGGCGGTCTGGATGCTCAGTATTCTACTATCCGATTTACTACGGCCCAGAAGCAGCTAATGTTCCTTGCACGTGGAATACTGCACCAATCAACAGCGGGCACCAAGATTGTAATGATCGATGAAGTAACAAGCAGCTTGACGCTGGATATGGAAAGGAACATGCAGAGAATCATTGACCAAGCTTTTGCAGGCTGCACCATTCTTCTTGTGTCCCACCGCCGCGAGTCATTTCTAACAGCGGACTTCGTTCTACAATTCCGGTCTGGACAACTCTATAGTATGATGCGCCGGCGAAGTAGCACTGGAGGATGGGTGGAGGTCCAAGAATTCTAGAATGGAGAAGACGGGGAGATGGAGGAAATGGAAGCGAGTAAGAGGCGTGTTGAGCCATTTCGCTTTTTCGAATTCTTTTATTCTTTAAAGCGTTGTTTATTTATGTCACATATGTTTATACCGTGGTGCATATTTTCCCTCAAACATTCTTCTACTTTGCTTTTATTTGGCCGCACCTTCAGAGCGCGCCAATTTATGCAAGCATAGTCATAATAAAGTAATGCGGCTTTTCATCAACAGTGATCACTCGGCTAGTGTGAGCATGCACATGAGCGCTTCAGGCAGTTTGCCTGCCCAAACAGCGGGATCACCAATGCTCATGAGGCAACTGAAAGTCTGTTTCTACATCGGTCGACAAGGAGGAGATAAATGCTTGGATCAGACGGTTAAAGAAGGCAGGAGGTACTGCTGGCCCGTACATCATGGAGAACTATGGCGCAGGATGCGGCATGTACACCCGCAGTGTCCTAGAGAAGATATCAATATAATCAAGGCTCCAAAAACAAAATCACGCTGGTCAAGACCCGACGCCGCGTGGAAGCAGTGTGCGACAAGGCACGTTGCCGGCTCTACGGTTAGTGCAAGGCCCAGATGTCACTAGCAGATTTCTTGGCTATGCGTACCGAGATTGAGATAGCTTGCTGGGTTTGAGCTAATCACGCTCGGTACAGTCCGCGATTGCTCAAGAGTCGTGAGACAGCGCTCTGCGCGCTGAGAGTAGGTAGCGCCGCTACTGGCGCACTACCCCTGCAGTCCTCCAAAGAGCAAACTCCTGCGCAATTTCATATCCGGCTTTTTTTCTTTTCTTTTCTTTTGCTTACAATGCCTTGGCCGTTCTTCCTCTTCGAAAGGGAGACCTTTAGTTGCAATGTCAGCCGTATACAGTTCGATGAATACCGACTTGCGCAACACCAACCGTTCTTGTCTTTCCACTGATCAGCGTTAATACTAGACTCGTTTAGCGATCACCAGCGGGTATCACCCGCCGTAGTTTAAGCCCACGCAATCGTCTACCTCAAGCAACGGACTTGACGAAGCAGTTCGCTGTTTGAAGGCCACACCATGCTAGCAATCGTCCTTGTGTCGGCCCGAATAGCTGAGGGTCGACTGTCCGCCGGCTGGCGTTTCTCGGGGACTCGTTTAGCGGTCAACTGCGCATACCATCCGCCGCTATGTCACCCAAGCCGCCACAAAAGCGAATGGCCTGTTCGTGCTGCCATGAGACACCAGCGTCCGTCATTGCCCCCCCCCCCTCATTTCTGGAGGCCGCTCTGCAAACTTCTGCTTGTGGTGCCACAAGTCTTTGAAGGCCGCGGGCACACACACACACACACACTCTCCATCCACCTCAAAGTACGCGAGTTACATCGTTAGGCTGTAGCGCAGTCAATGTCCAGCTGGGTGTCACCCGAAGTTAACCTCGCATGCTCGGTTTCATTAGTGAATTGAACGATCTGTAATTTTGTTCCCGGACTTCGCGGATGGATCCGCGAGCCTAGGTAATAGCCAGCCTGGAACCGTAAGAACTGGAGGCCGTCTTACCTCCACCACCTCCACCAAGGCCCCTCTCCCGTTGAGTCTCAGAAAATGTGTACTACTTATCAGTTCCTATCATGTTCCAGCAAGTCGACACGGCGATAGCTGTCGACACTCTCACGCACCTTGCTTCAACCCTAGCATTTGGCATCGTCTCACTAAAGAAAGACGGGCTCAATCCGGCTTCGTCTTTAGTCGATGGCCAGGCAATTTGGACGATCGCCTTTGACATACTGTTCAGGCTGTTAAACCCACAGGGGGACCCGTGAAGCTAGCCATCTTTGGAGTGTTACTGGTAAGCCGGTGGCCGCTAATGTTAGTTCGATGCAACCCAGGCAACAGGCAAGCAACTAGGTTCCCTGGCCGGACAAACATGGTAGTCATCTGCGGGGGTCCCGAGTTCACCCCGCGTCCCTTATTCGGTCGGTATTTATACTGTGGCCCCCAACGGCAGTTAACGTTGGTAAGACATTTAGTCGCCCGAACCACAACTGCAGGCCACGTACAGGCTGTTTCCCCCTCTATCATTCTCTCTATCCCTGGTCAATTGTTACCTTTTTGTTCATTCTTTGCACGTCTGCGCACGGCCACAGAGGTATGGCCAGCATGGCGGCATCAACCTATCCCCTCTGGAGCCACCGCGTCTTGCTCTTTTTTGACTCTTCTCTCAAATCAGCAGACGCGATGCTGCATTGTGTTCCTTCGGCCATCGCTGCCACCCTGTTCCTCGTTTTTTGCCAATCGTTATCTGCACCAGCCTGTCCGTGTTCATTCGAGCCCGCTGCTGCGAACCAAACTAGTGAGATAAGCATTGCAAACCGCTTAGTTATCGTTCTCGCGCAGTCCTTGCTGATACCCGCAAAGGCAGCGTCTACTGCACTCATCGCATGCCAGGCCACCATTGCAACACTAGTCAGGTACTCGGCTAACGGCCGGGCAAGCATGGCAGCTCTCGAAGCGTCGCTTGAGCTCCTCGCTTCTATTACTGTCGGGATCATGGTGTATGTGGGACACAAGCACGCCGTCCGCTCTTCAGCACTTGTTGCCCTCTACCTCATATTCACGTTCTTCAACGATATTCGAAGAAGTCGACTATTTTTCCTGCAACCTGGTTTGTCTGTGTTCGGTAATCTTGCCGCTGGCAGTGCGGCTTTGCGTCTTTACTTGCTCGTTCTCGAGGAAATGCCCAAGAAAAACTTACTGGCTCCGGCCGGAACCCCTGACTTACAAATCCTGGGCGTCTCAACCGGATACTTCAGCAGAGTGCTTTCCTGTTATCTCAATCCAGTAGTTGTTGCCGGCTTCTATCGCCAGTTGGGCCCTCAAGATATCGGTGACTTGGACCCAGAATTCTCGTCTCAAGTGTTACACGAGAGACTCAAGAGACAGTGGGTTCGCCGCAGCAGCAATAAGTCTCGACATCGCTTACTCCTCTCCTGTCTTGGCACCTGGAAATGGGAAATTTTGCAAATCATGGCCGTTCGTCTCGTCAACATTGGCTGCCTTCTTGGGCAACCTATTCTGATGGAAGAGATCATCAAAGTCGTAGAGATACGCCGTCACCCCGACAATCATATTCCTCTGCTCAAAAGATTTGATCTCCAGGGCGCAACGGTCTTGGTTTTCGTTGGCGTGGCTGTGTCCAGAACAGCGGCAGCATACTTGTCAAACCGTCTCACAGCAAAAGTTCGTGGCGGACTCATTGCTCTGATGATGGAAAAGATTCATCATATCTGCGAGCAAGATGCGCAAAATTCGGAATTGCTCACTAATTTGAGCACCGACATTGAAATCGTCATCGAGGAACTCAGCGCATGCATTGACGTGCCTATGCTATTTCTCGAAACCTCAATCGGCATATTGTTCCTCTCGAGGTTCATTGGTAAAACTTGTTTTTTTGCTGTGTTGCCCGCTGCTGGGAACACTCTCTGCTCATTCTTCTTGGGTCGAGGGACAGTACCTGCACTGGTCAATTGGACTGAGAAAACCAAGACTAGAGTCGCGAAAACGACCGAGGTGCTGAAACAACTCCCTGGAATTAAGATGCTCGGGCTTGGACCTGTCGTGCGTGATTATATCCAGCGCCTTCGCGTCGAGGAAATGCAAGCAGCAATGCCATATCGGTATTTCATGGGCCTTCTCAACATGCTAGAGCAGTTTGCGGATCTGGGGACCCCGGCTATCGTCATTGGGGCCGCATTCGTGAGCGGTGGATTTAACGGGAAACTGGATCCCACCCGAGTGTACCCAGTGCTCGCCGGAGTCAGACTCGTTCAAGCTCCCACCAACAAAGGCGTAATGGCTTATTCATCAGTCGCGCAGTTGGTCGCATCCCTGGGCAGATTTCAAGAATTTCTGCTTCTCCCAGAGCAAACGGATTCACGCGTTAGATGGGATCCCTCGGCATCACTTGACACATTCGACGAAGTCTTGACAGACGGTGGCTCAGCAAGGAGAACACCTAAATCGCCGGCTCACAGCCCCGTAGGAATCATACAATTCGTGAACGCCAGTATTGGATTCGCGGGTGTCGAGGAAGCTCTGCTTTCTGGTATCAATTTCGTCCTCTCCAGGGGATCTGTATCGGGCATCGTCGGAGCAACGGGCTGTGGCAAGACGACTTTCCTCCGGAGCATTCTCGGTGCGGCGAAGACATTCGGCGGATTCGTCTATGTTGACCGTACAGCTATTGCCTACTGTGGCTCGACTGTATGGCTCAGAGATGTTTCTATCCGGGAAAATATCGTTGGGTATCTGCCGTTTGATCCAGTACGGTATGAAATAGCCATACAGAGTTGCCAACTCGTCGACGATTTCGCGAGACTTCCCAAGGGTGACGAGTATATTGTCGGCCCTGGTGGGCTAAACTTGAGCGGCGGTCAGCGCCAGCGCGTGTCTCTAGCTCGGGCTGTTTATTCTCGCTGCAAGATCACGATCATTGATGACGCTCTGAACTCACTTGACGGAACCACAGCTGTGGCGGTCTTACAGGCTCTCTGTGGCGTGGATGGAGTTCTCAGGCGGTCAGGGTCTACAGTGTTGCTGTCAACGTATTTACCCGAAGTCTTGAATGTTGTTGATCAAGTTATCACTTTGAACAACCAAGGACAAGTCTCATTGGATCGAAGCAGCTTTCGCAGCCCTGGCCAATACCAAACCCTGGCCAACGTCCTAGTATCGGCTATGCCCGTTATACGCGACGGAGCTGAGAACAAGGAGAAAGCGGCAATTCGGAGACTGCAATCACTCGACATCAAAAAGGTTTATCCACAAGCGAGCTACGATGGCAAGCACGATAATGACTGGAGGATGTACGTCGTTTTCATCGAAAGCATTGGAAAGTTCAAGTTCCTATGGCTGTTGGTCCTTGGAGCTCTCCTTCCTCTTTCAGAATTTCTCCCCGAATTCCACATCCGCGACTGGACTGATTACGCGCCTAACGACGCCTCCTGGCTCACTCACTATTATTTGCTCATTGGCCTTGCGTGCGCTCTAGTGACAGTGTCTTATTGGCTGCTCTACAACTACTTTGCCTTCCGTGCAGCCACCAAACTACATGAGGAGATTCTTGACACTACCATGCGTGCGACCCTGGGGTTTCTGACCACCACAAAGACTGCAGATATTCTCACCATGTTCGACGAGGATGCACGCAACTGCGCGAGGATGTTGCCGTATCATTTCTTCAGAACACTATACCAGGGCTTCTCAACATGTATGGCCGTCGCTATTGTGATCTCAGTCTCGAGATATATGTCGGTGGGGTTGCCTATTATCCTTCTGGCTCTCTACTTTATTCAGCGATTTTACCTGCGGAGCTCAAGACAGCTTCAAGAAGCTTATGTGCAAGAGAAGGCACCGCTATTCACTTTCTTTTCTGAAACAGCAAGCGGCGTATCATACATCCGCGCGTTCGGCTGGCAGGAGAGAAATATCAAGCGGGGACATGATCTCCTAGACATATCCCAAAGATCTTTCTATCTGGATTGTTGCGCTCCACAAGGGCTAGGGTTCGTGGTAAGTCTCTTGGCCGCCGGGCTGGCACTGCTCTTGGTTTCAGTTGTCATCTGGATCCCAGAGGACACTTCAGGATCCGTTGTAGGGATGTCGCTTCTGAATCTCTTTACTATACAATCGATATTTCAGTTCTTCATTCTCGCCTGGACTGGCTCAGAGATGTCGGTCGCCGTTCTCAAAAAAATGGAGAGATTCAAACGTACAACTCCCCAGGAGCCAATTCGCCCCCCACCTGAAGACCTTCCGGAAGGATGGCCCCTGGCCGGCGACGTGGAGCTATCAAATGTCTCGGCTCGGTACAGGTATATACACAATGCTGTCAACGATTGTGGCTTCAACGGCACGTCTTTGCTAATTCCTTCAACAGGGAAGCCCGAGATGTGCCACCCGTCATTCGGGATGTGTCCCTGATCATCGAACCAGGCGAAAGGATTAGCTTCGTTGGACGAAGCAGCAGGTGAGTGAATTGCACGATATTGTGTGACCCCATTCTGACATTCTATAGCGGCAAAACCTCTCTCATGCTGACTTTGCTGGGTTTCCTCCAATATTCGGGCGTGGTGGAGATTGATGGTGTCGATATTGACACTGTCACTCCAGACTTCTTGCGATCCCGTGTCATCACAATGACACAGGAAGCTGTCCAATTCAACGATACTATTCGCAGAAACCTTATCCCCTTCGACATGAATGAGGAAGAAAAGGACGACGAGTTGGCAGTCAGACAAAGAGCAAGGAGGGATACAATGCTCACACACGTCCTCCAGCAGCTCAACATCTGGAATAAGCTGAGCGACAAAGGTGGGCTGGACGCTATGCTACAGGATGTGGGTTACTCCAAAGGCGAGATGCAGCTGCTGTCTGTAGCGCGAGGCACTGTGCGCCGCCTGGAGACGGGCATCAATCTCATCATGATGGACGAGGCAACAAGCAATCTAGATCCACTTCGAGACGACGCTACACATCAGTTCATGGAACAAACATTCCAGGGCTGTACAGTCATCATCATCTCTCATCGCCAGGAAGTCATCCAAACTACGGATTGCGCCCTCAGGCTTAATGAGGGTGAGCTGATCAATGTTGAGATACCAAACAACCCCCTCACCTGGCTAGGGGCTCCTCTACCGACCCTGCCCGAGAGTGAGATGGAGGAGTCTGGCTTTGACTTTGAAGGGGGTTCTGGATCTGCCTCTCAGCCGGTGGTTATTCCCTAAAGCTGCTGGATCATCTTTGAGGGGTCACTCTGTTTTTGGCTTGTTCAAATTGGATATTTCTTTTGCATCAAGCTTTTATGCTCAACTTGAACAATATTGAACAATATGAGCCCATTTAGGCTACGTACCTTCTTTTCCAATGCTTCTCAGTGCCATGAAAGAAGCTTCGTCGTGAATCGACGAACGCCCAGAAAACTTGACTGGAATCATAGAAACGGAACTGACTAGTGCATATTACTGGGTGTACGACGTATAAAACCGTGTTTGATGTGCCTGGATGCTAACGTGCTTGGATGCTGGGGCGGCTTCGGGTCCTCAAGTGCTGGTGGAATGAGTGTCTATCGCTCCTGAGCATGCCGAGACAGGTAATTGTGACGAATAGTTTGGTATCAGATAACTTGTGAGAAAATACCAGGCAAAATGATTGTAGACTGTGCCATTGATGACCATGTTTATATTGAAGGCCAATTAGGCAAACTGACTGTGCATGACAGATAGTTATCCAGAAGCCTGAAGAGACCATACAGTTTGATGACATTGCCATGGCCATGAATTATCCTTCGGACCATGATCGGATGAAGGGGCCGACTTGCTTCTCACTGCCTCTGGGAGTAGGTTTCGGAGGAGAAGCCGGCATTTGATCTGCACGGCGCTGTGGCACTGGTGACGGCAACATCGTGTGAACCATCGACTTCATAATGCAGTAGCTTCGACTTCAATATTGCTCAACAATATGAATTTATCTGTCCCACTTCATTTAAACGTGCGCAAGCCTGGCTGCTCCCCAACCGCGCCGTGCCGAACATCCGCTGAGCCTCTGGTACAGATTTCAGCGAGCTTGCCCCCCTAAACTCCCAGGAAGTAGGGGACTCCCCGCTGTACCTAGCTACCCGGCCGCGGCCTGGAAAACAGTGGGCGTAACTTGCTTTTTAGCGTTGCTTTTCGCCGCTCAACCCCCAAATAAAGCGTCCGCCAAGTCGGCGCCTTTCGCTTCCCACTCGGAGTCTCAAACGAGCCAATACGCCATTCCGACACTCCCCCCGTTTGCTTCAATTCTATCTTGTCTTTTCCTTCTTTACTCACTTCCACAGACACCCGTCCTTTTTATTCGTCCCAACCTGCCGCATCTGGCCGCCCTTCACATTGTCAGCCCGTCATGTTGGCGGGAAGCAATGCGCGCATCCTGCGCTACATTGTTGTTGCTAGCATTGTACGTCACCCTATCGAGTTTCTCTGCTTTTTTGGCTGCCCGCCACCATGCACGCAGTCGCGCCCCTCGCTGCCCGCTCGGCGGACAGCAAACAAGAAGAACATTATAATCGGGATGCCCGGAGCCATGCATGGCTCAGATGCGCTAACACGTGAAAACCCAATAGACGTTAATGCTCTTCTACCTCTTCAACTCCCACCACGATACCCTCCCGCGACCCGTCCCTGCCCCTGATCAAGCCCGAGCCGGGTCTCAACCGAATCCGCAAAACGTTGCTGCCGTAGACCGCAACGTCGATTCTACGCAAAAGCCCATACCCGTCGATCGCGACCGCCAAGACGCCGAGTCTTCCAAGCCGCCCGCCAGCCCAAGCATGAAGGATGCGCCGTCGTCCATGCTCGACGGTACCGACCCTGGCCCCCGCGCCAACGCCACCTTTGTCACCCTCGCCCGTAACGCCGACGTATGGGATATTGCGCGCTCGATCCGCCAGGTGGAGGACCGCTTCAACCGGCGCTTCAACTACGACTGGGTCTTTCTCAACGACAAGCCCTTTGACGAAAACTTTCGCAACATTACCTCGGCGCTCGTCTCCGGCACGGCGCGCTTTGGCCAGATTCCCATTGAGCACTGGTCGGTGCCTGACTGGATCGATGAGGACAAGGCTAAAAAGGTGCGCGAGGACATGAAGGAGCGCAGAATCATCTATGGCGACTCGACCAGCTACCGCCACATGTGCCGCTTCGAGTCCGGCTTCTTCTTCCAGCACCCCATTATGCAAAACTATGACTTTTACTGGCGGGTCGAGCCCAGCATTGAGCTCTTTTGCGACATTCCCCGAGACCCCTTCCGCTTTATGAAAGAGAATGCGAAAAAGTACAGCTTCACCATCAGCCTGCTCGAGTACGTCGACACGATTCCGACGCTCTGGGACAGCACCAGGAAGTTTATGGAAAACTATCCCCAGCATGTGGCCACCGACAACTCGATGGAGTTTCTGAGTGACGATGGCGGTCAAACCTACAGCATGTGCCACTTTGTAAGTAAAAGGTGCTCGAGAAACAGTTACCAACACAAAACTAACTTGTGTCATCAGTGGTCCAACTTTGAGATTGGAAGCCTCGAGTGGATGCGCAGTGACGCCTACGTCGACTTTTTCAACTCGCTGGACCAAGACGGTGGCTTCTTCTACGAGCGCTGGGGCGATGCTCCCGTTCACTCGATCGCCGCCGGCATTCTCCTCAACAAGACAGAACTCCACTTCTTTGATGAGATTGCCTACTTCCACATGCCCTTTACGCACTGCCCCAACGATGCGCAGTCGCGGATCGACCTCAAGTGCCACTGCAACCCCAAGGACAACTTTGACTGGAGCAGGTACTCGTGCACTGCGAGGTATTTTGAGATGATGGGTTTGCAGAAGCCCGACGGCGTGGACTGAGCGTTGTCCTCTCTCCTACCCGGCAATCGCAGCCTCATGTGTGTACTACTACTTGTTGAATTATGAGGGGTTTGGCGCCATTTGTTTTTTATCCATCTTGTTTCATTTTGGCTTCCTTCTTTCAATACACAGTAAAGAGGAACTTAGCTATAAAGATATGCCCGTCGTTGGCGCCGGGAGGATCATTTGCGTTTGGGGAACGGACTATACATATCAAGACTACACGGCGTTGGCGGGGACCTAGGGTCCAGCTTGCTTTACATTTTGCCTTGACGGCCCTTGTTGTAGAATACACATTGAAGATATGACAAGAATTGTTCATATTTAGCTGTGCTAATAATTTGAAATTGAGGTGTCAAAAGCAATGTCATCTTTGAACAACTGCAGTGCAAAATGTATGCAATTGCTTTGTGTGATGTATAATACAAGTCGCCGTGCGGCGAGATATCGCTAATGCAAATTTGTACAAGATCTATACCCCTTTGTGCTGTACATAGATTCGCCTGTCCCATCTCACAATCCTTCGATGTGTCCGTTTAACCAATGGTGGCTTTTTTCGGCTTCTTTGTGCCGTACTTGCTTCGACTCGTCGCGCGGGTACCAACACCAGCCTGCAGACACGTTAGCTCATCTGACATTAATTTGGAGAATCCGCAGCCCTGAAGCCCTCCGGCGTAGAAGAACATACCAGATCCAGCGCTCCGCGAACGAGATGGTACCGCACGCCGGGGCAGTCCTGCGCGCGGCCGCCGCGCACCAGCACGACGCTGTGCTGCTGGATGTTGTGCCCCTCGCCGGGGATGTAGGCGGTGATGACGGCGCCGCTCGAGAGCTTGACGCGCGCCGTCTTGCGCTCGCCCGAGTTGGGCTTCTTGGGGCGCACGACGCCGACGCGCAGGCACACGCCCTTGAGCGCGGGAGAGCTTGTATTGGCGAGCGCGGGGGAGACGGCGTGGCGCGCGCGCTTGCCCTTGCGGATGCCGCGCAGGACCTGGTTCAGCGTGGCGGGGCGAGGGGCGGTGGTGGAAAACGCAGCGGCGGCGGCGGTTGGGATGGGCGAGGGTGTCGTCGGCTTGGTGAGGAGGATGCGGGTGGGTGGGAGGAGAGAGCTGGTGGCGGAGAGGAGAGGCCGACGGGCGGCGGGCGAAAAGAGGCTTCGCACAATGGAGCCGACCATGGTTGCGGTGGTCAGTTGAGCTCGAAGCGTGGTCGGATTGGCGGAATCGGAAGTCGATTTGGGAAGCTCGTCGGTGTCGTCGGCGCTGGAGTTGCGTCGAAAACTCCTTTGAAGGAGAGTCACGTGGTGGCCCGTCCGATTGGCGTTGCTGTGGGGCCGGGGATCGAGGGCGCGGCAGCGAGTGCGGCGCGACGTGCGGGTGTGAACGACGGAAGTGATTTTTGTAAGAATTTCGTCAAGACGAGAATTGATACTTGATCTACACTTGGTCTTTGGAATTTTTAAAGTTTTGCAGTAATTTCAACTTTGCCGTAGTCGGGCATCTGGCTTTTCGGACGTGTACTCTCTGGCTTACAATGAGATGGGCGGGGAGATTGCTCAACCACTCGACTAATGCTGCGAATGGAATAACGGGGTATTCGATTTGAAGATCTCCGATAAAAGAGCTGGCAATTCGGTAGCCGTATTATTTATACTGATAGTGCGAATGCTGGCACAAGTATCTATAGCTCACTGGATACACAGACCCTCCGATTGCAATTACATGCTTAACCGAATATGATTTTTCTTGATAGACTACAAAGACGGCCATTTCAAAAGTCAAGTTGTAATTTCTGTCTTTTTTTCTTCTTTTTTTTTTAAACAACCCTCTATCCATATCTACCGGTTCCTGCCGCCCCCGGCCTCCTCTCGGCTTAAGCTAAGCCGCTCGGCTCCCTCTCCCTCCCCACACTGAGCAAACAAACCTGACAGCGCCTTTTGCGGGCGGAAAAAGCGGGCAGCGCGGGCCCAGAGCTGCAACCGAACGCCGGCCACTATAAGGAAAGGAAGCCCGTTGCCATCCGACCGCCCTGCACCGCACCGCCGGACGTCATTTTTTCCCTTTTAAAGCACTTGGCTTTGGTGTTTCAATATATTTTTGACAAATTTTTCTTGTTACAGTTTAAAGCTTCAATAGGTCGTCGACGTCACTTTGCCATCTACCACGAAAAACATACCCGAGCCACCCCGTTGCTGTTCCGAACATCGCCCCCCCCAGAGTCGGAACACACCCAACCCAGCAACCACCACAAATCTCACCGCGTCTGCGACTCACCGGCCGACTTTTTCCTCCTTCCTCCACCCATTGAAACTTGGAGCTTCTCTTCCCAAGCATTTACTTACTTGGGCCATCTTTCACCTCCTCCACAATCTCGTTCGCCACCATGTCTTCCTTTACACGAGCCATCCGGCCAGCCCTCCAGGGCGGTCGCCGCGTCCTCCTCGCCCAGCGCCTTCCCGCGACCCAGGCCCTCGCCCGTCCTGTCGCCGCCGCAGCACTGTACGTTTTCTTCTTCTTCTAAACCACCTCGCTCAATCAATTGAAAAACATTCAACTAATTTATGTCTGCGCAGCCGCTCCCTCTCCACTACGGCTCCCCGCCTCAGCAGCGTCGACATCTCCGAGATCCCCCCCACGCCCATCACGCACCTCTCCGAGGTCGAGACGGCCATGGCCGACACCGTCTCCAAGTTTGCCACCGAGGTGGTCCTCCCCAAGGCGCGCGACATGGACGAGGCCGAGGCCATGGACCCCACCGTCGTCGAGCAGCTGTTTGAGCAGGGCCTCATGGGCATCGAGATCCCCGAGGAGTACGGCGGCGCGGGCATGAACTTTACCGCCGCCATCATCGCCATCGAGGAGCTCGCGCGCGCCGACCCCTCCGTGTCCGTCATGGTCGACGTCCACAACACGCTCTGCAACACGGCGCTCATGAAGTGGGGGTCCGAGGCGCTCAAGAAAAAGTACCTCCCCAAGCTGGCCACCAACACGGTCGCCTCCTTCTGCCTCTCGGAGCCCGTTTCCGGCTCCGACGCCTTTGCCATGGCCACGCGCGCGACCGCGACCGCCGACGGCTACAAGATCAACGGCTCCAAGATGTGGATCACAAACTCGATGGAGGCCGGCTTCTTCATCGTCTTTGCCAACCTCGACCCCAGCAAGGGCTACAAGGGCATCACCGCCTTCATCGTCGACAAGGACACGCCCGGCTTCAGCATCGCCAAGAAGGAGAAGAAGCTCGGCATCCGCGCCAGCTCCACCTGCGTCCTCAACTTTGACGACGTCGTCGTCCCCAAGGAGAACCTGCTCGGCAAGGAGGGCGACGGCTACAAGTACGCCATTGGCATCCTCAACGAGGGCCGCATCGGCATCGCCGCGCAGATGACGGGCCTCGCCCTCGGCGCCTTTGAAAACGCCGTCAAGTACGTCTGGAACGACCGCAAGCAGTTTGGCGCCCTCGTCGGCGAGTTCCAGGGCATGCAGCACCAGATTGCGCAGAGCTACACCGAGATCGCCGCCGCGCGCGCCCTCGTCTACAACGCCGCCCGCAAGAAGGAGGCCGGCGAGGACTTTGTCCGCGACGCCGCCATGGCCAAGCTCTACGCCTCGCAGGTCGCGGGCCGCGTGTCCGGGCTCGCCGTCGAGTGGATGGGCGGCATGGGCTTCGTGCGCGAGGGCCTCGCCGAGAAGTTTTGGCGCGACTCCAAGATTGGCGCCATCTACGAGGGCACGAGCAACATTCAGCTCAACACCATTGCCAAGCTCCTCCAAAAGGAATACACTGCGTAAGACAAGGACAAGGAAGGCCAAGGGAGATGTGGATGCAGCATGATACCTCATCGGAGGGATAAAGCGGGAATGAAATTTAGTTACATCTGAAGACAAACTTGTATCTGTAGACTACGCTAGGAAAAATATTGAGCAACTACAAACATAATCTACACAACTCTTCCCTGTTTTTTTCCGTGACTTGTTGGCCACAACGTAATGACATCTACAAAGACAGTCTAGAGAAAACACCATCCATTAATTAGTTTAGCTACAACAAGCGCGCTTCTCTCGTCATCGCCATCTTTCACCACTTTTTTCCAATGTATATAATTACCGCTTTTCTTTTGTCCTGCCATCGTTGTCAAGAAAAAAAAAAAAAAGAAAGAAACACCCCGATGAAAAAAACAGTCATAAAGAGAATCCAACACCGCAGAACTCAAACGAGAAGAAAACAAAACCAAAGTCCAATAAAACGAGCGTTTCAAGAACGGTATAGAGTAAAACAAATGTCCCGTCCATCAAGAGAAAAAAAAAAAAAAAAATAGAAGCCCGTCGCTCTGTTCTTCCCTCGCGTCGGATATCGCAAGAGCGCTAAAACGTCCTCGTGTGCTGCAAGGCATAACAGCAGCCCGCCAAAACAATAAAACAAAGCGAGTGGACGTCAGCAATGGCTTCTTGACGTGTGGCAAGATCATCTAAAAAAAATGAATGTCTTTTTTAATGTGTGTGTGTGTGTGTGCGTGTGTCATGTGCTGGCAGACTGCTTCCCTGCCCGCCATCTTTCAACTCCGGCTTCTGTATGCACCCTTCATAAAATATATCGCATGCACCATGCTTCTCCAAATGGCACGACTCCCATCATGCTCTCGTCAATTTCATCGTCTTCACTTCATTAGACATTGTTAAAAACCAAGTCTTTCTCAATCATTCAAAATCAGCCGTGTACGAGAAGCCACGGAACTCTTCCTGCATCGCTTGCGACAAGACTGTAGAGCGTGTTAGAAATAAATTTGATAAAAACATGACGTCTGCACATACCTGACTGCACCGGCGTAAGAACGGGCGTGACGCTGGTAAATTCAGAATCAAAGTTGCTCGTGTCCGTTGCACTCTTGATCGCGGGCTTAAATGGCGGCGGTCCTCGCTTCAGGTAAATCTCCTCCCAGTTGATGTTCTTAAAGAACGCATGGCTCATGACTTCCTGCGCGTCCGTCGGGCCGCTACCCAAACGGTCGTTGGGCTCGCGCGTGAGCAGCTTCTGAAGAATAGACACAGACTCCTTGGGCATGCTAATCGGGTAAAGCGGCTCATCCGACAGAATGGCTTCGTAGATTTCGTCCTCGTCGTCGCCGCGGAATGGCGACTGCTGAAGAAGCATCTGGTAGATCAAGACACCAAATGCCCACCAATCGACGGCGCGGCCATATTTCTTGTCCAGCAGAATCTCTGGTGCCATGAACTCGGGCGTACCACAGAATGTGCCGGTAGTGGAGCCGTACCACATGTCCTCCTTGCAAAGACCGTAATCGGCTACCTTGATGTGTCCATCTAGCGTCAACATGATGTTGTCGAGCTTCAGATCACGGTAGACGACACCATTCTCGTGGAAATACTTCAAGGCCAAGCAGACTTCGGCAGCATAAAACTGTGCTCGTCTAGCGCCAAATTGTCCGCGCTGAATATGAAGCATCAGATCACCGCCGCTAATGTACTCCATGACAAAGTATACTCGCGTCTCCGTCTGGAAACAGGCGTGCAGGTTGGTCAGGAAGGGGTGGCGCTCTCGGTTGGCGACCAAGAAGACTCTCTTCTCAGAGCGCATACTCTCGACTTCATCATGCTCGATGATAAACTCCTTCTTTAAGACCTTGATAGCGTATAGCTTCTTGGATCTCTTAGTCTCGGCAAGCATGACCTTGCCAAAGTTGCCCTTGCCCAGGACAGCCAGGAAGTTGAAGTGGTCCAGGCCGATACGCTGTCCAGTGCCGGGGTCGGTGGCAAGAGGCAATGCCTTGCGGCCACCGGCTTGCCCACCTTGGGGAGAGTACGACTTTTGGGGCGAAAGCGGCTCGGCAGGTCGAACAGCGGGTTGGGCGGGAGGAGGCATCTGCTGCGCAGGTCTGATCTGAGCAGGGGGCTGGATTTGCTGTTGTTGAGCGTAGCCGCTGTTGACATTTGCATAATCTGCTGGGTTGTAGGGACGCGCCTGCTGCTGCGCTTGCACCTGACTTCCGTAGGCGCCCGCGGCAGCATATGCATCCGGAGACGGTTGGCCATAGCTGCCATATCGGCCGGCTTCGGGCCTTTGCGTTTGCTGCGACACGCCAGACATGGCGGCCGAAGCAGCCGCAGCAGCTGCTGCTGAAGAGGCAGGAGTGATTGACGAGCTGGTGCTTGATGGCGCGCGTCCAGGCGCTGGCCGCTGTTGTGGGGCCTGTTGACTGGAGTACATGCGTCTGGCGGCCTCGGCTGCTTCGGTGGTCGTGGGAGTGAGCTGCGGCGGCTGTGCGGAACCAGTCGGGGAGACACCGGAAGTCGATGTGCCCGACTGAGAGCCAGGAGTGCTCATCTTGCGTAGGGTTCTGTCCGTCAAGTTGGTAGTCGTCTTAGCCTTTTGCTTGTGGGTGCGAATGCCCTGGAGAATCTGATTCGCCACAGCCATGGACATGCCGCAGAAGTCTGGCACAAGGTGCACACAGTTAGCGTGACTTGTGAGACTGCACTCGGTACACTTTCTGCAGTTCTTTTTGCCAAAGGGTAGTATATAACCACAGTGGCAGCACCAGTTCGCGGTGACATTTGAAAAGGGCTGGAATCTGTGGGGAATGCGATGGTTGATCTTTTCTTCCTCGGGGTCTGTCTCCGCGTTGCTCTTGCTGATGCATTTGGTAACTACACTCTGGTAGCATTTCGTGTGACACGTATACTTGCAGTCCTCACACTGCATGCCGGCGGAGTATTTGAGAAAATCGCCGCAGAGAGCACATCGCATGATATTGTAGAATTGCTGCTGGACAAATTTGTGGCCATACATTTCGTGGACCTCTTCTTTGCGCTGACGAACAGCACCCTTTCGGCCGAGACCGACGTCGACGGTGCGCTTGTCACGGTTCTGCTTGTCGAAACTCATCTGCAGCTGAATCTGGCCGGCGGGCTCCAGATTGAACCAGCCATCGATGGGGCCGGCGTTGATCTGGGAGGGCGGAGGAGCGCCGTAGGCACCACCAGGTTGGGCGCCGCCAGGGGCGCCGCCAGCCTGGGCACCGAAGGATCCTTGCGACGGGCTCATGGGAAACTGAGCAGGGGCGGCGGCGCCGGCGATACTGCCCATCTTGTCGGCAGAGACCCAGCCGGAACTACTCATTTCGGCCTCGATTCTCTTGCGACGCATTTCCTCAACTATGTCGGATATTCTGACCCAGAGCAGGCCGATGGGCATGGGGTGCTCGCCGGGTTTGTCGTAGACGATGATTTCCAGTTCGTTGGCCTTGTCTACATCGATAGTGTGGAATTCGGATTCCCAGCGGTCGTTTCTGGAAACTTTGGTGCGAGCCGTCACAGTGTCCTCGACCTTGACAGCCACAAACGTTTCGGGACCGCGCGAGAAGCGAGTCGTCGCGGCGTGGTCGACATTGTTGACGGCGATGATGCGCAGGGAGAGGGAACCGCTGAGGGGCTTGCGGAGATTGGGAGTATTAATAGAATCATCTGGAAACAGTCAGCAAGGGCGCGCAGAGACTCAAATAGCGATGGGAGCGTACCGTCGGGCGTATCCGAGTTGTCCATGTCAATATGCAGTTCCTCGTATCTCTTCAATGCCTGCTTCAAGAGAACGATTTTCTGCTTGCTGTCCACCCTCCTCGCTGCGGCGTCGGCTTTGCTCTTGCGATCTCCCTCCATTGAATATAGCTGAACCATTTTTTCGACACCCTTGAGGTACTGTTCCTCAACATTGAGCTTGAACTGGAGCTGGGAGAGCATGAGCTGGATACGGGGACCCAGGTACGGGGTATCATATTTGATAAGATCTGTGAGATGGTAGTTAGCCAGCTGTGCCTAGAGCAGAAGGCGGCACAGGTCGCTGCAGGAGGGGAGCTCGTACCAAGCTTGGTAAAGTTGGGCCGACCCTTGGGCATGGGTGCACCAGGAGGCTGCGCGGGGTAGGGATGCTGGGAGGGCATCCTATCGCCGTGCTGGCCAATCTGGCTGTACTGGACCGATGAGTCCTTGGGCGGAGGCGGGGGAGGGCCATCAGCATCATCGTGGACGCCCATGCTGCTGACGCCTTGGTTGACACGGCGCATCTGGAGCTCATTGAGGCGTTCCTCGAAGAACTGCATGTTGCGGCGACCGTCGCGGATCTGGGAGTCGAGGCGAGAGCGGACGGCGTCGTTGTCTGTCTGGGACCGCATATTGTTGGCAGCGGTCATGAGGACGCGCTCCTTTTCGATCTTGCGCTGGATGTCGAGGATGGCTTGATCTTCGTTCATGGCGGCGGTGGGGGGCGCGATGCGTTCGCGCAAGACGTCGAGGTGTTGCGTAACCCGAGAGGGGATTGGTGCGTGAGGCTGCGAGGAGCAACGGCAGCTGCGATGTGTCTGCTCGCTCTGTTCGACAGCTCAAGAGAAAGCAACAAGGCGTTTCTCCGTCAACGGGTGGTGGTGGTGGTGGTGGTGATGGTGGTTGTGGTGGCGTAAAGATAAGGTTGACCAACTGTATCCGTAGTATGCAAGAAAAAAGAAAACAAGAGGGGTGGGCCAATGGGCGTGGACAGGACTGAAGGCGAGAGCAGCCGGGAGAGAGGGCCGTTTTATCAAGAAGCTTGTCAGTCTGTTGGAGTGTCTCTCTCGGTCTCTCGCTCGGGCAGCAACACGAGGGAGGTGGATGCAGACTGGATGCAGACCTGAGGAGGACGAGTTGGTGGTGTTGGTGGTGGTGGTGGAAAGTGGGAAAGATGTCGTCAGTGACGGAGAGAGGGGACAGCGCCGGAGGGCTTCGTCTTGGCTTGAGCTAAGTTGCCAGTACTGACTGGTACGTGCTGGGCAACTGGGTCAGTTTTGGCGGTGCATCTGTGGCGGGGTTTTGTGTTTTGCCAACGTTAGGGCCCACCCATGCCACAGCGCTGTGCCCGCTGTAAAGTGCTGTCCAGCTAGACTTTAGAGCCGAGCAGTGCCTGTACCTTAGCACCCCAAAACACCTACTTAGGTATTATTTACCTTGGGTATTTTATGGTGCGCGCACCTTTTATTGGCCGCGGACGACCGCAGCGTTCATCTCTACATCACTAAAATTCGAGCCTTTATTTCCTTCCACTACACGGCAGTGCCTGGCGGGCTGAGCGGTGTTCCTGCCCAAGTTGGCCGTTGCCGACATTGGTTGCCTTTCGCGCCTTGTTTCCTGCATAATTGGCACATACAGAGGACTGTGCACTGCCATTCTGCACGTACGTAGATACTTGTCTGGCCGCCATTGGCATCGCATCTCTCTGAACATCTGCAGGCTGCAGCGCACGTCTTCCACCCCCTGGCACGCGCCGACCATCCCATCCAATCTGCTCCGGCTTGCACCACCTACAAGACGCGCTACACAACCCATTTCCCACCCACGCCAGAACCAAACAAACCCCCCCATCGTGGCGTCAACCGGCCGCCCTGCCTAGTACATACATACGTCAAGGCAAAATGTATGTTGTGCTGATGAAGAGCCCTGTTCCCATGACACTATTTTTTCTCTTCCTGTGTGGCCCTGGCACCCTCCCCCCCTGTAATTTTTTTCTCTCCCCAACCCTGGTCTTATTATCCCCGGTCACCCGCGGAATCGTTAGCCGAACAGAGACCCTTGCACCGAAACTTGGCACCCAAAATGGCAATACGCCCCCCACACCAAACGTCCCCCCCCCCGGCGAGTAACTAACGCGGACGAGCAGTGTAATTCTGTTTCCTCGTGGGATTCTTGCGATTGAAATCGACATGGTCAAGATGACGGTAAAGGACTATTGAAATATCATGGCTTTTCTATTTATTTATTTATTTAGCATAAATTTCTGCACGCAGCGACCTTAGCACGACATACATCAGCGCGCACTGTTAGCAGCCTTTGTTTCGATTGTTCCAAACATTCACATTGTAAACTGCTTCGACCGCGTCTTTGTCTCCCCTCACCGCCAGCCATTGTGCCATGGCATTGTGCCATGTGCATGTCCTCGCCGGTCTCGAGGAGGCCTCTAATCAGCGCGCGTGACCAGTATCCATGAAACAACCAATGCCAAAAAAAAAAACAAATACCAATGACCAAGATATGTTGGGCGGCCTCCGCAAAACACCAACACGAGGCCTGGCTTCTGGTGATGGTGACGTCTGTCGGCCCTGGGTGCCGAGACGGGGCGCGGCCAAGGTTCGATGCGCCCTTCCCAATTGAACGAATAAGAGTAAGAGTAAAACAGAGCCCTAACGAATGCACCCTTTATTTTTCCTGTTGAGCCGAGTACAACGTAGTGCTTGTGCCCCGGAGGACTCCCGCTGCGCCACAACCCTCCCACTACCGACATGGCGAGCGATTCCACTATTTTGCCGCTGCTCTGCACATCCTTCGGACACGCCGTTGATTGCAGACAGGGCTCCCTCCCAGCCTCCGGTAATGTAGATATCAATTGTCATGTATTTCGCTCGTATAATGTACGTCTTCTACTTCAATGCTCTTATCTTACAACCCAATGTAGAAAAAAAAAAGGCGCCGAGGTGGGGGATTTCATATACAGGGAGTTTTGCCGATGTGCTCGTCTAGCGGGTAGCCAACAGGGCTATGCTGCCGACAATGGCGGCGCCGGCCACGGCTCCTTGGAGCACCAGCGTCGAGGCGTCCTTCATGCGGAGATCAACCCGTCTCTCGCTGCAGAGGTCGACGGCCGCCAGCTTCCACTTCGCGGGGTCTTGTAGGAACTCACCCCATGTGGTCGTCGCAGTTATCTGCGCCGGCACAGCCTCCTCCGCAAGCGACACTTCCGACGACGTCTTCTTCTCCCGACCAGCCTCCAGCACCGCGTCCATCTTGTGCTCAAAGTCGGCCCGCAGGGCCTCCATCTCCGTCCGGACGCCCGCGAGTACGTCCTTTTCGTGCTCGACCATGCCGCGCACCAGCCTCCTGCGCCGCCACGGCTCCGCAAAGAACTGCAGCAGCACAAACAGCACAAAGTTCATGCCCATGAGGCCCCAGGTGCCCCATGTGCTCGCCCGGCGGATGCGGTCGCTCCAGATCTGCTCCTCGTGGTAGCGCTTCAGGATCCCCGCGTTCAACCTCTGATTCAGGCTCTGCTCCTCGGCCTCGGCCTCGGTGAGGGCCTCCTGCGCGGCCGCCACGGCGCCCTCGAGCGCGTGGTCGGCGCGGTACAGCTCCGTGAAGCGCTCCAGGTCTGCGGGCGACCAGGTGTCTTTACGTGCGAGCAGCGTCGTCACCTCGCGCTGCGTGGCCGCGCGCTTGGCGTTGGACGTCTTGTAGGCCGAGCGCGCCGCGCGCACCGCCTCCTGCGCAGCGCCCAGCGACCGCTCCATGGCGTCGTTGGCGGACTTGATGGATTCGATGGCCGAGTAACCCGTCACGTCGTTGAGCGTCTGCGAGGCCGTCAGCGCGCGCGCCTGCAGACGGTCCATGGCCGAGCTGAACTTGGCGTTGAGGGCGCTGCGCCGGCTCTCGGCCGTCGAGGGGAGGCTGGCGTCGCGGGGCGTGCTCGTGTCTTTGTCGGACGGCGGCGGCGGCGGCGGCGGCGGAGGCTGCGGGGATGTCGAGTATAGGCGGTGGGTAGCAGAAGAAGCTGCGTGGCGGCTGTGTAGATATTGTCGCATGGCCATTCGGGGCATCGCTATTCGGGTTGCCGCTGCCATGATGCTCTTCTGCGACGTCACACGAGCGGCTGCCCCTGCAAAGGGTCGCATCGCGATGAGCAATTGATCAGGCAGCTCGTGATGCGTCGCTATCGCACAGCGTATCGTCCCCCCAAATCAATGCCGAAAAGAAAAAGAGAAGGGAAAGTGTTCGTGGAAATCTCGGTTCTGTCGAGTTGGAGTAGGACCCTAGCTAAGCTAGGCAAGCTTGTCGCTGACCGCTTTGGCGGGCCGTACAGTGCGAAGAGTGGCTTTGTTGGGCGCTGGCAGAAACAGCCCGACCGCAGAGGGTGGCTTTTTGGAGGGGTACTGCGACACTGGGGACCAACAGCTGTCTTGTAGCAGTCTGCATTTTCGACTTATCAACTCAATCTCTACTTAAACTGGCAATTCTGGTAATTGTAGAATTTGCGGATAAAAATCTACGCAAAGAAACTGTCATGGACAAGCTAAGAATTGGAAACGCACCGAAACCATTACTCTTGATGCACCTCTGCCGAGAATACTCATCCTTGTCGTTTCACGCATCATCATCTTCGTGTAATAAAGGTGAAAATTGACTTTTTATACATTACTCTGGTATGGTATCTTTTTTAACTTGAATAAGTCCGCTGTCTAATTCGAGCCTTCCGCGAGCGCACGCTCCCACCAGTATTTGTCCTATCGCTCTGTAGCGTCCGCACTGTGCACCATTACACCCTCTCCCGGTTCAAGCTTTCACAAATAGCTTGAACCCGACCTTCATCGTCCGCACAGTAGTGAGGATGGCAGTGGAGATAAAGAACATGACACCACACCACACAATCATACCGGTCCAGTTCCTGTTGTCGCTACTCCCCAGAATGGCACCCGCCACAGGGCTGCCGATAAGGGCGCCGAGGCCAATAATGGCAAAGCTCATGCCCAGCCGCGTGGCCCAGACACTCTTATCAGGCGACAGGCTCGTCACGATCGGGATGGGAAGAGAGACATACGGGGCGGACACGAAGCCGTAGATGACGGCAAACGCGACGACGCCGCCGGGGGTCTTGATGCCCAAGAGAGCAAACGACATGGCACCGGAAATGATGCCAAAGACAATCTGCACGTTCATGAGCCCGTAGCGCCCGGCGATCCAGTTGGGGATCAGACGGCCCAGAAAGGAGCCGCCGTTGAGGATGGGCAAGAGGTAGTTGGCCAGACTCGGCTTGGCACCGGCCACTTCGATGGCGTAGAGGGAGATGAAGTAGTAGAAGACGTAGAGTCCTAGGAAGTTGACAAAGAAGCTCAGACAAGCGATGAGGTAGAGCTTGTCTTTGAAGTGTCGGAGGTCGATGACCTTGCGCTTTCGCGGGTTGGGCCCAACGCGGACTCTCATGACGGCAGCGGCGAAGAGCATGGTGCCGAGGACCATGAAGCCCATGATGCGTACCGTCCACGGAAATCCAATCGATCCTTTGAGGCGTTGAAGCATGATGGGATATATAATGGCACCTGAAGAAGAGTTAGTTGTGTGTTTCCTTTCCAAGAGTATCATGTCAACTTACCAATGCTCGATCCGCTCACCGAGATTCCAATGGCGAGGGGTGTGCGCGTCGAAAACCACTGCGACACGACCGACGACGCCGGCAGGAAGATGAGGCCAAAGCCGATGCCCGTCACAATGGTCTGGGCGAGGAAGAACTGGTAAAAGGTATGGCACAGGCTGACCATCATCAGCCCAAAAACGGTGACGACGGTGCCGATGCCGAGCAGCAGGTGCAGGTGGCCCGTGTCCAGCAACGGCCCCGTGAAGATGCAGACGACGTAGCAGACGAGGAACTGGGCGGAGCCGATCCAGGCGATGGTCGACGTCGTCTCCTGCTTGAGAATGTCCGTCTCGTAGATGCTCTGGAACTGGCCGTACGAGTTGAGCAGGCCGAGGACGTTGAACATGATGGTCCAGGCGCCGGCGACCTGCAGCCAGGCCTTTACGCCGCCGTTGGGCGGCGCGGGGGGCTGCGAGTCATCGTGCTGCTTTTCCGACGATGGTGCGTCGGGCGAGTCGTGCGGCGTGGAATCGCTGTCTTGACGGAGCGTCAACGGGTCCGAGTCGTGTGGTTGCTGTTGGTGCTGTTGTTCCTTGGACTCCATGTTCGTGGAGAGGGTCTTTGCTGGTGAGAGAGAGTTGGGAGGTTGAAGCTCGAGGGCTGAGCGCAAAGATAAAGGGAGTCGCAAGGCGTGAGACGGGATTGGTAAGCTTGCGCGCGTTGTGTGGTGTGTGTTGTGCGCAATTCCCAGGGACAAAGGGAAATGATGTCACGGGCTGGCTGCTCTTCTAATCTACGCCAGTAAACACAGCCTGATTCCATCTAAACAGCTTGATTGATCTACAAAGGACGGCACGGGCGTAACAGGCGTGCGGATCCACTGTGCGAGCCGGCAGCTACCCCCGGTTATTATTTAGTGAAACCGGGGTGTGCCAAGTATTTTAGCACCGATGACAGAGGAGCTGGAGGAAAACGGGTACAGGTGATATTTTTTAGAGCTTAAATGCGGGTTGGAATGCTGCTTTGCTGAATGCGGATAGATACCATAGTGCACACAAAAAGCCCTGGGGAAAAGCGTAGGTAGTGAGGGTATGTAGGTACGTAGGTACCTGCTGTGGATTTCTAAGCCAATGGACGAAAATTATTGCTGCCAAAAAGCACTCGTCTTGAACAACAGCTGCCAGCAATGTGATATGGGATGGATGGGCCGTTTGCCTGAAATTTTCAGTGGACACCTCGACACTTGAACTTGACACTACGATCGTTCAGGGATCAATCAATCACTTTACTTTTTGTGCTAACTAAATTTGTGGAATTCCCGAGCCGAGAGCCGGCATCAACGGGCGCATGTGTTAGTTGGCTGCTCGATTACCAATCTCAACCCCCCCCTCCCCCCGTTAATAATAGTCATTAGCCCTGTCTTGCCTACGTAGCTGTGGCGACAGCACAAGCCCTGTCTGAAGGATCGCGTCCGTCCCTCTCGGCCGAATTATCGTCCGCTGATTACGCCCTGCCGCAAACGACGCCCAGGGGCAAGGACAACTCGACTGCATCATGTCGCTATCGTACAGGAAGCGAAGCCCGCAGGCCTGTCGATCGCTCGTCTGGGAATAATTGCCGGATCTTTTGCCGTGCCTGTGGCGTACTGGCGGTGATTTTGTGTACGGATGGGTGTTGGTGGCTGCACAGTCGGGGATCGCTACCACGGTTGTCGCCCGCAGCACACACCAAAAGATGCAACCGAGGTTGGTATGGTTTTCCCGATCATGATTCCATTTACTACCGTTCTCAAGATGCGGTATGCAGAATTGAATTTACATCTGCATACAGAGTTCATTACATCACCTTGTGCAAGTTCGAGTTAATACCTGCGTGTTGATTGTTTTCGGTTTATACGCAGATTCACATTTGATATAATAAATGGCAACTAATAAAACGCTTTAAACAATCGAGTAAATCTGACTGTTCTCATTCCCCAATCCCATCGACTGTGCTTTCCAGGCCAAGTCCGGCGACACTTCCACGTCCTCTGTGATGATCTTCTGGCCAGTGCCAGCCTCAATCTCCGACAGATCCAGAGCCTCGTCCACGACGGTAGCACTCGAGCTCAGATTCTGGGCCTGCGCCGCATCATTCTTCTCGCTACCGCTCATCGAGCCAGGGCTCTTGCTGCCGCGGCCCCAGCCCGTCAGCTCCCTGGCCTTGGTCATGGCGTAGGAGAACTGCGTCTTCTCGTCCCTGTTGGCGGCGAGGGCCTTTTCCGCCGCGCTGCTGTACTCGTGCACGTCGGAGACGGAGAGCGCCACGTGGTGGTAGAGCTGCCCGGTGCGCATGCTCTCGTACACCTTGGAGATCATGCCGCCCATGGTCGCGCCCCTCTGGGCGTCGTGCGACGGCTCGCCCCAGGTAAACTCGCCGCCCTCCTCCTGCGGCGTCGAGATGAGCTTGTTGCTCATAAACGGCACGCCGAGCTCGTGGCGGACAAAGTTGTACATGCGGCTGGATGCGCTGCCGATGTACGGCGTGGCGTCCGGGCTGGCGTAGTACGCCTCTCGGTTCATCTGGAAAAGGTCGAGCGCGGTGGCGCTGCACTTCTCCGTCCACTCCCGCAGCGCCTGCATGGCTTCCGTCGTGGTCCGGATGTGCTTGAGCACCAGGGGCTGCAGGGACTCGAATGTCACCGCGAACCGCTTGGGCGAGTCAAAGTGCGTGTATGTGTCGAGCGCCTTTTGAAAAGCGGCCCAGAGCGCGGACAGCAGCACCTCGGCCGTCTCGGGAGCCAGCAGGAACTCCGAAAAGACCTCCCGGGTCATGTCCTTGAAGATGGGGGCCATGGTCGCCAGGTACTTGCAGGACATGGCGCGGAGGTCCAGGGCCTGGCAGCACGCGACGAGGTGGGCGGCGGATAACTGCGAAAGCGTCTCGACGGCCTCCAAGGTGTAGCGACCGGAGATGAGGGCCAGCGAGTTGATGGACTGGTTGCCCATTTCTGCTGTCTGGACATGGCTTCCCACCGGATTGGCCAAGAATCCAAGTTCGGCCTGAAGGGCAGCAATCATGATGTCGGTGCCTTTCCAGATAAAGGATTGGCTGGGTTCCTCGGCGACGAGATTTGGTGCCAGTCCACGATTGGTTGCAGGGTTGATGAGCTCTGCGCACTGCGAGAAGAGCATGCGACCGATGGTCTGCAGTGACTGGCGTGTTTTTTCCATCGCGCTGGTGACGGCACGAGCCTGGAAATTGCCTCCGTGCATCATTTTACCGTCCCGGGCGGGGTCAATCAGAGGGTTGTCGGTCACTGAGTTCATCTCGATGCCGATTTGCTGGTGAGCCAAGTGCAAGTCTTCCAGGACAGGCCCGATCCATTGCGATGCCGTTCGTACCGAGTACCGGTCTTGGCGGAGCTCTCCCTCCTCCGTGTCGCTGTGCTGCACAAGCGACGACTTTGACAGAAAGCCGTGGATGTTCCGGGCCGCTTCCATCTGGCCGGGATGGGGTCGCACCTCGCCAAAGAATGCGTCAAAACTCTCATCCGTGCCGAGAAGGGCCTCGACAGTCATGGCAGTCAGAATCTGCGAAAGGGCGGCTTGCCCCATGGCGTCGTGCAGCGCCAGCGATCCGACGGCGCAAGAGACGGCCGTGCCGTTGACCAGCGCAAGACCCTCCTTGGCGCCCAGCGAGACGGGCTTGATGTCCTTTTCCGCCAGCGCGACGTCGGCCCTCGTGAGGCGGCGCTCGCCATGGGCGTTGCGTGTCCAGACATTCAAGCCGGGCTTTCCCTGTACCACGCCGGCAATGTAGGACAGAGGACTCAGATCACCCGACGCCGAAATGCTTCCTTTGACGGGCACCAGAGGCGTGATGCCCTCTTCCAGGATCTGGTGCAGAGTGCGAATGGTCGTCTCTTTGATGCCGGAGAAGCCAGAAGCCAGAGAGTTGAGCCGGATCAGCATGGCGGCTCTGACCCAAGATTCAGGCATAGATGTTGAGGCTAACGGAGAATCAAGCGGGAGAGCTGATTGACTGATGATGTCGTTCAAGTCTGTGTCGTGGCGCGACTCGGGAGCCGTGACTGTCCGGTCTTCTGCGATGACGCCATATTGAAGCATACGCAGCAGATTTGACTGGAGTTCTTGCACTTGGTTTGTGCGTGTGTTGGCACTGCCACCGAAACCTGTGTTGACACCTGAGATCATGTTAGCTGTGAAATCGAGAGATTGTAAAGAATTGAGTCTCACCATATACGACCTCACCCTTGTCAATACTTGCTTGAAGCATCTCGGCAGTCTTTACGACAGCCGAAATGCTGCCTTCGGACAAATGTGAAGGTGTTCCATATCTAGGGTTGAGTCAATATATTGGTGCGAGGCAGTGAAAAGACTGACGTACCTGGCAATTGCAATCACAGTAGCCAGATCTAGGCTCTTTCCGTCAATTTCTTGATTGGCGGAATGCCCCTTGAGTTTTGCTGCGATAGCGTCCCAATGAGACAAGTAGAGATCGTTGATCGACCCCAACGACATTTTTTAGGGATAGGGTTATGTCTGTGATTTTTTTGTTCAAGAATTGTGCTGAAGAATGAAGAAAGAGATAATTGGTAGAGAGGATGACACTAATTGAAAGATGTTTGAGGAGTTCAAGAGGATTTTTCTCGTCTGAAAGTAGGAAGATGCTGCCATATATCAAGAAAAAGAAACAATGTACTATTGGGGCTGTGGCAAGACTGCCAGCAGCCTAACTTTTCAGGTTACTTCAACCTGGGTGAACAAGACTCCCAAAAAGATTCTACAGAGCTGCCCGCCCGAAGTCCTGCTGGTAAGCTTGCAGGATGCTGTCCCGTCCCGAGCTTACCTCGTCAATATGAAGCTAAACTGCCAGCAGCCTGGATTTCAAAGATACATCAATCAAGCTGAATGAAATGGCATCCAATCATTTCCGAGGAAGCAACAATCTGAAAAATGGCCAGCAAATGTTACGTATGTCTTCCGTTCCGCCGGATTGCCTGTTCATCGTGTTGATCCAAGTATTCACATCGCCCTTGCGATCGAAGGCAATAGCTTTCTTTGGCATGACGTATCTCTGTCAGACGGCTCAAAGTGAGGCCGTCGCATGACTAACTTGCTTTGAGACCCTTTGATTTTTGAAACAAGAGATTGTCGTTAGAGAAACGGCCCTTCGTCCAAGAAAGGAAAGTCCACATTTTCAGCTCTCGGGAACATGTCGGCCAAGTGGTCCCGTGAAGTGCTGTTATGCGCGTATCCGTACTGCTCCCATAGACTGCGGTGCGAGTCTTGATAGTAAAATGTATAGAAAGACTTGGTAACTAGTTTTAGTTACAGCTTTCGTGTTCTTTTGCGCCACAATGCAACGTCATTAGATGTCGTTCGTGACTTGGTTCCGGCTCTGGCTGCAGGCAACTTACGAAGTGGCGCATAAGTGGCGTCCTTGTAGGTGGAGCTCCTTCAGCTCGAGACCTTGCGACTGGAAGCCGTCTTTGGCTTCATGTCATAAATTCTTGCGAGAGTGTTCTCGGCATCGGTGCTACAGACCCCTGCCCGGCTGCCAGGTACGTACCCTAGGCAGGCACCGCGGAACTGGGCGAGCCCCGACGAATGGGCTCGTCTATGTACATGTCGAGAACACGACTTGTCCAATCAAAGACTGTGTAGGGCAAGAGTCGCGCGATAGAGCGCTGATATCGGAGTAATAGAGCAGCGGGAGGAAAAGATCAGCGCTGGCGGAGGCGGCGCTAGTGACGGGACATCGGCCCAGGCCGATCTGCAGGCTGGATCACCTATAATGGGGGCGCTGATAACTAGCGGGAAAACGGCTGAAGCGGAGAAGATCCACGTTCAAGTCGCCGGGTTGACACTCAGGCGACTGGCCGATGTGTGGCTGCGAGTGCCGGAGAGGCGCACAGCCAGCATCTGTGCGTGTCATGCTGGGCGCCTCGCTTCCCACCTGCTGGGCGCCACCCCCTTCCCGCGCATGTTTGAATCTGCTTACTCGCTGCCCTCCTTTATTTAGCGCTTCGATATTGCTTACTGCGTGGCACACTTCCGGCGCGCAGGATCGGAACCCCCCGCTTACTCGGTGCCAGACCAGCCAAACCTTCCTCGTTGGGGAGTTCGGACAGGCAGAAATGCACTAAGAGATTGGCGTTGCGAGAAATACATGATGGACCAATGATGGCGACGGTTTTTGCGTTGGCGTCCTCGCCAGCTTCCAGCCGCAATGCACCACCACCAGTTGCATGCCAATGCTGTAAGTGGCTTTGGCGATTGATTGAGCTTACACCACCAACTGTGTTGTATGCTGTCAGTGGCGTCGGTGACAGCCTGGGCTTACAAGTCCCGGTGCAGGTGTTGATCGATGACATACGTCGTTCCTGGGGGCATTATATATTGCTACTCGGATATGCTGCCTGCCTTATCCGTTTATCAACACTTTACAGTTCATTGTGTTGCTTGCATCTATTCAAGCAGCAGTCCCTTTTATTTACCATCGCCATGGGTGAAAGCCTAATCTCTACCGTGCTCCATGCCGACAGGCAGGACATTCTTCGATATGCCCCGTTTATGGCGGCTGCCCTCTTGTCAATTCTCGTCATTAATTACTTTCGAAACCCTCTGAGAAAGGTCCCTGGACCGTTTTGGGCCAAGTTCTCCAACCTATGGCTCGTCTATCATACTCGTCAGGGACACATGCACCGCAAGATCATTGAGGTGCACGAGAAGTATGGACCGCTGGTCAGACTCGGACCGCACGAAATTAGCACCGCGGACATTGATTCTCTCCGAACCATATACGGTTTGTAACTCGATTCCAATTCCTTCCAGTACATGACGCTAACGTTCCGACAGGTGCCGGCAATGATTTCCGTAAAAGTGACTGGTACATGCCATGGCAGGGCACCCGCAAATGGGACCTCTTCTCGGAACGCAACGAGAACATTCATCGATCGCAACGACGATTGGTCAGCCACATCTATTCGCTGTCCAACATGAAGAAATTGGAGCCCTATGTCGACAGCGCCATCCTATTCTTGCTCAAGAAAATGGCTTCCATGGAGGGTCAAAAGATTGATGTGGGAAGATGGACTAGGCTCTTTGCCTACGGTTAGTAAGATCATCTGACATCATACGATACAATACTAATGTCTACAGATGTCATCGGTGAAGTCACGTTTTCCAAGCGTTTTGGTTTCATGGACGAGGGCATAGACGATGGTGCCTTTACCATGATCGACAACATCTTGCAGTGCGCCAACTGGGTGGGACATATTCCCTGGTTCTACTACCTCAGCGTATGGCTTGCGCCCGTGACCGGCATGCACCTTGCGATTACCCAGCGCCAGGGCAAGCTCCTGCAGATTTCGCAGCAGAACATCAAGGAGCGTAAGGAGCGAGGAACCGACCGCCATGACATGCTGGAGCAGCTCTTTGACGTCCAGCGCGCAAAGCCAGACAAGCTGGACGACGTCTGCGTAGCGTCCATGGCTGCCAGCAACATCTTTGCCGGGAGCGACTCGACATCGGTGTCCATTTCGGCCTTTCTCTACCACACCCTGCGGAACCCCGAGGTCAAGAAGAAGCTCATTGACGAGATCAATGAGCATGCAGCCAAGCACAGCATTCCGCATGGCACCGTCTTTGATCTGGAGATTATCAACAACATGCCGTATTTGCAGGCGTGCATGTATGAGGCGCTTCGCTGCCACCCGGCTGTCGGAGTCAACCTCGGTCGCACCGTGCCCCCGTCCGGACTGCAGATTGGAGAACAATTCATTCCTGGAGGAGTAAGCTTCGTATCCCTTGATGTGTACCATGCATGCTAATAATGTGCAGTCCGGCATTAGCGCAAATGCCTGGGTGATTCATCTCAACAAGGACATCTTCGGCGAGGATGCGGATAAATTCCGTCCAGAGAGGTGGATGGAAGATCCCGACCGTGTTGCCACCATGAGTAAGTAGTCTGGATCTGCACGATACTAGACGCGATTTTTCTGACGTTGTGACAGGGCGTAACTTTCTGAGTTTTGGTGCTGGATCTCGATACTGTATTGGACGAAGTAAGTCTACTCATCCTTGCCATGCGATTGACACGCGTTAATTATTTTTAAGACGTGGGCTGGCTTGAAATGTCCAAGGCAAGTCTAAACTGATTTTCTCCCTCTCGAAGCAAGACTAACATCATGTAGCTTATGCCGACATTGTTCCACGACTACGAGGTGGAGTTTTGTGATGCTAGCAAGGATACTAGAGAAGTTGCATGGTAAGTTGAAACACAGAGAACTTGTCATTTTGAGGTGCAATGATGGCTAACTTGTTAAAGGGTCTTTATCAAAATTGAGGATTTGTTTGTGTACATGAAACCGCGGCGGGATAATGATAATCTGGTGTGCTAAACTGGAGTACATTGCAGGTTGGTAGGAGACGCCAAGCAGGCCGTTATGTCAATATGAACACATCAAAACGCTGCGAGTCACAACTCTCGACACTGTGAGAATGACAACTAGAATAAATAACAACACAGGATTTCGTCATAATGCGTCGAAAGTCGCAGCGTCTCATAACGTCAGAAAATGTCCATTTTGACCGAACCATTTATGAGAGGCCCTGCTGCCGCACTACCCTATACCGAGGACTGCGTTTAGGCGCGCTGTGAAACCTGACGGCGCCGAGACTTGGGATGCAGGTGCTGCAGCTGAAGCGATCTGTGTTGTGGAATGCATCACATGTAGCACCCAAACCGAACCATGTCACGAATCCAACTGTCAATATTGGCGCTGGTGGTCGGTTGGTCTGTCGTGCTGCAGCGGGGTTGCAGGCCGGGATCTCTCGCCCCTCGACCCCTCCACGGAGCACGAACCAGCACAATGACGTTGTACTCTGATAAGAGAAACGGAATGACTTGATTGAGTAAAGAAAGATGGTTGAGCTTTTTTTCAGTGGAGGCATGCCAACAAGCAGGCCACTCATGAATGACGCTCGCACATACTTTTGTGGATTTTGGTCCTCAATTGTGGAACTGCGCCGTCTTGTCGATTCAGCGTTTGCGGTGACGGAGTCGAGATGCCGACCTTTTCCAATCTCTGTTGCGCCAATTCCCTTCCTCCATCCTCTCTTGGTCTTGTAATACTCCCCAATTGCAGAACTCGTGTGAACCCCCCCCCTCCCGAAGCCGTCACATCCCTTTCACTCCTCCAGTCGAAACCGCAAAACCAC